>NW_009258953.1:110481-119028 GCF_000687185.1 Egretta garzetta | reverse complement strand
ATTTTTGAATATTTTGATTTCTAGAAACAACCATCTCCGGCTGCCTGCAGGTTTTCGGCAAGAGGTAGTCTTTGAGATTTATCTGAGCTGAGCGACAGCATGGCCTTGGATGCACGTTGCTTTACTCTTCCTATCTGCTAAGAGTGGATAGAGCTGGAGAGAGACTGCCAAACCTCTGGGGGACTGTCACATGGAAGACACTAACTGCTGATGCCCTGGTTGCTAGATCAGCTTTGTAGCTTCTAACTTGCCCTGCATGTTCTTCCTCTGAGATGTTCAGCATCTTTACCGTTTCAGTAACGGCCTTTTCTATCCTCTGTTATTTACTGCACAGCAATCAATGGGAGGCTCTATGCAAACTTGCCTGGGCTGACCATGTTCCAGGGAGAGTGGGTGAACTGGTACCTGCTGGGAATGGGTCAGGAGACTGACGTCCACACAGTCCATTTTCATGCTGAGACCTTCATATACAAGGTAAGAACATCCTGCTGCTGATAAAGCAGAGACTGACCACAGGTATCACTTTTGTTCAACTGAGGGACTTGAACTTCTTGAATGACTTCACAGCCGCTTCACCCAGCTGGGAAAGGGTGAAGATTTTACACACCCAAATCTGACTCGCCGAGCTTGCTGGTGTGTCTGGCTTAACCCTTCTGAGGATTTGGCATTACCAGATTGTGTTAGCTTTCCCAGCTTCAGCCCTGGAGCTGCTTCTTGAAATGATTTTTGAGCATTTAAAAACTCTCGTAGCACTGAAGTGGTTTCCAGTGACACTGGCAGGATTTTCTCTCTGAAAAGATGCGGAAGGCGCTGCACGCTCACAGCCTCCCTTCCCCCTGACAGAATGGCAAAAGCTACAGAGCAGATGTTGTGGATCTGTTCCCTGGGACCTTTGAAATGGTGGAGATGCTGGTTGGGAACCCTGGGACATGGCTGCTTCACTGCCACGTCTCCGACCATATTCACGCTGGTATGGAGATCGTCTTCACAGTCTTGCCCAGACCAGGTAGGGAGCTGTCGCTGTTACGGTAAAACCTCTAACAGCCCTTGCTGCTGAATTCTGAGTGTTTGCCTCACCCTTGCAACCCTCTTACGTACCATAAACAGCCAGTTAATTGAGCAGATAATTACTTAAGTGCTATTAATTTAAGATGTTCCCTTGGAATATGGTAATATGTGCAGCTGGAATTGGTAACAAATTGGTTTCTAGGGTTTATATCACTTACATTATTATTATGAGTTTTATTTTAGCTTGTGTCTGAGAAGCAACGTTCAGCCGTCAGCTGGTAACTGTTCTACTCAGAATGTTACCTGGAATGTAAATGCACATCTTGAGGCTTCTCGTTTCACCAGGGAACACTGGAAGGTGCTGGGGGGCGAGTGATGCCCTGTACCGAGTTTGCCTGCCACGGAGTCAGTTGTCTTCCTAGCAGCCCGTACGGTGCCGTGCTTTAGATTCGTTACCAAAATGGAGCCGGTACACACCGATGCTTTAGCTGCTGCTGAATGGCGCTTGCACAGCGGCGGGGTCTTCTCTGTGCTCCCTCAGTAGGTTGGGGTGGGCAGGAGGCAGGGAAGGGGCGCAGCCGGGACGGCTGACCCAAACCGACCGCGGGATGTTCCATGCCATGTAACGTCGTGCTCAGTGGTAAAATAGGGGGCAGTTTTTCCAAAGCAGCCATTGCTCAGGGACTGGCTGGGCATCGGCCTGCTGGTGGTGAGTGATGGCTTTTGCATCACTTGAGGTTTTGTTTTGCTTTTGCTTCCGTATTTTTTTTCCCCTTCACTTATTTAACTGTCTTTATCTCAACCCACAAGGTTTTTTTCCTCACTTTTGCCCTTCTGATTGCCTCCCCTGTCCCGCTGAGGGGTGAGCGAGCGGCCCTGCCAGCCGGGGCCAGCCCCCCGCACGCTCCCAGACCCTGACTGCGCTTTTCTTTCAAAGGCCGTAAAGGGTCGTGTGGAGGGAGCGGGCCTGCTCTTGAAGCAGGCGATACAAAAACACTTGGTGTGATGTGGAGAGGGAAAACATTGACGGGAGAAGAGAAAACCTGCGAGCCCTGGGCAACCATGCGGCCTCTGGATCTGATCTCTGCCAAATGTGCCATGTTCTGGAGACTGTACCTGTTCAGCCCAGCACTTTCTCACCCTCTTTTTGTTTCCTTTCAGAGCCAGAGCCTGAAGTCGTAACCTACAGTGCAGGTACGGTGCTAAATGCTGTTTGTGTGTGAGGCGGAGGAGGAAGGGAGATCTGTTCAGTGCAGAGGTTTAGATCTGTACGAGGAGAAGGGAGGAGCTCGAACACTGCTCACAGCCTCTCCTCCGTCAGGCTGGCCAGCGCGTTGGGCTGGGGCCTGGCTGCCAATGGAGAACAGGGAAAGGTTCCAGGTTCGTTTGTTTATCTGTCCTCCGAATGTCTGTGCGCTGACGATAACGATAACGAAGCTGGGCTTGTTAGGCTTGTTTGACCATGTTGGGTGAAAAAGTTTAGTGGCCTCACATCCTGTTGTGCTTGCTATGTATGGATTCATCTTCAGAGGAGAGAAGCTGGCAGGGAGTCAAAGAGTTTTGAAGGAAGGTGTGGTGAAGGAGATTATTTTTCTTATCCCTTTTGGTCATAACCCAAGGGGTGCCTTAGGTTAGCTGTCCTCCCTTCTGGGACTGCCAGTGACTGGTTTAGGGAATTCTCATGTTCACCATTACTAGCGCATCTGCCTTCTGCTCTGTTCTTCCCCCAAGGAAAGAGCCCAAGCATGTGCCCTGGGTCCTTCAGGTATTTTAAAGAACAGGCGTGAGAAGGCATTTGGCTGAGCAGCACCAGGGAGAAGGGGAGTAGTAGATTCAATCCCTTTAAACTTTTCTGGGGTAAAAGTGTGAATAGTTTGTGGTGGTGATGTTTCCCTGATTTTTCATCTCTCTCCACAACTCCATTTTTCAGCTGCTGTGAATACATCCAGCTGAGCTGACTTCAGCGCCAGCTCAGACCAGCTTTCAGCTGTATTTTCAATACAGCCGTCTACCTACAACCCTTCAGCCTTCCTCTACTGATGTCTCCGTCATTTCCTTCCCAACAGTGTTTCCCTCACTCAAAATGGGTGTAAAGAGGTGTAGGAAATGTGTCAGAGCAGTAGTGACAACATTGAATACTTGGGTTTTACCATAGGCGGGCATCAGCCTGTGTGTGCTCGCCAGGCAAACACCTCGATCCGCTGTCGCTACCTGTGCAAATAGCCGCTGTTCTCGAAAGGTTGCTGCTGCCCCGGCGTGGAAGCGTAGGAGAGCTCAGGATCTCAAGTGGTGGCCACCGGCGTGACTGAGCAAGTGCACTCTGAAAAGCCATGGTTTGGACAACAGCCATGTGCTGGGCGCTCGGAGCAGGGTGGGGAACTCGCAGCAGCCCTGGTCCGGACACGCGTACCCATCTCCATTCTTCGGTGTCCAGCCAGACTCCCCACCCAGCCTCGGATCACCTCCCTCGTGGGTGGGGACAGCAACGGTTGGCTGATTGGGCTGGATAGCTGGGGGACGCGGTGAGGTCCTGGCATGGAGTGTTTTTTTAGAACCATTCATTCCAAATTCCTGTGTGACCTCAGGGACGAGGGTCTGTTAGGTGGATGGCGACGGGGTCTCCTCTGATTTGCTTTGATTGTGTTGGGTCTGTCTTTTTCTCCTTTTTTATACTTCTTGGAACCTTTCAGTTGTGGTATTTCTGGCTCTCACTGGAACTCTCTTTTTGTTTGTCTCTCAGAGTTGCCACCTGAGGACGAGGATGAGTCCCAGAAGGTCATGCTTTTCGGAGCTAAGTTGGCTCAAGGGCAGATAGAGGCCACAGTCATCGCTCTGGCCGTCGCAGGAATGGTGCTCTTCCTGGTCGCCTGCTTCCTCCTGGGAGTGGTCATCTATCTCGAGAGACAGAAGAGGTTAAGACGCAATCGGAGGTCCATCCTGGATGATGGATTCAAACTCATGTCTCAAAAGAATTCGGGGCTATAAAAGCCATGTACAAACTTTGGGCTGTGTGCTTGGAGCAGAGGCTGGATCGTTGTCCACAGAAAAGATTTTTGGGGCACCATTTCAATTGTACACTGTACTTCTAGAAGCCAAGGAGGGAAAGCTGGAGCTCTGACCTCTTCATATCCTCCTCAGCACTCTGTAAAGAAAAAGTCCATCCAGGAGAGATCCGAGGACCCTTTGAACTGATTGAAGACAAGTAACCAGAGTAAAAAGGTTCTTCTAAAATACTCTTCTTCCTCGAGAAAGAGAGGAGTCGTTTCCACTATTTTCTTCCCTCCAGAACAACGCCACTTGGTCTTTCTCAGCAGACTCGCTTAGGCCAGATTCCAGTCTTGCTCCATTGCCAGAGCCAAGTTGGGAATAGTCTCCCAAGAAACTGAGCCTTTAAAGTAATTAATCTGAAGGGGGAAGATAATCTTTTCATTGTTCTGAATCAATTAAGAATAGAGAAGAGAAATGTTAATTTAGATTTGGATTGCTGTTTTCTGATGAGTAATTGGACAGATGCAAATTCGGGGCAGTACATGTCACAGCGTGAGAGCGCTCCATCAAGGCCCATGACAACAACCATGCCTCCCCACCCGCCCTGCTGTGACACATCCTTGTGCTCTCGGCGCCCCAGGCAACGTGCTGTGACACCGGGCACGCTGTGACACCGGGCACCCTGTGCCTTGTGCTGGGAGAAGCAGCTTTTGCCGTCCTGGTGACCTCCCTGCCGCGCACTCCTGCTGGTCTGCACGTGAAGGGCTGCACCTCGGCACCCTGCGCCTCCTTCTGCAACAGCGTCAAGGATGCTGGGGCGTTCTGGGATGGGGTTTGCTCTCTTTCTCTCAAATACAATTTACTGAAGTTATCTCCAGAGTTGAGCTGTTGCCGTGTTACTGCCATGAGCCAAGCCAGAGACTCGGTCCTGCGCGAGCTGGAGTTCGTGCTTGGGACAGAAGAATTCAGGGAGTGCTTCCCCCATCGTCGTGCATTGGCAGTTTTGTCCAGGCGAATGTGGCAGCCGTGAAGAAGCAGAAAGCTGAAGTGCTGGTGGAGTTCAGCAGCGTGGAGCAAATAAGCTGCAGTCCGTGGAGCATGGGGTAGTGCAGCCTGAGACAAGGGAGCGCTTGCTCTAACAAGGGACTGTACGAGGGGGACCCTGGCATTTTGGGTAGCACAGAATCACAGCTGGAGAGGAAGAGGCCAGTCCTGACAAATAAATGCTCGTGGAGCATTGCTGTTTGCTGAACCCTCTGTGGCTAGTGACAGTCCCTGTGGGGAGAGGAGCTGGGTACTGGGGGAGCCTGATTGGAGCTGGGAGGGGACAGGGATGCGGCGCCTGCCCTCCAGCCCCGGGGCTGCCTTTGGGTTGGGCACCTCCTGGCGCCTGCTCTCCCCGCTACGGCTGCCTGCAGGAGCCAGGCTGGGGGCGGGTGGTGGGGTAGCCCGTGACTAACCGCAGGGCGTTGTAACCCACCGCAGGCTGTGGCAGCCCTCCTCCAGCGGCAGCCGTGCCCACGCACATCGTGGTGGCCTTGCCCTGCACGTCAAGTACCAAGAGTTCCCTACAGAATACCCATCCTCCTGGCTCACCCACTGAATCCCCGTTATCTAAATGGAGGCAGGTTAGTGCTTACATATTTCTGTCCCTGGTTTTAAATTGGAAAGGGCATAAAAGAAAATCCTTTCTGGGTGGCTTTCAGAGGCAATTAAAGCAGAGCCAGCTATAAAATGGCTGTAATGACAAGGGACCGCTCTAGGCTATTTAGGTATAACAGCACCATTTTAGTCAGAACAATAGTTATAACGTACTTAATCATGCTCGATTCATATTGTGTCCCCGCATAGCTCCAGCTGCCCTTTCCTTTGGCAATGGGGACAAAGCTCATTAATTTCCTTTCATTACACTTCATTAAGCCTGGTGAGGAGCTGGAGGGCTGTTGGATGCTCTGAACGTGGGTACTCGTTGCTCTTCGTCAACCCTGGTTCCGCTGCTGTTGCAGACCAGAGGTTTACAAGCCCGCTGGTCCTGGGTGAAATTTAGAAGCTATGGCATCAGAAGTAAGAACCAAGCAGGAAATTTTTTTCCTCCCTTTGGCTTGTGAAAAAATAGATAAAAAATGTCCTCAGTCTGCACTGAGACAAAGGAGTTACTGTAAATGTATTTATTTCCTCAAGAAAGCAGAAAGAGGGAAGTTGCCGTTTTTTCAGCTGGTAGCCAGGGCACCAAGCTGGGGAGCAGAGGACTTGGGTTTCAGTGCTGGCTTTGAAGCAAGGCAGCGCTGGGCTGGAGCTGGGTCTCTGGATTTGCACGCGTTCCTTAAACACAGGCTGCCAAAATTCCTCCACTCGGCCCAGAAACCATTACATTGGGGCATCAGTGGCGGGGGTCTCTCCTCCAGCGTTGGTAGTTAGGATGCCCTTCAGCCCTAGAGGAGGCCTCTGCTGAGTGGCCCTGTTGGAGAGGACTGTGCCCTCTGATAAGCAGCTCCACCCCAGACTGAGAAAACTCCAGGGAAAGCTTTGGACAAAACAGATCATCTTGCTAAAACTGTCAGTTGCAACAAGCGGTGGTGAGGAACAGTTCATCAGCAGCTTCACAACCGCCGCTCTTCGGAAGCTGGCTCTCCCAGCTGGTGGGCGTACGAGGCGCAGAGCTGTCTCACAGTCCTGGTGGCTGGGCTGGAGCCTGCTAACCAACGCGTGTGCTTGGGCAGCAAGCCGCCTGGCTGGGCGTCCCACAGCGTCTTGGCTGTGCTTGTGCCTGCTGCGCCTGGGGCTACCCAGGAGTCGGCTCCTCCAGAAGACGGCAGCGTGGGCAGGATCAGGGTGCCCGCGCTGCTGCTCCGCGGGGAGACGCTGGGATGGCAAGAGCTCCCACGCTGAGCTGAGGCGGATCGTGCAAGCGCTCCCGCTGCTTTTGCCAGTGCAGAATAAACTGGCTAAGGTAAAACTTCTGTAGTGGTTCGAGGTAAATGGTTCGCACTAATGCCCCTGAATCCACGAGCGCGCTCAGCTCATGGGGACGGAAGGATAGGAGTAGATGAGTGCGTGCTTTTGGATAGTTTGCTATAGGACACTCAGAAAAACCTCCACAAAAGCAACCACGGCACCTTCATACACACTGCGAGAATGAGTCTGGAACAGGTTTATCTTCATGGGAGAACGGGTCTCAGGTTTTATAGGGGATAAACATAAGCAGCAGCTACTATTTCGTATTGTGTTCCCTTTAGGAGGTGCTTCTTGTCTGCCGTTCTAATGTTGCCCTTCCTAGCCCCGATGAGATGTGATAAACTTCTCGGAAGTACCCAGATGATCACTCCCCTATTTAACGTTACCCACGTTCTTCCGGGCTGTCTCAGGTGGCTGCGAAGCTGAGGCGCTCACTTGCGTGGCAGCAGGTCGATGTTGGCAGCAGGGCTGAGATGAAAATCCATTCGTTAGCACTGTCGCCTTGCTCGGTAGCGGGTGCTGTCACCGCTGCCTTTAGCAGGCAGGCAGTCGCGTCCTTGCCCCGTGCCAGGGCCGGGCCAGTGCTCCGCTAACGTCCCTGTCCCGCTATGGGCGCGAGAGGCTGCCAGTCAGCAGCAGGGCGCCTTTGGGATGTGCAGATGGAAGTATAAAATGCTGTCCTGACTTTTTTTTTTTTTCCTCAAAACACAGAAGTTGATGTCAAATTAACCCAAGGCACACCATGAAAAGACTAATGCTGGCAACTGTCAGCTAAAGGATTTGAATGTCTTTCAGGTGTAATTGGGTCTGAATTAAATGCATGGCTCAGTGTGCAGCTTGCTCTTATAATTGCTGTGTGGACTGTTGACAGTGGTTATAATTTTGTCGGCACAGCAGATTACAGGAGCGAGTGTAAGCCTGGAGCTCTGTGCGAATATACTGCCCGGGGACAGGAATTCAAGCACAGGAGCTGCCCAGACAAGGGGTTCTGCAAGGTCACCGTCAGGATGGATCTGAGCAGAAGAGCTGGCCTCCAGCTTGTTCCTGTACCCCTATAGCAGTAGGGCAATACGTGCTCCCGAGGCACAAACGTGCCAAAGCATTGGTCTGGAAACAACCGATGAATTCAGTGGCAGGCTCTGCTGGCAATGTGAGAACGGCAGGACCGGGCATGTAACTAGAAATTAGCATTTGTGGTGTTAAAATTCAAAGGCAGCCTGTCTTGGAAATCAATTTGTTTGTTAATTTGCTCCTATTTGGGGGAAAGTAAATCTATTGCTCCACAAGCGTTCTTTGTAAACCTCGTGTCCTTTGGTGCTCTTGAGAGACAGGTTTCACTCTGCATTCTGAAACCGCAGGAAGGACAGGAGAGAGAAAGCAGTCGCCTGTCCCCGATGGGCCCTCGAGGAAGTGTAAGGGGTAATTCGGTCTGCGGGGAGGAGGCACGGGCAGCAATCCTGCTGCGTAGGGACAGGTCAGTGGGGTGCTGTGCTGCTGCTGTGGCAGTGTCTGATGGGTGCAGGGGAGAAAAGCGCTCCCTGTTACTCAGTGTTGTCAAGAATAACAACAAAATCATGTCTTCTCTTTGTGTAGGGC
>NW_009258953.1:107199-110470 GCF_000687185.1 Egretta garzetta | reverse complement strand
TGGGAAGTTTTGGAATCTGTCACCATACGGAGCTGGCAGAACCCCCTGCCTGTGGGACCTTACCACATCCTTATCTTTCCTGTTTAGGGGTTATTTTCTTCAAATTAATGCTTTTGCTTGAAGGTGAGCGAGCAACAGCCAGCCGCGTTCGGCCAGGCTTGGTGAGGAACAAGCAAGCAGAAAACAAAGCTCGGGGTGCGGAGAGAGCGCGGTGCGTCCCTGCCCGCCCGTGGGCTCCTCTCGCTGGAGGCTGCGTCCACGACGGCCGCTGCTGCGCCGCAGGGAGCAGGGTCGGGTTGTCAGCGAGCAGGCTCCTTCTCCAGCTGTCAGTGCAAAATACAGAAGAGTCCCAGCCCAATGGAACGTGGGAGAGGCTGCCGGTGTGGGCCCCTCTCGTAGCTTCCCTGGCTCCAGGTCTGGTGTTTTCCCATCAGTCGTGCTACAGCTCTCTGCTGTCGCCAGGGTTGGCAGAGCCCGGGCTGAGTGATTTCCAGTTCGGTTTGGGTGGGCTTTTCAGACCCAACCTGTTGAACGAGACCGAGCACAAGGATCGCGACTGGTCTGCCTTACAGACTCTCAATTTGTTAAACATCGAAAAGCCCCATCCACCATCTCTTACTGCGTGTCAGGAGATTGACCCAATCTCTCCTCCCTGTCCTCTGGAACCTAGAGTCAGCGTATCTGGTACTGAAAGTGCTGGCCATCTGAACAAGCCGTAAGGCAGGAGAAATACAGCTGTCTGTTTTCATACCTGGAAATTACTAAATGAATGCCACCTCTGGGGGTTGTGGTCATGGCTTGCTAATATTCCCGATGCCTAGCTCAGGAATGGCTTCCTTATGGATTCTCTGCTGAGAGCGAACGGGACCAGCAGGCTGGAGGGTTCACCGCCAAACCGTCAATGTGCTGAACACCGGGCTTTGCTGTTGCTTTATGAGGAACCTTCTGGGAAATCTGGTGCCGGTGACAGGGCTGAGTTATGTGATTTCCCTTGGGTGAGGCTGTACAAAGGCTTGGTAAAGGTGACTGCGGTGTTTCATTAGCCAGCAGATTCCTGCAGGGCTGATCATCCATCGTAGCATCCAATCGCTGTCAGCAGTGATGGGATGCGAGACAAGGGCACATCTTTTACCTCTCTGGATAAATCACTGTCAAGGTAAGTCATCGTGTGCAGTCGTGCCAAGAGCCCGAGGGCTGGTGACAAGGCTCACAACACGAGTGGAGGGGTTGTGGGGAAAGGAGTCCTGGACGATTCCGCTCAGCCACGGTAGCGCAGTGGGGGGAGATGCCCGGGGGCGCCGGTTCAGTCACAGTCGTGGTTAATGCCTACCTGCCAGAACCTAAGGGGCTTCTTGAGAGCCTACACAAGGCTTCAGGAATAAAATGCTACAAACTTCTCTCTACTTAAATTCTTAGAAAATAAATAGGTGATGTCACTTTATGCTGTGTTATGGGCAGCAATTTCATTCTTACCCATGGGAACATCAGTGTTCCCGATACAAAAACCGTATCATAATTGGGTGGATTTTGAATAGCCGGCTGAAATGGAACCAAGATTTAAAGTTGTTCTCATTCCATTTTGCCCAAATAAAACCTGACCAAACCAAACACCACCTCAGACTTTGCCTATATTCAGTCCGTCTTGCAAACAGTAATTCGGTAATCGTCAAATACCTGCGTGCTGAGCCATGCAACCGCTGCTGCTGGTCTGGGATCTCGGTCAGCTCCGCAGTTACGCAAGCGAGGTCGGCTTTGACTTCCCTGTCAATGCTTTAGGCTGCTTTCTCCTGCTCGGTTTGCCTGGCTGGGGTCAGTAGAGTGGCTGATGATTCTGAGGGACCAGGGCGTGCACGTGCGCTCTCATGGTGTCCAGTGAGTTCTTAAAGCAAGAGGAACCAGGGCTGGTGATCCGTGCCACGAATATTGCCCAGCTCTTGAGGAACCACATAAATTTGGTAAAAAAAGAGCCACTTTCTGCCTACAAGACAACACCTCTAACAGCTCCGAACCAATTACTGGTACGGATTCTCTCTCCCATATCTGAAAAAGACAATTTATTGCCTCTCGATGGCTAAGCTCTCGGACCTTATCGAGCTGTCACTTGAATTGAAAGTTTTAAGTCTAGATTGGATTGATGAAGCCCCGGGTTCGTTCACTCGCCTGTTTCTTATCTCTGCCCCCCCAGCACAGTGTGGATAACCAGGCATTTTCCTCCCCGCTTTGCAAGCACCATGAGCGTTTGTTGCTCACCTGGAAGCCATACCGATTTATTCTGGCATTTGCTTTTAGATTACTTCGACTTCATGCAGAAACCAGTGTCATTTGTAAGCGTTTAGAGAAGCCTGGGAACCTGTGGTTTGTTCTCAGCCATTTCAGCCCACGGGTGACGCCCCAAACGAGCACGTCAGAAATAATTCCTTTTGCTAGGAGCCACGCAACGCGCTATGAGCTCCCTTTGCTGCTAAGGAGTCTTTTAGAGGTTCAGAAAGCATCGGCTTCTGAGGCTCTGCCCTGTCTGCTCAGCCCATGCCGTTCCCAGGCGCTGCCGCTGTGTAATTGGGCTGTGATTAACGAGCGCCTGTTCCAACGAGCACCACGCAGGCTTCCAGGGGCCGGCAGCGGCGGAGGTTTCACGTTGCTCGACAGCAGGGCTGTAAGCACACAGAATACTTGCTACCAAAAAGGTAACCGTGCAGTTGGAATTTTCTCCCTCATTACCTGAAAGGCAATCCTAATGCCGGAGCCTGCCCGGACGCAAACCAGCCTGTGTGTCCCTCTCCGGCCACAGCCCTGCATGCGCCACCAAAATCCCCACTGAAAGCTCACGCTCAGGGGCTACGCTGCGAGGTGCGGCTGGTGGCCGGCGCAGGGGAGGTGAAAACCAGGCATTTTAATGTCTGAGGGGTTACGTGTGCTCTCCTGCGCCTTTCTGGCGCCTGTCCTTGGACTGCGAGATGAAAGTGATTGCCCAGCTTGCTGTAGGCTAAAGATGTATAAATTACTAAACCAAATGGAGGAGAGGCAGCGGATGCCTGTGTGCTTTGTCTTGAGGCAACGGAAAATAACTTTCGCCCTGTGGAACGGAAAGGCAGCAAACGTTAAGTTTGCACTGGGCTGCCTAGCCCAGCAACCCCCCGTGATCCCAGCGTGTCAGCTCAGCTGGGCTTCTGCGAGCTTCTCGTTGGCTTTATGTGAGAAAACAGAACCTTCTTGGTGGGTTGTCTGCCTGTCGCATGTGGCGTTTTGATGCTGAAACACTATGAAGATGCAG
>NW_009258953.1:102736-107181 GCF_000687185.1 Egretta garzetta | reverse complement strand
AAAAGCCCCCCCCGGCATTCCCTGGCTGCGTCCTACAGCGGCACCCGGTGTGGGCTGCAGCAAGACATCGTTAGCAAAGCCCGCAGCTCAGAGGTGCAGAATGCAGAGAGTTAATGAATTGAGGGGAAGCCTGCTGGGGCTTTGGGAGGGCAGGCGGCTCTTGGAGGAGCCTTTGGCAGAAATATGAATTGCAGTTTGTCTGTGGGGCTTCCACACAGACTTCTCTTAAGCAGTGATTTTAATTTCTCTCATGCCTCTATGAGAGACCTCCGTGATGACCTGCTCATCTGCTGGCAAGATGCTGTGAGCTACCAGATGCAAGCACCCAAAACTTCTGATGAGCCATGTGTGGGGAAAGCCAAGGGTTCCCCTTCAAAACACAAAGACTCCACAAAAATGATCAGGCAGGAGCAAGTGACTTGGGAAAGCCAGGTTTGCCTGACCACCCACCGTGGCTCGGGGTCTGACCTGATCCTGAGGAGCCTTCTAGGTCTGGCGGGGGGTGGACACCACCTCAGTCCTTATGCTTATGAGCAGATCATGTGTTAGGAGAGAATAACTGAAAGGGGTTTGCAAATGGTCAAAATGTGCCATCAGTTACAAACATGCGTTTTGTTTCTAGTTATCAGGGAATGGAATAAAATTTAGCATCCTATGAACTAAAATATTGAGGAAAGTGCTCTGGAAAAAGTGTTTTATCCCTTTTCTGGGCTCCAAGCAGCTGTGTCAGAGCAGAGATAAGGGAGGTGATTGCTGAGCTCCCAGACTCGCGTTTCTTGAGGCCCCGAGTGAAACCCAAGCACCGATTCCCCATATCATGATATTTTGACAAGGAACACTCAAGAAGCAAAAACATAGATAAGGTGTAAAGGTTATGATATACCCCACAGCCTTACAGACTGCTATCTCCTTCCTACATATATTTTCTATCTTCTCCGTTATTTAAATAAAATTTGAGGCAGGCAGAGATAAGAGGTCTCACGCGGGCAAGCGCGTGTTATTAAGCACAGTCGTGTATGGGTGAGGCGATCCCTCAGCTGCAGGAGGGCAGGTTTGGAAGGGAAAGATCCCCATGCCAAATGAACCTGGAGAGCGTTAATTTGCCATTTACAACAAAGCGTTTCTCATTTCTAGGGTGCTTTAAAAGCCACAAGAATTGGCAACGCCTATGTCAGCGCTCGGTTTCCGCAGCATTCCCGCCGCTCGCGTTCCCAGCATGGATGCAGCTCCCGCTGACCCCCGGCCGGTGCTGGGGGTGGCAGCTCTCTCCTGGGTACCCGTGCCTGATGCCGGGGAGGCAGGGACAGCGCTGGGGCCCCAGCAGAAGCCGCAGCCGCCTGAAGGAGCCAGTCCCTGCTGCTGCCTGGGGAGCCGGACTCGGCCCCGCTCCTGCCAGGGCTCTCTGCCCCGCCGTGGGTTGTCACCAGCCCTCTCTTCTGCACGAGCGCCTGGTGCTGGGGCTGTCCCCCGGCGTGCTCAGCGCTCACCGCTGCAGTCCGAGACACCGAGCGCTGTGCTTCGTGCACGGTGGCAAACACCCCAGAAAGGCCACAGGGCTGGTACCTTCAGAGCCGGGGTAGCCTGAGCACCATTCTCTGAGCAGCGTCAAAGAAAAGCCCTGGCTTTCTAGACCAGTTTTCTTTTAAGGCAGGTTTTGTTTCATAAGCCTGTAAGCATCACATCCGTTATTTTACATGAGCAGCGGAAGGGAAGAGCAGCTTGCAGTTCACCCCAGACGCTCAGCCGGATCGTGTAACGTTTGGGGTCATCACTAGCCCCCAGGCAGCCCTTTGGGAAAGTCGTCCAAAGGCATCTGGAGTAGGTGACTCTGGCCACAGCTCTGCCAGGTAGAGCGCAGCCCAACCAGGAGGAGCCACCGCTCCCCGGCTCAGCCCCATCCACAAAAACTCTTCCAGGGCTCCTCGCTCCTGGCTGTGCCCAGAGCCGGGCTCTGCCGGCTGGAAGCGTTACCCTCCTCTCCTTGCCTGAAGTTTGGGGCAGATCCCCTCTGTCTGGTGCTGCGGGCTCCAGTCCTGGGCATCCCCTCTCCAGGCCTTTCCATGCGCTATTGAAACACCTGGGCTCGCACCGATGCTCCTCAGGCGCTCCGAGACGAGGTTTTCATTGCTCGTCAAAGCATCTGGCACAGATACCGGTGCACCTTCCAAGGCCTGCATTTCAGCTCAGAGAAGTTGGCTGCATAGAAAACAGAGGAAAAAAAATTGTGATTGCCCAAGATGTTAATTAGCAGCAGACTGACCCCGGTGGAGCCTAGACATTCAGGGCTGGCTTTGTCTTCACTTGCCCTGCTTTTTCTATAGCAAAAAGGCAGTAAAACAAACAGAAATCCTAACCCAAACATTTATGCAGAAGTACTTACTTTGATTATTTTTTTTTCACACACATAGGGATCTTTTCAGTGTTCTTGAAAATTTGGCCAACTGCATCTGACTGCTCCTGCTGTTCCTTCCAGCAGTTCTGGCCGCTCAGCATCGGCTCCAGAAGCGACGTGCCCAACACATGGCCACGGGGCAGGGAATGAAAGGCCTCCTTGTTCATAGGGCTCGTTGTTCTGCCTCAGGTTGACTCACAGCAAACGTTCCAATGTGACTCAGAAAGAGCCGACACTCAATTACAGAGACGTTCTGTGCTAGCATCGGAGGCTCGGCCGCTCAAGATGCTGTTGCTGACAATGAGTTTGCAGTAAGGGCCACTGCCGCTCAGGGCGATAGCCTCTTGGGTTGGCCAAGGGGCTTTAAAGAACCGCCAGGCACAGAGCCCTCTGCCCAGCTTGGGAGAAGTTTGGCTGTAACCCAGGGCTACTTTGCTTCAGATTGTAATTAAAAATTCATAACACCTCGGGGAGGGGATATTTACGTGCAACTCAGACGCACTCTGGTGGGCAGCCACGTAAAATGTTTTTTGGCCAGCGCTAGAGGTGCTGCTGTTCTGAGCGTACCAAACGAGACATCCTGTTCCCAGCCAGATTATGATTTGTGATCTTTCATGGGACAAAATTCTGGGAAATTTTAGGAAAACACAGACAATAAGAACACCCCTCGTTTCAAAGGGATCAGGGCTAAAGACAGCAATAACAGTTCTCACCTCTAAGCTACTTTTGGTAAATTGGGCACATCTCTCCATGTTTTGGCTTAGTCTTCGGTCAGCATCTGTTGAGCTGCTGAGAGATCATTTCAACTAAACTTCTGCTTCTAAACAGCCTTCATATCAGCTGAGCTAAAGGAAAGCAACAGCAAGCACATAAATCACTTTCCTCCCAGTGTTTGAGTTTCCTCCCATCCTTATTAGCCTCCTCCTCGGGGCCGGCAGCAGCGCAGCATGGAAGCAGCATTCCCCAAAATCCCAGCTCTGCAGCAGCATCCTGACAGTGCCCAGCCAGGCAGACCCGCAGGATGAGCAGCCCCAGGGGCAGAGCACGGTGCCTTTTGAACCCCGCCTCGGTTGCTGCCGGGACGCTGCGGACGCCGTCGTTAAGGCAGCCACAGCTGTTCTGGCTCCAGCGCATGGAAGAGCCCCAGGTGCTCGTTTCATGGAGATGAGTAATTAACTGGCAATTTTATAAAAGAAGCCTTGCTTGATGGCAAGCTGTTCCTCAAGTGCCTGGGCTGCAGGAGAGCTCTTCTGGAATAAAATCACACGCTTGCTGTTTGTTTGAAAGCAAATTCTTCTCTTTTCCGTGAGCCCAAAGAGCCCTGGAGCCTGGGAGCTTCTCTGGAGGGTGAGTGGCCTGCGACTTGCGCCAGCTCTGCTCTTACTCCCCCCTTTACTCCCCTCGCCAAAGTCACCACAGGCCTAGCCAGTGGAGCTGTAACGAGTCAAACCAAATAACTAAAAAGTTAATGGGGAGAAACATTTCTAACTTGGATTATTTGGCTCCCCAAACCCCCCCTCCCCGCTGCTGATTCCAGGACAGCTGCGATTGCTGTGTGGCCCATGGATGAACAAGGGCAACGCGAACCCCCAGGGAAAGCGCCCGTGTTTGTCTGATGCCCGAGTCTGCCCAACCTGAAGGCAAGATCCTTAATTTAATTGACCAGCGGCAGAAAAGAAAAAACAGGAGGTTGTAGCCTGTGTTGGAAACCTCCCACAGAGGAACCCTCACATGGATTTTTTAATTTCTTTTCAAACTCTGACTGTTAGGAAAGGGGTCACACAAGCTCAAACTTTATTTCCATCTCCTCCCTCCTTTCAAACATTTCTCCCAAGCTGAGAGCCTCCTAAATTCCTAGAAGCAATTGTAGCCTTGGTAGGAAATGGGTTACAGTGGTGGCTGCAGCCCCAGTGGCAGCGGTCCCGTTTGGAACTTGCTGGTATTAAAGAAATGAATGATGCTATCTTAAAAAAAAATGTTTTCTGGAGGCACATGAGGCCTCGTGAGACTACACCATAAACCAGAACCTTTAGGGTAGTTTGAATCAGTCTCT
>NW_009258953.1:102231-102713 GCF_000687185.1 Egretta garzetta | reverse complement strand
GCATGTGCTTCCCTGTGCCGGTGGGCCCCCGTTCTCAGTGACTCAAGCCTTTGTCTTTTAGAGCAGCCCCGTAAAGAAAAAGAACGGCTTTATCCACCTTTGAGAACATTTTCGCCTTCATCGTTGCGTTGGTTACTTCAAGGACAGGGAATAGTTCAGGGCTTGCTAAGGAGGACAGCTCAGCAAGGCCCCTCCTGATTCACAGGGAACACAACGTGAAAGCGTTCTCGCCCCGCTCTGATTTTGGCTGGACAAGGTACAAGGGAGCCCCTCTCAACTTCTTTTTTTCTTGCGCTCCCTCGTGTAGATCGCGTTGCAGAGGCATGGGGAAGCCCAGACGCTCCCCTGTTGTTCTCCCGCTCCCCTCCAAGGAGCTCCTCTCCAGCGCCGGTGCCTGGTCTGTGTGCTGGCATCTCCCGAGCTCGATGGGCTGCCTGGCTCCGGCCGCTGCAGCCCCGCTGGATCCCCCTCCTGTGGGGCTC
>NW_009258953.1:100301-101848 GCF_000687185.1 Egretta garzetta | reverse complement strand
ACGCCAGCCACAGCTGTTCTGGCTCCAGCGCATGGAAGAGCCCCAGGTGCTCGTTTCATGGAGATGAGTAATTAACTGGCAATTTTATAAAAGAAGCCTTGCTTGATGGCAAGCTGTTCCTCAAGTGCCTGGGCTGCAGGAGAGCTCTTCTGGAATAAAATCACACGCTTGCTGTTTGTTTGAAAGCAAATTCTTCTCTTTTCCGTGAGCCCAAAGAGCCCTGGAGCCTGGGAGCTTCTCTGGAGGGTGAGTGGCCTGCGACTTGCGCCAGCTCTGCTCTTACTCCCCCCTTTACTCCCCTCGCCAAAGTCACCACAGGCCTAGCCAGTGGAGCTGTAACGAGTCAAACCAAATAACTAAAAAGTTAATGGGGAGAAACATTTCTAACTTGGATTATTTGGCTCCCCAAACCCCCCCTCCCCGCTGCTGATTCCAGGACAGCTGCGATCGCTGTGTGGCCCATGGATGAACAAGGGCAACGCGAACCCCCAGGGAAAGCGCCCGTGTTTGTCTGATGCCCGAGTCTGCCCAACCTGAAGGCAAGATCCTTAATTTAATTGACCAGCGGCAGAAAAGAAAAAACAGGAGGTTGTAGCCTGTGTTGGAAACCTCCCACAGAGGAACCCTCACATGGATTTTTTAATTTCTTTTCAAACTCTGACTGTTAGGAAAGGGGTCACACAAGCTCAAACTTTATTTCCATCTCCTCCCTCCTTTCAAACATTTCTCCCAAGCTGAGAGCCTCCTAAATTCCTAGAAGCAATTGTAGCCTTGGTAGGAAATGGGTTACAGTGGTGGCTGCAGCCCCAGTGGCAGCGGTCCCGTTTGGAACTTGCTGGTATTAAAGAAATGAATGATGCTATCTTAAAAAAAAATGTTTTCTGGAGGCACATGAGGCCTCGTGAGACTACACCATAAACCAGAACCTTTAGGGTAGTTTGAATCAGTCTCTTTTTTTTTTTTTTTTTTTTTCCCTAGCATGTGCTTCCCTGTGCCGGTGGGCCCCCGTTCTCAGTGACTCAAGCCTTTGTCTTTTAGAGCAGCCCCGTAAAGAAAAAGAACGGCTTTATCCACCTTTGAGAACATTTTCGCCTTCATCGTTGCGTTGGTTACTTCAAGGACAGGGAATAGTTCAGGGCTTGCTAAGGAGGACAGCTCAGCAAGGCCCCTCCTGATTCACAGGGAACACAACGTGAAAGCGTTCTCGCCCCGCTCTGATTTTGGCTGGACAAGGTACAAGGGAGCCCCTCTCAACTTCTTTTTTTCTTGCGCTCCCTCGTGTAGATCGCGTTGCAGAGGCATGGGGAAGCCCAGACGCTCCCCTGTTGTTCTCCCGCTCCCCTCCAAGGAGCTCCTCTCCAGCGCCGGTGCCTGGTCTGTGTGCTGGCATCTCCCGAGCTCGATGGGCTGCCTGGCTCCGGCCGCTGCAGCCCCGCTGGATCCCCCTCCTGTGGGGCTCGTGCCCACTCACCACATCAAATTCTTTCCCCCAATTTTCTTTCAAATCCAGGTTTCACCTGGAGTCCCCACGCGTCTGGGGCTCTGCG
>NW_009258953.1:92310-100264 GCF_000687185.1 Egretta garzetta | reverse complement strand
GACGGCTAACGCGATAGACCTGGCTCCCCCGGTGAGGAGAGGGGCGGCAGGACCCCCGAGGCAGCCAGGATTTGGAGAGAGAAGGTAGCAACTGCATAATTTTACATAACAAAGCAATTTGGGGAGGTTTCAGCTCATTCTCGTACCATAGTAACACCTTTTTTTGTGTGTGGCTGATGCAGCTGCTGTTGGGCTGCGCTCCAAAACGGATCGGCCTGGGAAACGGGGTGTTGAAAGCCAGAACCCCCACCTTTGGTCGGGTGTAGAAGTGAAACCGTGGGTCTTGTTTTGATTCCTGCAATTGGTCTACGTCTCCATAGAGAGATGCCTGGGCACAGGGTGGCAGCTGACAAAATTTAGCTGGGAGGTGGTTAACAATCCCTAAAAACAGCTTCCCCCCGCCCCGGCAGCCCCCTAGTTCTGTAGAGAAATATTGGCTCCCTAAGGGAAAAAAAGATTTTTAATTTTTTTTTTTTTATTGACGGGGGAAAAATTTATTGTCCGTAGCTAGAATTCCAGACTGGCTTTGGTTACCTTCGCGCCTTGGCTTGCGCTCAGATTTTCCCAGCACCTCCAGGGCGGGAGCGCAACGCCCGGGGTGCCGCTTGTTCTGCGGTCGGAGGGGCCCGCAGCCGCCTGCTGCAGGCTCTGCCAGCCCTGGCCCCGGGGTCCTCAGGAACATTTCAAGGCTTGCTGTGTCACTTTTCCTTTCAAATAACATTTTGTCTTCTGCATCGCTCATTAAAGGCTCGGGCCTCTCAGTTCCCACTTGCACATTTGTAGCTGCTAGCAAAATTCGGTTATTTTTCAGAAATTTCAGAGCAGCCTTTAGTCTTGTGCATCTTCCCACCCTCCCAGAGGAGTTTTCTCCAAACTAAGGGAAAACAGGCATGGCAGAAGCTTCCACAGTGACTCGCCCGGCTCCAGAACAGCCTGCTGGGATTTTCCTCCCGGCACTGAATCCTCTGCAAAGGGAAAAATCCACTTGTCTTGTGTCCCCGTGCCAGTCAAGGCTTCCTCATGCGGAGCAAATCCTCGGAATCAGCGTGTGTCAAGCGTCATGTCCCGAGCTGACAGCGTGTCCCTTGCCTGCTTTACCTTGTTTCTGCTTTACAACCACTCGATAGTCACGGGAAATGGGAAATAGCAGGACATTTTAGAACACGATTTTGTACTTTGTCCCTGCTCAGAGTGATGTGCCTGTCATCCACGCGGGCGTTTTGCGGTGGGCGACCTGTACGTACCGCAGCACACTGAATTAGAAATAATTGCAGACACATTAGAGGAGTCACGGCAAACCTGCCGGGTCCGTCTGTATCCAGCTTTATAACGGCGTTTGGCCGGAGCTGACTCCCGCTCTTCATTTGGGAAGCTCTCCCTCCCCTGGCAAGGGACACGCGTCCCACCAGTACTGCCCTCTAGGAAGGGAGCAAAAGGGGGTCCCTCGGAGCGGGGTCCCCTCTCGGAAGTGGTGCTGCATATCTAGCGCAGAAGTGTTTATTTGGCAATAAAATGGGGTAACCGATATGCATCCACCTCTCCAGAGACCCCCGAATGAGTGAGCTGGCACCAGCCATCGTGAGCTCCTCAGAGAAGAATCCAACGGAGAGGGTTCCGCGGTGGCAAACAGCCCTGCTGAGCCGTGGGGGCTGCAGGCGGCAGGGGTGAGCGCTGGCTGGTGGGTTCTGAGGATGGAGCGCGGCCGTGGTCCAGCTCCGATGGCCCGCAGGGAATCCGCCTGCAGGGGGGCTCTGGGGGGCACAGGGCCGTGCTCCTCCTAAAGGACAAAGGGCTGGGCCGGATTAGGTTGCTGTTGCAAAAAGGAAGGAGCAGACAGACTCAAATGTCTCTTAGCACAAAATATTGGGAAGATTTGGGCTGATTCCAGGCTGCGGAACTGGGTGTTTCGGAAGAAACACAGGGGGTGCTGTGCATGGCTCCTTCCAGTTACATCTGCAAAATCCGGTCCCTGCGGATGCAGCGCTTGGATCGCGAGGTCCCGCAGCTCCTCATCGCGCTGCGGATCCCTTTACAGGATGCTCTCGTGTCAGTCTCCGCTACGGAGAGGCTCGTCCAGTGTCACCGAAGAGGCAATCTTCGGCTCCAACCGCGTCCTGGGTAACCCCACGCAGGCCATCTGATTCCCCTTTTGCAGACAGGCGATCGTATTTGCCACCTTCCAGGAGGGCTGTGAGTGCAAAAGCTCAAGTACTCTTTCAGGGAGATGTAATTAAGTGCCTTGGCAGATGGACAGGCCGTACCAGCACCTCTCTTTCATGTTTTCCCCCGCAAAGAGGAATTATTTCCTCTGTGGGAAAGACACCAGAACTCTGTGGTGCCCGTTTGCCTCAAGGCAACCCACTCCCCTGAAAAGAAATTGCAGTACTTCAGGAAGGCCCTGAAGGTAATTGGTGAAGTTTCCTTTGGCACGACCAAATAAACCGTGCTCCCCCCGCTCCCTTTTCGGCCGAGCATCTTCTCATTACCGATCCGTCCATCTCCTTCTGTACTGATGCTGCTTCTCCACAGAAGTGAGTGGGGACAAAGCCCCGCTGTAGCCGAACGCCGTGCGGCCCCTGCCAGCCTGCACCCCCGCTGCCATGCAGACCAAAGGGAAAACGATGATGCCCCCCCGGCCCGCGATGCGCGGGGTTTGCAGGCTGAAGTTGGCCCTCGGGCGCAACAGTGAGCATTCGGAGCCGTGCGCGCTGAAACTCTCGGCAACGCGGAGGCAAGACCTGGTGGGAGAGCAGATGCGAATGGATACGAGAGGAGGGCTCTGCTGTTTGTGGGAGCTCAGCCTGAGCAGTTCCGCTGGGTGCCAGCGGGGACGTAACGCCGGGCTCCGCTCCGCTCGCTGTTGGCAGGCGCGGAATCTTGTTTCAATTCGAGGTAATTGGGGGAAGCAGGGTCTGCCTTTCCCTCGGAGCTCCTTCCGTTTCATGCGTTCTCTTAACGATGGGCTCTTCCCCGTCTAAACCCATGGACGAGCCCGGCAATAGGAGGAGCGGGCAGTTCTGTGTGCGTTTGAAGGTCGTGCAAGGAAATCCTTCCCTCTCCCCGCCAGCCCTGGTAGCTGGGCAGGAGAAAGCCTTGCAGCAGGTCTGCGGTGGCTCGGCACGAGCTCCTGGAGGAGGGTGTTCCGCAGTAGGTCCCCACCTTGGAAGGTCTTTTTCCCACGTGGTCTGCTGGGTCTCCCGCAGGGAGTAAACGGGTGTAAGGATTTCGGGAAGGGAGTTTATGCATTCATGCGCTCAGCTAGTTTGGCTTCTCCTGTTGGAGAACGCCGAAGGAGGCAGAGCAGGTTACCGGGAGAGGTATGGGGCTTGACCTCCTCCTGGCTCCCGCAGAAGGGGCGGCCCAAAGGGCTCAACTGCCTTAAATCATTGTCCTCGATTTGCAGCCATCCAAACTGAGTCGCAGGCCGATACTGACGCAGTGTCCCTGCTCTCGGCTTCTCGCGTCCTGCCCGGGTCATGCTGAAGGCAGCAGAGACCCTGAGCATGGGAGGGCAGAGCTGCAGCCATTTATTTCAGCGTATTTAAGGGAGAATTAGTAAAAACAATGACTAAACCCCACACCTTTCGCTCTGAGAGTGGGGACTGAAGGAACATGAAACAAAGAAGAAATGCTGTGAGGGGCTGCCGGCCACGAGGCGCCGTTCTCCACTGCAGGCTGCCGGTGTCGGGGACCCACGCCGTTCACTGCGGCGCTTACTTAATTCTTGCCGGCCCTTGGGGTGCCCATCAGCCCCCCAGCCCCGGGCTGCCTGTCTGTGGTCCCGAAAGCCGGAGACGCTGCCAGCAGCTTCCTTGGCCGATGCTAAACGATGGAAGAGCTTTAGTTCAGCATCCACATCATTAAAGGTGGCATTAATTGGACGCCGAGACAGATCGGCAGGCGTCAGGTAGGATGTGTGATGGTTTGCAGGTTCGCACCCGCAGGGATCCTGTTTGGGTCTGGCTTTAATCACTCTGACAAGAGAGACGGCGTGCTGCCCGGGCAGGGGGGGCTCCCACCTGGGGCGGCACCGAATCGTGTCAGCATTCCCCATGCAAAGCTCAAGCTGTGGGCTTACTGGGCTCCCGAAATAAACCCAGTCTGCACCAAACACGCCCAGCGGCTCTATTGCCGTCATGCAGATACAGAAGCAGCGGCTGTCAGGGAAGGTTTCTGATCTAAATGTTAGCAGCTGGTGGTGTTTCAGAGCGACAAACTTTATGATTTTGCCTAAAAGTCTGCTCCCGGTAAATTAAAACGTTTTTGTAAAAACTGGATTATCATCTGCAGTGGCTCTGGCGTATGGAGAGGGGAACTCAAGAGCAAGCCCACGGGGGATGATGCTGGCGGGGTGAGGGACACGCAGGCAAAACTCCTGTGGCGAAGGGCCGCGGGCTTGCTCAGCACCAGCGCGGAGCTGGGAGAGGAGCGGACGGGGCCGCAGACAAGAAGCCGAAAAGCGCGTGTTTGGAGTGTGCCGGGAACTTCTGCATCAGGAAAATGTTTAACGGAATGGCCTCGTGTTCTCAGTATGTCTCTTATGCCCTCTTTACATTCCTCATAAAGAGAAATAACAACGACCTGCGGGGACCTGTGGGGACAATTTTATTCGGCGTTGCAAGCTCAGTGCTCCGGTAATGAAAGCATCTTCTTTACATCTTCGTGGGAGCAGGCGGGGGCAAGCACTTTAATGTGCGTACCTACGGAGCCTGCGGTAACAGAGCCCGGGGAGGCAGACCCCACTACTGTCGCGATTTGGCTCATCGTTAAGTACTGCCCAGTAATGAAGATGAATCACGTCTTTAGCAGCCATTCCTTTAAAACGAGTTTAAATTAAGGTGCAAGAGCGAGCAGCCTTACCTGGATGCTTTTACACACTGTGCAATGCAGGTGACTGCTGAGTGATCGGATTTGTCTCTGTCAGGCAGGAAAGGGTCCCCGCAGGCAAGGTCTGGGGAGATGCCCTGGACCCACGAGGTCCCGTGACTCGTCCCCAGCAGCGGCTTGGCCTCCCTGAGCAGGGGCAGCGCAGTCCCTTCCTCTGTCCGAAGGACCAGGCTGCCCAGTGTTACCGGTCATCGGGGCCTTCACTGAGCGGGAAAGGCGAGGAGCAAGCGAAACCCCGTCCAAAAATGAGCTGCAGCAGTGGCCAGGGAGGGTGCTCATGGGCTGACGAATTGATGTTTCCAAGGGGAATGAAATCCCCGAGAGCATGCCGATCCAGACCCGGCTGCCCTCCCAGCAGAGCGGTGAGCCACGGGTTTGTGTGTAAAAAATGCCCACGTCAGCTCCCAGGTGGATCACAACATCAGGAATTGGGTCAGGATCCGCTGACAACACGAGTCATGCGACTGGTGCCTGGGGGAAGCATTGGAAAGTTTAACTGAAAAGTTCAGACCTTCCCTTATTTCACCTGTCAGACTCCCATCAGATGCATGGGCTTTATGCTTTTAATGTGGGTGCTTTGGTTCCCTGGCGTTTAGGTCTGCCAGGCTACCGGCCAAGCGAGGCTCTGAGGGGTTATAGCACAGCTCGGGTTTCTCTGGCCCTCGCCAACACGTAGCCTACGTCAGATCCATGCAGAAAATGAGTCTTCGCCTCAATGGAAATTTCAGTGTTTTGACAGGGCACGTGTGTGTGCATGTGTCTATATATGTACACACACACACATCTATACACGCGGTGGCATTTCACCACCGAGCCATCAGCAGCAATTTCTGGCAGCCTGCGTCTCCAGAGGACACGTGCAGGGGACTGGTTGCCGTTTCTCCTTCGGCAGCAAGAGCCCTGCTTCTGATCTCGTGTGTGCCACTGCCCTGCCCCTTTAGGGCTGTAAGCGATGTGTTTGTGACTTACCACCCTCCAATAAAATCCCGACTGGAAGGGAGACAAAGAAAGATGCCACAAATTAGCAAAGATGCTTCACCCCACGCAGCTCTTGTGCTGGGACCAGGGAGGAGGAGAGAGGAGACAGGGAAGATCAGGGCACATCCACTCGCTCCGTATTTTGCTCCTCTGCCGGATCTGCACATGTCAGACTCTCCCATCGTCTCCGAGCGGGGCTGCAGTACACCTCGGGCTAGGCTGGGAAGAGAGGCACTGTTGGCTCTGTCACACGGCGCGTGTCATCCGGCAGGCTGTGCACAGCGCCGGGAAAGCAGGGACCGCTCAGCCGCTGAGCAGGGCTGCTCCGGTGACACCGCTCAGAGGCACTTCGAGGATGGAAAGAGAAGGAGAAGGCTGCCCGTGCTGCTTTTGGTTCTGACAGGCTCCGAAAACTCTTGGGAAGCAGGGACCTGGCAGATGAGGGACTACGTGGAAAAGCAGTAAAGCGGATTTCCAGGGAGAAGCTGTGGGAGAGCAGCAGAACAGTACCCAAAAGGAAATATTCCCTAGGATTTCTTCCTAGGTGCAGAGGGAAAGCATTTGGGCACCTCTGATATTTCAGCAGCTGCATCAGCTTCTGTACATAGGACGTATGGGATGGAAAGCGGACCGCAGCTGGAGAGCCCTGGGGGCAAAGCTCACGGGTGACCAGCGCAGGTGAAGGACCCGTTTACCAACGCTTTTACCTGGTTTGCAAGCATGGGGGGGCAGATTTCTGCAATGCAAGTGTGTGTGGTTCCTCCTGCGAGCAGGGACCTCAGCGCCTGAGCTGCCGGGAAGGAGGGCAGAGCGGGACGCGCGGCCTGCCCGGGACACGGGCAGCGCCGGGGCTTTGCTTCCCGAGCCATGGGCAGGCACACGTGGTTCCCTTTGCAATACATCTCCCAGCCCTTCTGGAGAGTGGAGAATCACAGCACGACCAGCTTCTTCTCCGCACTGTACGGCTTCCCTAACCGATCCTTCTTCCACAGCGATTTGGACCTGGAGGACCTGGGGGACTTTGGCAGCGGGACCAGGTACGAGGGCGAGTCCCAGAGCCGGACGGTGAAGGCGCTGCTGATCGTAGCCTACTCCGTGATCATCTGCATCTCGCTCTTTGGCAACGTCCTGGTGTGCCACGTGGTGATCAAGAACAAAAGGATGCACTCCGCCACCAGCCTCTTCATCGCCAACCTGGCCGTTGCCGACGTGATGATCACCGTTTTGAACACCCCCTTCACGCTGGTGAGCACCCGGCGTGTCGGTGTTTGGCGGGCGCCCGGGTCAGAGCGGTGTGTATGTGTGCTGCGTGGGCCGGTAACAGCGGGATACACAGGGCTTCTTTTTGGGTCCCCCCCCTCCTTTTGCCTCCCAGACGGGCTGCGGTCGTGCACTGTCCATGGCGTTCCTCTGCCTTCCAAAAGCCATTCCCGAATCATCAGTTTGAATTCACCTTTTCTCAAATCGAGCCTGCTTCTTTGGCGGGCTCTCTCCGCCTTGCCCGGGTGGGATTTGCATCCCTAATCTGCTCGGGGAAAGGACGGTGCCCTCCTGTGTGCCTGCAGAGCCGCCGCCGCGCGTTAGGCGCAGGTAGTTAAATAACTGCAGTCTCGCTGGGGAAACGGCTCCACGTCAACTCCAGGGACACAGCAAACCGCTGCAGTTCCAGGGACGGAGGCGCTGGAGTCGTCTCTGTGGGGAAATTATTGACTTAATTGAAAACAGATTAGCCAGTCTCGACTGATTTTCTGTGTGGGTAGATGGTTTGTAGTAAATGTGCTTTATTTCAAATGAGGTTAATCTGCTCCCAGAGTGAGTTACATTAATTTGGAATAAATACTGCGTGGTCAGGAGTAACAAGGGAGTGGGAAAACAGCCACCACGTGGAATAACCCCCTCCACGGAATAACCCCCTCCGCGGAAAGGCCGCAGCGAGCACCGCCTCCCTGGGGGCCGTAAGGTGCCCCCCTGCCCGCGCCGCTGCGCGCTTGGGGCAGCTTTGCCCCCTCCCTCCCTCCCCTGCCTGGCCCAGAGGCGAGGACGCCGTGCTCGGGAGGCGACGGCCCCCGGGCCCGGCCCCGGCGGGGGG
>NW_009258953.1:82615-92232 GCF_000687185.1 Egretta garzetta | reverse complement strand
CCCGGGGGGGGCAGGGGCGCTCCTGGGGCAGGCAGTCCCTAACCCAGGGGTGTTGCCTCACCATTCCAATGCCCTCGGTGATTTTTTTCTTCCATGGATTCCTCTCATCAAGTTCTGGGCCCATGCAGCTTTTGGCACCCACAAACTCAAGCGTTCCGGCAACGACGGGTGTGCAGCCGTTCCTAAGGGGGCGAGCTACGCTTTTCCCCTGCAGAGCCCCAAGGAGCTGAGCTAAGATTTCTTTATGGTTTCCAGAAGGACGACGTTACACATGCGCATGTGCACATCGCACCCACACAGGCGTACACAGAGCGCTGCTCAGGCGGGTGTGTTTGCGCGGGGCAATAGATCTCACCGCCGTTCAAAAAGCCTCTTGTGTAGTCACTGCTTCTCCAGAAAAACCACGTGTAATGGTTCTACGAAGCGTAAGGAAAGTGTATGAGAGCATTTCTTCCGTTACAGTACCCCGGGGAAGCCGATTTGCTGCTCTTCAGATAATGCTCGCCATTTCGGTAAAGGCAATGCTCGCCATTTCGATAAGGGCCGTGCTCGCCAATTTGATCCAGTGTTGTCTGTCCTTCAGGTGCGGTTCGTCAGCAGCACCTGGGTTTTTGGAAAGCTGATGTGCCACGTAAGCCGGTTTGTTCAGTACTGCTCCGTTCACGTGTCTGTGCTGACCCTTGCTGCCATCGCTCTGGATCGGCATCAGGTAAGCGACGTACATCGCCCCTGCGTTTGCTAGGAAATAGGGCGCTAAATGCATAGTTTGTTCCCCTTCAGATCCCAGTACCTGGAAACCTGCATTGTCCTGGGAATCGGGGAACGGAAGGGGGAACTCTGGATTTCACGGCAGTGGACAAACACACACCCCCACACACACCCCGCCTGTTTTTGCAGCAAGGGTGAGCGAGCACGGGAGCGGGTGGCCCAGGGAGACGGTGGGGTCCCCGTGCTGGGGGGTAGCCAAAGCCCCCCCAGAAGCAGTCCTGGGCAGCCAGCTCTGCGCTGGCCCCACGGGAGATGATCTCGGGGTCCCTGCCCGCCCCAGGGTACGGCCCCGAAGGCGCAGCGGGAACGTTTCCCTGAGGTCCGACACCAGCGAGCCAGTCCGCTTTCTCAGCACTTATTTATGGAGAGTTTTTAGGGTTGCCCTGTTCTCTCGGGGCGCCTAAGGCTGGATGCAATGAGACCCATGTTAGCACTTCGAGGTGAAAAATCCTCCTCTCCTCCACCCGTCCCGATACTTTTTTGGCGGATACCAGCCAGGAAAACCTTACAGCTCGAGCCACGAGTGCAAAGCAAGGCTTTCCCTGCAGCGCTGGGGTCACAGAAACAGTTGTTACTGAAAAGCAGTTTCCCATGGCAAACGGCACGGCCAGGCCAAGTTCAGATCCCTAACGGGTTCCACTCCGATCCTCTGGGATGGGCTCCATCTGGTGTCAGAAAATCGCAGCGACTGCCAGAGTACGGATCATCCGTTTGTCTTTTCTGCCACAGAAAGTTTGGGAGCCTGCCCCTTCTCCATGCAGCTCCCGAAAGCAAGGCAAAGCATTTTGGCAATGATTCTTTTTAATGAGTAGATTCTGGGTTGATTGCAGAAGCATGGCTAGGTATCAAGTAGTGTTTGGTTTAATTAAGGGCAACTGTAATAACTGACTTTAAGTTCATTGGAGTAGGTCCCTCAGAATTGGCCCAGGGAGATAGAAAAAGAAATGAGGAGATGTCACTGGGCAAAGAGAACTCAACACTTGCCTCTGAAAGTGTCGCTGGTCCTGAGGGGTACCAGAGCAGGGAGATGCTCCAGGGGAGACGCAGAAGCTCGATGAAGCAGGTATACATAGTGACACTGGGAAGGACATGGAGAGAACACATGGAGGGCTTCATCGGCCAAGTGATCATTACGACGGTCTATTTTTAATGGCTGTTTCCTTGCCTGACATAATCGCCCATAGCTCAGCAGGTCTCTAACCACCAGACCTCTGAGGCCGAGCGGATGGGTGACAGCACGCTCCTCTGCTCAGGGCGCTGGGCTCACACTTCATGCCCGCACAACTCTTTGCATTTTCCAGCCCTCACGCTCTCCCAGGTCCTGTGAAACGAGGCCCTGCTTTCTGCCTTTTCACACCGGAGGGACGCGGGGCGCTCCAAACCGCAAGGTGAGGCTGCAGGAGCGACCGAATGTCAGGCAACGCACCCCTCCCCAGCAGCGATCCCACCTGGGCTACGCCAGCCGCAGCCAGCGCCGCGCGGGGTGAACCGCAAATATAAAAGTGAGCGGCCCTCGAGCCTGGGGCGCTGTGCTGGCCACAGGCTGCGTTCAGCTGTGGTCCTTGAGCTTCTTGTCACCCTGCCTCACAAGTCCACCAAGCACTGCACGCTCTGTGGCTGCCACCTCTATCGGAGACCTCCCCGTAGTGATTAGGAGACCTTTTGCTCTCCCGACGGCACCAGCCAGAGCAGCCCCTTGGCTTTCAAGGTGTGCCCCATCTAACAGCCAGGCTGAGTACCCTCGCTGTCCTGGCAAGTGCCCGTGCTGTTTGCTGCTTACCCGGCCATCAGCGTGAAGCGCTTGCCCCTGGGCGTGGATAAGGCAAAGATGTATTGTTTGTTCTTGCTAAAGCTTGCAGCTCGTTCTTATCGTTGGAGGACGTTGCGAATCCTCAGGACTGTTGTTCTCTGCAGGTCATCATGCACCCCCTCAAGCCGCGCATGTCCATGGTAAAAGGAGGGATTTGCGTCGTTCTCATCTGGGTTATGGCCAGCTGCTTCTCGCTGCCTCATGCCATTTACCAGACTTTGACAAGATTTTACATCGGGTAAGACAGCTATGTGGTGCTTTTTTTGTATGACACGCAGCTCAGTCAAAGCCCCCCAGGCTCTACGGCACGCACCTCTCCTTCTGCGTTATTAAAAAAGCAAGTATGGTGAAACAGAGACTTCTTCCTCCTCCCTGACCAGGCAGGGCGTCCCGCAGAAGGAGAGCGGAAATGCATGGTGTTGCTTTCAGGCTTGCTTGGTAGCTGACTTTGGCCCAGGGATTCAGCCCTGTAAGCTGAGGCAGGCACAGGAGAGACGTGCTCGTCATCCTTAGGTGTCAATATGGGTGGTTTTTTCTTTTCTTGGGGCTGTGTTTAAGGTATCGGCACTGGGGCCAAAGGCCAGACTTGAAGGAAAATCTTCCATTGAAGGTGGCACTTGCCCACTTGCCCAAATGACTTCTGCTACCTGTACCTTTAGTCAAACTTGCAAGAATGTCTGAGGTGTTTGTCGTCCCAGTGTTGTGTGCATCGGGTAGCGGAATTGACAGTTCTTTCTCTGATTTTCAGGAATAGGACCATACGAATGGTCTGCCTCCCCAGCTTCCCTCCTCCTGCTGATCTCTTCTGGAAGTATCTGGACTTGACTACTTTTGTTCTCTTGTATGTCCTGCCCTTGCTTGTCATCTCCATCACATACGCCATGGTGGCCAAGAAGCTCTGGCTGAGAAATGCCATCGGGGACCTCACCATGGAGCAGTACTACGCCCATCAACGGAAAAAGAAGATGACGCTGAAGATGCTGATGGTGGTGGTGGTTGTGTTTGCGGTATGCTGGTTCCCCCTGAACTGCTACGTGGTGTTGATCTCCTGCAGGGCCATCCACAGCAGCAATGCTCTGTACTTTGCTTTTCACTGGTTCGCCATGAGCAGCACTTGCTACAACCCCTTCATTTACTGTTGGCTGAACGAGAGCTTCAGATCCGAGTTGAAGTCCTTGCTGTGTGTGTGCCGGCGAAGGAGCGCGGCCCAGAGCCATGCTCTGCAGTCCATCTCCCCCCCTTTCCGGCACGCCTGGGCTGAGAACTGCCATAACAAAAGAGGCAGCGCCTGCCAGAAGGCGAGGGCCTCCTCCCAGAGGAACTCTGCAAAGACAGACATAGCCAGCGTTCAGCCGATCGTGGCGGAGAGTTAAGCCCTTAATCTGGTGGCCAGGCAGCATCGCCTTGGAATTGCACAATCACGGTAAAAACTGAGTTGGAAAGGACTGCTGGAAACCCCCTTGTCCAGCCTTCCGCCCAGAGCAAGCCAGCTTCAACGTTTGACTGGGTTGTTCACGACCAACTTCCAGTCAGGTCTTTGAAAATCCCTGGCGATGGACTGCCCACACGTGGGCCCCAGAATGAGGGGCGGCGAGTGAATTTTTCATGGGAACAATCAACAAAAATTAAGAGAATTCTTTAACAGCGCACACAATCTTTCATAGCCTCAGCAAACAAGGGAGCCTGCACTGATTGCACGCACGCCAACCGATGCACACAGCTGCTTGTGCATCTCGAAACACTGTCTTGATTCCTTCTTTTTACTTATTTGTCATTCGTTTGAGATGAGTATTGTCTGTAGCCACGCTCCTATTCACACCCAGCTCATCTCAGCCGCTGTTGCAGAGCTCTGCCCGCCCGCCTCCCTGCGACCCAGGCGCGTTCCTCGCAGCACCGCAGACGGCCGTGCCTGCCGCTGGAGGGGGAAGCGGCTCAAAAATCACAACAGGAGCACAGCTTAGAAGCGGGACAGTGAAAACTCACTCCATCCTGCAGGTGTTCTTCGCCCGGCGGCTTGTTTCGTTCCATAGGGGCTACTGGTAGTCACCTTAAACCACCGCTTGTACTGCAAGCTGTGGTCAAGAAAGAAATTACGCAAGTGGGCTTGGTCTCGAGCAGTAGCCAGCTGGGGAACCAACCCGTTCTTATGACATGTGCCACCTGTCTTTTGGCAGGGACTGACCCAATGCCCGCCCACCAAACACCAGCAGCCACCCAGTGAACAGCAATGGTGCCAGAGGAATTTTTCATTTTTGCACTTTCTACCAGGCTTCTTTTTTGATGTATTTCTGGTACCCACATAGTAGTTACTAAACTGGAAGTCAGACGTTGGCAGTCAAAATAGTTTTATGGAGCTTGTACCAGTGGGGACACCAGTTTGAGTCTAATAGCATGACAGTCATGCCCACTGGTCCCAACAAGTTAAGCTGGTTGACTGCAGGGCAGCTCCCCAGACTGGATGCCAACGGCCCGTTGGGTACCTTCGGAGGAGGCCTTCAGGGACCGTGGGCTTCAGAGACCAACCTCTCTCCCTCCCCTTCCGAATCAGGGGCGGTCAGTTGGCCACCCAGAGGTGGCAACCAGGCTGTGACCAGTTTCTCTAGCACTGGGAGCGCAGGCTCGCTGTAGACAAGCAAACTGGGGGTGTCGCTCCATGTGCCAGGGAGAATGGACAGCAGAGGCACAAGAAGGTCCACACAGATATGCTATGCAAATGCAGCTCTCTCCCTGTTCCTTGAAAGACTTTGTGGTTAAGAATAAAAACGGTATGTGAGTGTATGGAGGCAAGAGGGGTCTTGGCCTGGTGGTACCTGTTCTGCCAATAGACGCAGGGCTTCGTTATAGTCTCTAGGCTTTCCCTCAGGAACATCTCTCATCATTACATTTCCTAAGGAAACTGCGCATTGCCATGTTTTGACATTGTTAACTGACGTTTCTTTAGAGCCAAGTCTAAATTATTCTCAGTTTTCAGTAATATTTTATTTTTTACCAGCCCTCAAGATCCTTCGTGGCTTCGCTGCCAGGCTGGCAGCCCTTCCCTGTGCCAGCCCCTCTGTCCTGGCTGCCACCCCGCCGGCAGGACAGGGCGCCCCGCTTTGCCTGCGGTGGAACCTGCGCAACCGTGACTCAAACCAGTTGGGCGCCGGGAGCACATCTGCAGTGTTTCAAACCCAAAGGCAGGAGGGAGGAAAGGTTGGCACTAGATAAAAGAGTTAATTTGTAAACCTTTATACGCACCCCCGCTCAGTAAAGCTGAACATCTGATAAGGTGCCACAGCAATTGCCTCAGCTCCTGATCCTTGTGTTCCTGCTGCTCTTGGTGGTGGCCGAGTGCTTTCAGCAGCCTTCATCCCCTCCCCGAGCGCAGCTGAATAGCAGAGATTCCTGGTGCGGGGGCAAGTGGCCCGCGGAGCCTGGACAGCCGGTGCCGGCAGCTGGCTGAAAAAAAGCCAGCTGAAAAAAAGCAATATGCCAAACATTAAAATGACTCTTTAGTGCTGAAAGTGTTAAGATTAGGCAACCCTACCAAAGGAAAAGAACATTTTATTGTCGACTCCAAAAGGCCGCATCTTCTATCTCTCCTTTTGAAGAAACTTTGCAAGCAGAGCAGTGAACTTGCAGCTGCGAATCTTTCAACCACATAATGCTGATGGGCTTCACGCGGCTCCAGGAGGCTCAGAAGCCTCCCCTTCTTCAGAGGAGCGTGTAAACGTTTTAGGTCGCTGAGTACAGTGACATGAATACGGACACCAGGCGCTGAGGCTCTGCACCACCCCGTGCCACAGCCAAGGCGTTTTGGCCGCTGTCTGTGCTAGAAGGTGGTTCGGGCAGAATAAAGACGGGTCCCTTTCTGCATGCCCTTGGCACAAAACCCTTTTAGAAAGAGTTAATGTGACACAAACACGGGAAGGTCCCCAGGGACATGGAGCAGCGCAGCAGCTCGCCTCCCCCCGCCACCCAGTGCCACCCAGCGCGGGGACAGGCGAGGGGCTGAGCATGGGAGCAGTCGGGGCGCAGTGCCCTCCTGCAGCCTGGGGCGCCCCATCCCAGTGCCCTCCTGCAGCCTGGGGCGCCCCGTCCCAGTGCCCTTCTGCAGCCCAGGGCTGGTCAGAGAACAAGGGAACCAGCTTCCCCATGCCTGCCCTCGCTCCCCTCTGCTGGGACGCAGGGAAAGCAGCCAACGCCTTTGGTTTATGCCGAAAGCAGCGGCTGCCATCCGGGATACTGAGCTGCGTGCCCGGGGTGCGGCTCAGTATTTTATAGCATCTGGCAGAGGCTTAAGAGCATGTGATGGTGCGAAACATGCTGTGAAACCAGAGCAAGGCCTCTGCAAGAGGTTCCATTGAAGTGGGGTTTGTTTTTTCTTTCCCCCTCACCTGGAGATAGAACACGCGCTTTCCCGGAAGCTGGGGAAGACCGATGTGTCCATGCGGCACAGCAGGAACCCCCGCCGTTCCGCCTCACGCAGGTAAAGTGGGCTTGGCACTGAATCGCTTCTTTTAATATGGAACTGTCTTTTCTATGTGCAAATCGCCTGTGCTGTACCACATGATGCTGCAGAAACCACCTTATTTCTTTTCTATATAATACTTGAAAACCCCCCACCGAGGTCTGAAGATGGCACTGCTGCACAGGGGTGCTTTTGCCTCCTCCCGCAAAAGCTGAAAGCAACCAAAGCTGTTTCTTTTCCTTCCTCTGTAGCCCGACTCAAACGTCCTTCAATTCAGCGGAAAAGCCCTCACCGGGGTCGGGCCGGTCTGCACCCAGCACCCGGCACTGAAGTCAACGTACTTGCTCCCAGCATCGGGGGGGGAAGGCGAGTAGGGGTCCCCACCTCCTGGCGCAGGCTGCCGTGCCGGAGGCGAGGGGGGATCAGTCACACCCCGAGCTATCAGAATGGCTCCGGTTAACTGGATTCTCTTCCAGTGCTGTTAAGGCACCAAGCGCTGTGGCTCTCTCCCAATCAAGACCAAATGCCTTTATCCTGAAGAACGGGGAGATGTAGAAAGGGAGAGGGGTACGTGAGCGGGGGGGATGGGGATGTATACCCACCCGCAGGGGGCCACTGTCAGTTTGTCTTACCTCTGATAAGAAGAAATCTAGAGATTGCCCTGAGAGGCCCTGAGAGGCCCAAACCCGTTACCATGAACGACAACCGGAGTTTAGACTCAGTTTGGGATTATTGCTCTTACTAAATAATCCAGCACTTGTTGTGTGGGAGACAAGCTCGCCAGCGGAGGAGTTATTAGCTAATCGTGTAATTATTAAGCTGGTAACACTAGCAGCAACTTTACCTCTACGGTGGACTTTGTCCAGTTTTGAGTTTTTAATCCCCGACTCAGATTCAGGAATTGCTCCTTGCTGATGACTTTTCCTTTACCAGAAAAGCGCTGGCTCGCATGGTGCCGTTGTTTGCCCAGAGACTGGTGTCCAGTGAAGGTGAGGAAGAGCGGACCTGATATTTCACATGGTAAAAGGAGAAGTCACTATTTTTTTCCTAGGAAAACAAAATTCTCATCTTTATTGCGTGGAAAATCCTCACCTGTGGCATCTGCGCTGACCCTTATAAACTGTCCCTAATTCATGCTTGCCTTTAATATTCTCCCGATGAGAGGTGGACGAGAGGAAATGGGCTTTGTGTTGACGTTCGTCTCACAGAAACCTGTTGTAAAGCTGTCTCACCGGTCGCCCCAAACCCCGCAAGGTGACAGTCCTGGGCGTGCCACCACGGAGGATGGCGTGAAAGGACGTGTCCACAGCCGGAGACGCCGCAAGGAGTGGCAGGAGGGAGAGCCAGGAGGGGCCGAGCCGCGGGCAGCTCGGGAACGGTCTGGGGACCTGGCAGGCGGCGCACGACGCGTGCTGGGTTATGGCGCATCTCTCCCCCGCTGTGAGTCCAAAGGCCTGGAAGACGGGAGTCTATTTTGCAGCTGGAATGTGTTGCACTGAGGTCCTGACATTGTTGAGGGTCTTGTAATTCTTTGTAAGATTGGCATCACCAACACCGCTCATTTATTTCACTTCTACAACCGCGCTTCGCTGTTTCAGCTGCTTCACCTCTGCTCGCTTGCTGAAATGCAGGGGTTTATTTCCTTTGTGGTTTGCCTTGCGTTGGTCCAGACTGTTTCAGTGAGGACTGGACCAGACTTTTCAAGTGAGAAAAATGGATTTCCCCGCTCCCAGCCAAGGCAAGCGTCCCCGACTGACCCACAGTAACTTGGAAGTGACTTCTGTAGGTTTTGCCTTGCTGATCCAAAGCTCACTTAGCACCTTATTCCTCAAAGGAAGTTTTACATTAAATAAGCATGAAAATACAGCAGGGCTCATCTACACAAGAGCTTCCATGAAACCCAGAGCTGAGATGCTGATAATGAACAGCTGGTTCTGAATCAGAGCCACTGAGAAGCACAACAGCCAGCATCTTTAACCAGAATAACGAGCCTCAGGATGCCCCCAGTGATGCTGCCGTATGTTTGCTGCAGTGCTCCTGCTAAAGAACCACTTTAATAAAGTTTCCTTGTTGCACGTTGAGGGAGAAAGCTGCTGCTCGCTTCTTTCTCCGTTACCCCTACGTCAGACAAAGGCTTGTGTTGCATTTCAACTTTTCAGCTTGGTCCAAATGTTCTATTTGTTTTTAGGGTGGAGAAAAAAATATCCCTGGAGCATCCCAGGGATGTGAATGACTCAGCAGGGAAGAGCGCGGGTCCCTCTCCGTGCCCGGCTTCGCACGTGGCCCCCGCCCGCTGCTGTGTCGGGTGCGCCGGAGCGGCGTGGCGGCGACGAACAGCAAAACATGTCAGAGGCAAGAAGGTAACAAAAATGTTGTTTCATGAAATCGGATTTGTGCTTAAAGCGCGTGGAGTCCAAAGGGGAGGAAAAACGCTCTGAGGATCAGACCAAAGTGGCGTTGAGAACTCGCCGTTAATGAAAAAGCATCCAAGGCTCTTGCGCGTCCTGGAGCCTCCTGCTCGGGCTGGAGACGTCTGCAGTAAATGCCATTTGCAAGGGGATGGGTGTCCAGCCTTGGAAGTTTTCACAG
>NW_009258953.1:79630-82344 GCF_000687185.1 Egretta garzetta | reverse complement strand
AAGTGCAGCCCACGGCCGGCAGAGCCAGGGGCGCTGGGGCGGCTGGCGAGGAGAAAGAAGGAGGTTGGGCGAGGACTTTCCTCAGGTGGAGAAGGAGTATGCCGGGGGAAAGAGCTTGCCTGCATTTCCGCAGTGTGAGGGGCAGATGTCTGGTGATTTTATCAACCAGTTTAGAATTAGCTCTGATCCCACCACAGGATAAAATTAAACTGTGGGCTGTCTGGTCTCTGTTCCAGCGTGTTGCTTTGAAAGGTCGCAAGAGCCTCTCAGCAGCACGCGTTATTGGTTGTCATTCCTCTTGCTTTTCAAGAGAGGAAAGAGCATGGGGAGAGTAGAGAAAATACAGGCACAAAAAGGGGAAAAGAAGACAGAGATCAGTAACCCCATCCTCGGCCAGCCACTGACTTCCCAAAGTGTCACGGAGAACAGCCCAAGCCTCCCCGCCCCTGCCTGTCCGGCACCTCTACCCCCCCAAAACGGCAACTCCACAGGGTCTGGTGGAAAAATTACCAACGTGCCAGATAAAAAGCAGCGCTGAAACCTGCCTACTTCATGGGAAGCCACGCAGACACGGTACACTTGGAAATAGCCTCTCGTTGTTACAGCTCTGCCTCACGTGGCTCCTCACGTGGCACCCAAAGGCTTACCTGGGGTCTGGTGGAAGCGGCATCTGCTGAGGCACTGCTGGCCAGGGTCAGGCACGGGCGAGACTGAAACGGCACTGCAGAGTCAGGAGAAGTCAGAATAAATGCCAGGCATTGCATCTCCCACCTGGCAGCAGAGCGTGGGGCCAGCGAGATGTTCAAGCAGTTGACCTGGTGCTATCCCCACCTAGGAGAAGTGGTCTCCGTGCTGCCCTCCTCCGAGGAGCCTGGTACGAGAGCAGAAAGGGCCAGCAAGGGATGCTGTATGCTGGCAACAAGCCTGTCCTCCAGATCCTGGCCCAAGGTGGGCAACTTTATTCATTTTCAAGCTGCTTTGGCACCGGAAAGGAGGATGAAGGCCGTCATGCACAGAGCCCTCTTAGGAAAACACTGCCCTTCGGTGTACGAGTGCAGGGAGATTTCTCAGAGAACTTGAAAAATCATGTCAAAATATGATTTGAGACTCGGGAGGTACAACATGGCATCTGCTGAGGCACTGCTGGCCAGGGTCAGGCACGGGCGAGACTGAAACGGCACTGCAGAGTCAGGAGAAGTCAGAATAAATGCCAGGCATTGCATCTCCCACCTGGCAGCAGAGCGTGGGGCCAGCGAGATGTTCAAGCAGTTGACCTGGTGCTATCCCCACCTAGGAGAAGTGGTCTCCGTGCTGCCCTCCTCCGAGGAGCCTGGTACGAGAGCAGAAAGGGCCAGCAAGGGATGCTGTATGCTGGCAACAAGCCTGTCCTCCAGATCCTGGCCCAAGGTGGGCAACTTTATTCATTTTCAAGCTGCTTTGGCACCGGAAAGGAGGATGAAGGCCGTCATGCACAGAGCCCTCTTAGGAAAACACTGCCCTTCGGTGTACGAGTGCAGGGAGATTTCTCAGAGAACTTGAAAAATCATGTCAAAATATGATTTGAGACTCGGGAGGTACAACACGAACTTGGGCACCTCTTTGGAGCATTTTACTCGTCTACGACAGGAGACAAGATTATCGATGTATGGTGAGAGGTTATTTGTGTGTGTGCACGCGTGTCCCTGGAAGCCCCCCTGCGACTCCAGCAAGCCAAGGGCCTGGCAAAGCAGGCAGCCGCGCTGTTTCAGGGATGTGCCTCATCGCTGGTTGCTGATGCCAGAGCTGTAATCCTGGAGCTCTGCCTGCTGCCGTGGCAGGGACCTCCGGGGCCTCAGACACAACAGACATCTGAGGAGTTCTGTATCTAAGTTAGAAGAACACATTAAAATAAATAAGATAAGGGAGCCTGACCTCAAGTTCCTAATGCAGCCCAGCTTGATAACTCCGAGTTCCCAGAAGTGATAGCACGGACCGGCAAAGGAAGCGGAGCAATTATGTTCAAAACACCTCGCTGACAGCTCGTAAGCAGCCAGCCTGGCGCAGGGGGCTTCGGCAGGGGCTTTTGTACTCACAACCATAGAAAACAATCAATAGCAAAGCTTAGCTTCCTGGAGCTGCGCTGAATACTGAGTTAGCAGAAGAATACCTCGTTATTATACTACTTTTGACGAGGAAGCCGTGGGCAGAGGAAATGTGACTCACTGCAGGCGCCGGGATGAAAAGGCGCTGTGCAAATGAACAAACAAAGCAGTTGCAAGCGAGCTCCGCTGAGCGCCACTGTCACATTCGGCTTGAGGCGCAGGACATTTCGGGAGCCACTCCAAAAGTGCTTCGTTATTCATATGACTAAAAATAGGTCTTGACGGCTAAATTGCGATGGTCAGCCAAAGCGGAGAGTGGCCAAATACCACTGATACACTGAACTTAAAACTCTGGGCTCTTCCAAAAAAGACGAGGTAGGTGACTAATTTCCAGTGAAGCTGAACCAAACGTTGATGGTCTCTGTTCTCGCCCTCTGACATAACGTCTCTCCCTTTCCAGCTTAGGGTTAGTTAGTGATAGCATTGCACCTAAATATACACAAAAGCCCACGGCTGGAAAATGCTTGCCCTTACAGCCCTGACCCTGCTGCCAGGTTCGCCGGGGCACTTTCTGCCCCGGGGGAGCTCTTTCGCCACGCACGAAGTGGCAGCGGTGGGGCTTCGTGGAGAGGA
>NW_009258953.1:69216-79358 GCF_000687185.1 Egretta garzetta | reverse complement strand
CCGTCCCCTGCCCCGCTGCAGGACGGCCGCCCGGCGCAACCTCGCACCTGATGTGGAAACACGGGTGGGCGCAGGGTGGGGAGAGAGCTGAAGGCCAGACCCGCTGTGAGCCTCTGCGCAGGACACAGTGGGGAGGGAAACTGAGGCACCGGGGAGGGACAGGGCCCGGCCGCTGCCGGGAGCAGGGCTCGGCTGTCCCCGTGCCTCAGCCCCGTGGCCACCGCAGGGGGAGAGGTGCCGGCTCCCACCAAGCTTCCCACTGCACCAAAACTTGGCTCCATTCCTCACCTCCCCGGTTTCCCTTATCACATCGATCAAAATCCCATTTTCTCACCCCTGTTTTAGCATCTGAAAGCTGAAGCCATATACTTGAGCCAGCTCTTTCGGATTAGTGTCTGGGTGAAGCTTTTAAGGGGCCGCTGACGCCTGCTCACCTTCAGTGCTGTGGGTCCCCACCTGGTGTTTGCAAAACTTCTGTGATCGCTTGAAGCGATGAACACTGCGATTACTTGCCGTTAACTTTTCCTTCTCCTCTTTCTTCTGCCCAGAGCTCCTGCTGTGTTTGGCAGCGGGGTCAGGTTCCACCGCTGGCTCCCAGGGAGGCAGCACCTCAGCACAAAAGCCGGGTGTGGGGAGCAAGGCTCGGCTCGGTGTGCATGGGAAGGTGGCAGGATCAGACCACAGATACATCACTGGGAATCAGTACTCGTTTCCGGAAAGGAACAAAACATTCCCTTGGCTGTGCAGCTGAATTAATGGAGCCTTTGCTGTCGCCTATTGTGCCATGGCTAAGCGCAGGTCACAGGGAGGGTTTTTGGAGACGCAGCCGACCCGCGTGAGATGAAGCTGATGGGAGCGCCCTGTGTGTCGGCTAAGCGCACAGAAACCCTTCCAGGGGCTTGGCAGGCTTCACCGTGCATGTAGCCTGGGGAGAGCACAGCATCGCTACTGTCGGGATGGGTGACGATGGATGAGGTGGCTAATTAGGGCTCGCTGCTTTAAAAAAATCAGGCCTTTTTTTCAGAGTATACACATGCTTTTAGGTTACAAAATGCTGGCCACTGACTGGGCTGCCACAGGAGATTGTGGCGGCTGTTGAGTAACGTGAGCAAAGGAATCAAAGCTCGGTGTAGAAAGTGATCCTGCCAGGTGTGATGGTGGCCCCCCGTCAGGTGTCGGCTGTGGCCCCTGAGCAAGCTGCAGCTCGTCACCCTATCAGCCAGGGCTTATTTCTGGGAGCCTGCTCCCCACAGCCCCTTTGGCTCTGGCTCCTCAGCACCCTGCTCTCCCCTGCTGCCCCCAGAGATGGCCGGATCCATCGCATCCCGCTCCCAGAGAAGGGTGAGCTTGTTGCCACAAAGTGGCTCATTTTGGGGTTTGGGGTTGGTTTTTTTTCATGTCTCCAATTTCCTGAGTTTGTCTCCTGCCCTGTGGGACAGATAACGAGGAGCTTGCCTGAGGAACCTTAAGAGAACAGATATGAAGCCAGGTTCCTCTGTGTCTTGTTGTCATTATACGTACCAAAAGGTGTTTTGGGGAAACATCCTTGATTTAGAGAGAGCCAGGCATGCGAAGTGTAAGTCCAGGTACAACTAAAATTCAAGGACCATTTGCCTTCACCCACATCTTGGTGAGCAGATTTGGGATGTGTTCTGGGCATCTCTTTTTAGGATTAGGGGTGTGCTTTGGTTTCTTGCTCTCCCTGCTGAGAAGGGCTGGCTTCCACCCTGGTGCTTGCTGCTGGGGCTGGAAGCTGGTGTTACAGTTTTGCTTCAGTTGTGGTTCCTCTTTTGAACAGAAAAAAACCCTCAAATCTTGCTCTAGAATGTCTGTTCTCTCCTGGAAATTTTTTTCAGCCTGTATTTCAGCCTTTGCCAGTGTGGATCCTGACTGTGAATGCAGTTGCCATTGCAATTAAATAAGATTTTGCCTGTCTTTAATTTGCTGAAGCTGACTGGGCTTTGGGGCAGCAGGTCCACAGCCAGGTACTTAGGGACATGCAGTCCGTGATACCTCCATCCTGGGAAACGCCTGTACTTGCTAATGGCCCTGCTAATTACTGCAAGTCCGTGATACCTCCATCCTGGGAAACGCCTGTGCTGTGCTAATGGCCCTGCTAATTACCGCGTGTGTATAAATGTCAGCTCAATCTTCTTTGTGGTCTGAGATGTTTTAGATGAACTGAATCATCTTGTTCTTTCCTACAATAAGAAATGTCTGTCTGTCTGTTAAAACACTCCTTGTCCTCCCTACCGTGGTGCCTTTTCGTTTACCTGAAGAGACACCCCCCCACCCCCGGTGTCCGCTTGGCCTTTCCACTCGGGCTCTGCGCGACAGGAGATTCTGTTTGTAAAACTCATGGTGGTGCTTTGTTAGGCCTGATGAAGTTCATGGGAGGATGCCCAGGGCCTTTTATTACTTGATTGTAAAACCTATTGAAGCAAATGTCAATGACCTCTGATCAGGGCTTTAAAAATATCTATGAAACTTTCCTTGGACCTATGGGATCAGGGAAGAGGATTTGCCGCCCCACGCATGTCAGTGGCATCAGGTGCTTCATTTTGACCAAGGGGTGCCAGAGTAATTCCCTTGGCTAATGTTGTTGGGTCCTTTTCAGGGAGGGATGCTGCGGCAGTATCTCGCCGTCATGTGAGGTTTGTAACTGAAGCCCTTTCCCTGCTGGTAGTCAGCGGTGGAGCATCAGCCAAGCGAAGATTTACCTTCTCTTGTCAATGCATCTTACTGATTTGCCAACCATTAAATTCTTGTGTGAAGTTGTTAATGGTCCGAAGCAGCAACAGCGGTGCCAGGAGCAGCGCTGCCCATGGGATCCTGAAACTTCTGAGCGAACAGGCAAGTCTGTAAGACCAGCACTGGCTGTGACACTCAGATCTTGCCTAGCTCCTCGGATGGCCGACCTCCAAATGAGATTCCAGTCTAGGAAGGGGTCTCAGTAGAGGAGAATGGGTCCAAGAAGTTGGGAGAGACTCCTGGGGGAAAAGGGGTTTCTGGAAAGATGGATTTGACCTGGAAGAGTTAAGAGTTTAAAACACTGTTCCAAATAAGCATATGCTTTAGCGTGTCTGAGCTGGGCTGACATTAGGGTGGCATGAAGCCTGCGAGGAATAAATAGAAATGATGCTGTAAGCACACCGCCAGCTACAAGCCATCAGCATTCCTCTGCTACCGCATCATAGCGGGAGCGGAGCATCTGGGCAGCGTCGCTCTTGAGGAGCCCTCGCGCCGGCCCAGCTGGGCAAGACCCACCGCTTCCTCAGCCCCCCTAAACCAGGGGAGAACCCCTCCCCGTGCTCCCAGTCAAATATGACCAACACCAGTCACTGGTTCCATGGTGTCAGAGAGCGTGGGTCCCCCTTCACCCTTGGAAACGTCTGCGTGTGTATAGATGTGTGTATGTGCGTATATATGTACATCTCCATAAACATACAAGCCTCCCTTGCAAGGTAATCCCCCTCGCAGACGCCAAGTGTGAAGGGCAGACCTGCTCTGTCTTCACAGGAACTAGCAGAATTAGGCCACAGATAAATCTGTTCTGAGATCTTAGGAGATTGGATCACCTCTTGGCAGTTGCTGCAGTCACCACCCTTCCGTGATGCCTTGCGAGTTAGAATAAATATTCGCTGAACTGATACTTCTGGGGCTTTTTTCTGCTCAGTCATACCCCGAGGCTCCTCACTAGGATCGCTGAGCTTCCTCTGGGGATAATCACAGATTCTCTCACTTTCTATGAAACCGAGATAGGGAATCCAGGCCACGTGCAAGGAACTTGTTTCTCAGCAGCTTCATCTACTGCCATAGCCTGTTTAGCTGATATCCCTCCTCCGTAAATCACAGCTTGTGGAGAACAACAGAGGTACAGGCTCGTGGCCAGACCGAGGAGCTTATTTAAGGAGTGGAAGAGTTAAACACTGGTGAGACAGCAACGCTCCATGGGAACCGCTCACGTTTCGGCACAGGACTTTTCCCACTCCTTTTTCCCAAGCCAGGCAGAACTTTGACAGGCATAGGTTTAGTTGTTTTCTAATGTTTTTGGGTCTGGAAGCCTTGCAAGCCACTTCCCATCCTTCTCATCACTTGAGGGGACTTCCCTACAACGGCACCTACTTCCCCACGTGCCTGGTGGGACCTGATCTCTTCTGTTTCCTTCTCCCTCTTTCTTCTTTTCTTTTCTGGTGGTGCTCAACCAGTTGGGAATAAAGCCATCGGGGGCAGAGGGTGCAGTGTTCCTTTGCAGTGATTAATGGGCAGTGTGCTTGGAGCTAATAAGTGAGATGAGTCTTTAAAATAACATTCATCAAAGGGAAGAGCTTGTTGGTTGCTAATTTATGAAGGAGAGTCACTACCCTCCTGCTGCAGGCCGATAATCCGGAACTGACTCACTGACTAAAATTGTTTAAACCATCATATTCCTGAAGTATTACATTTCAGACCAAGGCTTAAAGGGCCAGGAGCAAAACTGGCTGACACCCTTATCCATGTGTCACCATCCATCCTGAGGGAATATTGCAGCAGCAGGAACAACCCCCAAAAGCTCTAGCCATCGAAGGTGCCTCTCCAGTTGCTCCCAATAACCCCGGTTTCCTCTGTTTTCCCATGAAAGCCACATGCTTTGGAAAGAGGCAGTATGCTTAGGAAGCTGGTAATTTGGATAGGACGCAGAAAAGAGTCTTCCCACCAATGTCTTCTGAGGGGCTTGGTCAGGCAAGCTCTTGCAAGGCATGCCAGATACACAGGGGCAGAACCGGAGTGATCCTCACAGCTATGCTTGTACTGAAACCGTGCAAATAAATCACCCATCCAGCAAGGGGGAAGCCTTCTTTCCTGGTGGGAAGATCTCCTGAGCTGGAGGGGGCTTTGGCCCACATACCTCCCCTCTTTGGAGAATGCCCTGGCCTCCAACAGCCACCCACACGGAAAGACTGTGTTTGAAAGGCAGGCCTTTCTCTGGAAAGCTCTTCTACTTCATATCTATGTGGAAATGAAAAACCATCTAAAAAACCCCCCTGGTTACTCTGCAGTCTAGCAGAGAATGAATCAGCTCGTGTTTTGCTATGATGACCTAAGTAGGAAGAGATGCATCGGCTGCAAGCTGGTGGGGCTGAGCAGACATTCGTGGCCCCATGAGCATCCCCACTGGTGGCGGTGCATTGCTGGAGCAGGGAGTGGTAAGAAACGCAGGACCTTGTATGGGAACATGCATGGCACTGCATCCCTGGGACCTTGGCAAGGACAAAAACTTGTTCAAATACTTGCTTGCTTTCCTAAGCCCAGCTCCAGAGTCCCTGTTCTGGGTGTCCCAGTCCAGTGGCTGAGCACTTAGGAAGAGCGAGACCTGGCAAGTTCAGCAGTGACAAGCATCCCTGTTGTCTGATAAAAGGGGCCCCTGAACTCTGCGGCGCACCCAGCCTTCAGTCTTTTATGTCTTCGGGCACAACCAACTGCGGGAAAGACTGACGTATGGGAAGAACCGGGTCTCCAGGCAGAACCCTTGTCCGCTGGGTCAGCGCTGTGCTGGCACACCAGCCACATGTCCCCACTGCGCCAACGGCCGCGTCCCCGGGACCCCCACAGCCCCGCTGGCAGCCACAGGGTCTGGCAGTGGGGATGGGCTGGGCTGGAGACCCAGGCGAGTGCTGCTGTTCAAATGCGAACAAATCCTATTAAAGCAGTCAAAGAATGATCAGAAAAGCCTTTTTTTTTCTTGGAGTCTTACTCGGTTTTCTGCAAATTGCTTGACAAATAACAAAGCATTTGAAAATTACACCAGAGCTACTATGAATTCTGTACTTGAGTTTCTTGATAGCCTGGGAAGGGAAGCTGCCTGCAACCCAGTGCTGCTGCTGCCAACGCTGTTTGAGCTTTCACCTCTTCATGGGGAAGCAGCATTTCGTGTCTTCAGTGCTTCCCCCCGCCCTAGTTGTGCGTGAGTCCTAGATGGTGGAGAAGCCTCATTAACTGTGCTCAGCTTCAGCAACCAGTCAATCAAGGAACATGGTTTTTATGGTAGGGGGGTTTTTTTTGGTGGCAAAGTCATGCCTCAGGCTGCAAGAAAACTCTTTTAATGGACACATTTCTTGGAAAGCTAAACCCATACCCAAAGACCAGGAAAAACATAGCAGAGAAATAAAATCCCTTCCAAAGTCAAGTCAGAGAGAAACAGAAATGGAAAACGAAGGGCCTTGGCTGTGCAGGGAGGTACCTTCCCCTCTCTCGAGTCTCGGTATCTCCGCGGCGTTAGTGATGGGCAGGTCTGTCCCCCGCGCTGCTGCCCGTGCTCGGCTCTGGTGGCTGCGCCTGAGGGCGGCAGCGCCCTCCCTGTGCCTGCGACAAAACCAATCTTCTGCTTGAGCTGTTTTTTTGTAGTAGTTGCACTTCACTGGCTGAGCTTGGCCAGAACTTAAAAAATATCTTTTGACACCTCCACGGGCTGAGATGTGTTTTTTGGCAACCCAGGCTTCTGCCAGGCATGATACGAGCTTCCCATATGCGTAGCATCAGACAAGGATGCCCGGCGGTTGCTGGGGAGAGGGCTTGTTCTGTCCCAGTGTCGAGCACTGCCAGCACGTTGGCTGGGCACCGGCTAACGGCGCCTGTGCCTCGATGTGTCACTGGCAAAACCAAAAACCGCTGAGGGAGCCGGGCCGCCTGGGACGTCAGAGATGCCCTCTGCGCCTGTCAGAACTGCGGCTCTGGCAGAGAACGGCATCATCGTTTCACCCTGGAGTGATGCATGGGGTTTGCACTGGTGTGTGCCTGCAGACACAGCAAACCCTTGCCGAAGGCAGAGCCGTGCAGTGCCACCGCAGCGACCAGGGATGGGCTGCAGGCGATGGACGGAGCGCGCTCTCGCCATGAAGGGGCACGGTGGCGTCTTCAGGCTGAAGGCAGAGGGGGGAGCAGCGAAGGCAGGGCACTGCTGGACAGCAGAGGAAGGGGAGGCTTTCCTTGTTGTTCTAGTGCCCGGGCAACCCCAGTGTTTATTAAAAAGGTTTTGTGGAATAAAACAGAAGAGGTGATGTGAGCAAAGTGTGATGCAGGTCTCTGCTGGCTACCCAAAAAAGGATGCCTGGCACTGGGGACGCTGAGGAGAGGCATGGTTCAGAGGCCAGACCTTTGAGCTCTTACTCCCACATTAATACTGATTCTCCCTCTTTGCCCTCAGCAAATCACTTCATTTCTCCTTCCCATAAAATGAGGTTAATGATGGCAATTCCTCTGCTTCACTGGAATTAACATTTGCCAAATAATGAGAGACCTAAAAGGCATGATATTAATGTGGAGTAAAATAGCTGCAGAGGAAATGCAGCCTTAAAATTGTTGGGATCTCGGGGTGAAATAGCCGGGCGTGATGGGTCTCGACTGAGGAATACAAATTAATGTCAGAGAGATGTGGGAGTTCGGGTGATGTGGACTGGAGCGCCCATGGCTGGTGCAGTGAGACCCTGGGGTTTAGGGAGCAGGGCGCTGGCTTTCTCCAGAACACAGGAACGTTAATTCCTTCACCGGCCAGGGAAAGGAGAGCGCAAGTTCATGGCAAGGTTCCCAGCGATGGGTGTGTGTGTGTGTGTGTGTCTTCCTTTTTGCATTGGCAAGTTAGCATTGAAATCAGGGTTTTAAGATAAATGTTTGTAGCAGCAGGCAAAAGCGATCTCCCTTGCTTTCTGTCCTCCAGCTGACGGGGAAAGTCTGCTCCAACATTTAGCCCCATACCCACACCGCAGTGAGGAGGATAAATGAGGAATGCGTGTTGTTGGACCGGATTCTGCATTCATCAATAATTCCAAAGTGGTTCCTGAATTAGTCTATTACTAATAATCTATTTTCACCATAATTGGGAGGACAAGAAGTTCTGGCAGGCAGTGTGTGAGACATACAGGAGAAAATGATTAAAACAGAGCCAAAAATATCGGCATGCTAGAGCCATGAGTCAGATCCTGACCTTTCAAATAAGCACCACAGACAGACTGAGCTCATGTGGATGGGATCCCAGCGATCCAGGTGAGAGCAACAGGACAGCTCAGCGTGGCTGGCTCTTCATAGCGGGGGGGAACGGGGATGTCCCGTGGGGACGCCGGCATCCAGAGGGCACGAGGGGCTGGGGGCAGCAGCAGCACTGCCCCTCAGACGGGTCCGCGGCTCCCGTGGTTTTCCCAAAGGAAAGGATTGCCCCACGCTGCTGAGCCCCAGGGGTTCACATTCCTGATCAGCTCCTTGTAAAGAATGTGCATACCCCGGTTAACGCAATCATAAGCTGTAATAAATTCCAGCTTCCTCTTGATTAGATTTTAAAAGCCCTTTAAGCTTGAGTCAAGTCACATTTTTTCAGGAGAGGACTGTTATAAACTCACCTCCTACGGAAACCACAATTATTTGTGTAATGATACGACTGCAGGAGACAGAATTTCAAAGAAAAAGTGCCTGTTGTGAGGCTCATTGTAAGCCTCAGACACCGGCTGTGCAGCGACATTGCTGCAGTGGACTGTCCTGCAGGCTGCGGGGGGTCCGTGTCCCTGGCTCTAAAATGCCAAGCTGCTTCTGCGCCCTGGGGATGCTCCGATGCTGCCCGGGAGCCACTGGTGCCCCGTGCCACCCCCGACACCCCAGTACGTGGAGCAGCACAGGCCAGCCCTAGAGGCTCGGCTGCCCTGAAGGTGGAGGGACCCGGCCATCCGTCCGTGCACGCCTCGGGAGTGCTGGGAGCAGGGGAAGCCCGGGGATGCTGAGAGCAGGATCCGGCCGAGCGCCTGGGGCGGCTGCTGTGGGCAATCACTGGGAGAGGGAGCCCTGATGTGCGGCCGATTTGTGACTTGGGAGAGTCCAGCCCAGCTCAGCAGGGTGGCGGGACGGGTCGGCCCCTCGCCGGCTGCTCCGTGTCTCCCCAGCGCCGCGGCGGCGACATGGCCAGGCGGGCTGTCCCGGTGTCGGGGAACAAGCAGCAGAAACGTGCCAGGGCAAGAGGCGTGCTTGATGGGAACAAAACACTATTGGCTTCGGTGTGGGTTTCTTCCTAATTTTGGCTCAGGATCGAGACTTTCACTGAAGTCAGAACACACCAGGCTGGTTTATGGCTCGGGCCGTAGGGAGCACGGCGTCACCGGCTCCTCAGCAAGCAAAGGTGTAACCTAAGCTTAACCCTCAGCCTGCATTTGTCTTGAACTTGTTCCTCTCCGTTACCCCTGGCTTTGCTCCGTGCTGTTATCGCCACCCCCGCGCACCACGGGAGACGGGAGCGGTGTGTGCTGGGGCTCGGCTGCGCTTTCCCTGGGAGCGGGTCCCGCAGCTCCGGGCGATGCGGCGGGCTCTGCTCCCGGGGCTGTGAAAGGCTGGGAAGGAGACCCCAGGCTCATTAATCACCTGAGCTGCTGACCTTATCCCTTCCCCTACGGGGAAACACGTGCTTTCGCTCCATCACAAATACAGCGCACGCCGCCTCCCTCACCCTCTCGCTGCGAGATCCTTTGAGGCAGAGAGGCCAAGCCCTGAGCAGAGATCTGTGGGATCCTTCCTTGGACCCTGTCCCGAGGTCTCTTTTGGGGAAGCTGCTGCTGTGTGGCCTGGGTCCCCTGGAGGGGCTCCCTCCCTCCCTTGGGGCTCCCTCCCCGCGGCGGCTCCACCAGCCTCCGGGCAGCTCTGGCTCCGGAAGGGGGGAAGAGCTTTTGTGCCCTGTACCCAGGGCCCGAAGCTGGGAACCCTTGGAGGTTTGTCCATCACCCATCCCTGCCTCCCAGGGAGCTGGGCAGAATGCCCGCTGGCCTACGCAGGCGACACCTGCAGAACCATGCAGATGGCTGCCAGCGGGGAAGAAATATTTGTCTGCATTCATCCTCTGTTCATAAAAATAAGTCTTTTTTTTTTTTTTTTTCCTTGAGGTGGCGGGCAGAGGACTTTTTGTGTCACATCCTGCTCTTTATGCCTCCACAGCAGCTCTTAACTTTCCAAACAGGCAGAGTGGAGCAGCAATGGTCTCTCTGCAAGGAATTAACTCTGCCCGCTGTCCCGGCTGTCTGACCGCGGGACCCGGCAGGCCCCGTGCCGGGAGCGGGAGCGTACAGGGCAGCCACGCGTGACAAAGGACACGGTGGTACCCGGGCGATCCGACATCCCTTGCCCCCCCCCCAGCA
>NW_009258953.1:59890-69076 GCF_000687185.1 Egretta garzetta | reverse complement strand
CGGCGGGAGTGGCGGCGCCTCAGCAGAGCCCGCAGGGTCTAACCGAGAGCCGGTAGATGGAAAGAATAATCAGAAATTTGTCTCGGTATTTGGCTCCCAAGTCCAGAGTCGCTCACCTTCCCTTGGGTCTGTGGGTGTTTGGCTGTGGATGTTTCATGGGATTAGGGGCACAATTTTCTCCCTCCCAAGAAGAAATTACTCAGCCAGACAAAAGAAGCAAAAGGCACTGGTGGTGCTGATTCATAAGGAAAAAATTTTCCTTCTATTCAGCACCGTACCAGCAGGAAACTGCAGGGCAATTTGCCAGAGGGGCACAGAAAATGAGACTAGGTACAGCTTATCCAGCGTTTCCTGGGCGCCTGATAATTCCTTCCCAGCCTTAAAATCTGGGAGCAGGTTTATGCTGCACAATATGGCCTGGAATAAAGAGATTGATCCTCATCTTCCGTGAGCTTCGGTAGCAGGAGCAGCTCAATTAAAGCTGCCTGGGGTCTCATTTACATCACTGGAAAGAACGGTACCTGAAGGGAGGCAAATCCCCGCGGTGCTCCCGGCGGTGCCGGGGTTGGTGCGTGGGCTGGGGGGTATTTAATAGGCATTCCCTGCAGGGAGGGTTTCTGCCCCTGCTGGCAAGCAGGGTGGATTTCCCGGGGGGAATTGTGCCTCCGAGCAGCTCTTTTGGCACCTGAGCCCCAGAGTTGGGCGGAAGGGCTGGGGCAGGGGGGTGGGATCAGCACCATGAGACTGAGCCCCGTCGGCCCCGGGGCCGGGGGGAGGCAGAGCAAGGTCTGGGTGTGCTCGACGTGTGTTTCTGGGTCCCTCCAGCTCAGTGGCCGCACCTCGTGAGCGGCTCTGCTTTGCCCAGAGGTGCAGCCAAGGTAAAGTTTCAGTCCCAACATCTCGAAGCACTTAGGAGTTTTGGTGGGAGCTTAGACTTCACTTTGGAACCAGAAGCCTTATCTGCTCCCATAGAAGCACAGGTGCCTGTTCTTGTCTGCCTCTCAAAGCCATGAAGTGGCTTCTCCCTCGGGTGAATCTTCCCCTGGCAGCCCTCTCCGCTGCTGTTGGCGAGGCCGTTTCACAGCTCCCGCTCCCCTGGGCATTGCTGCAGTACTGTGAGAATCCAGCGGTATTGGGCTATCCTGCCCTTTTTGCCTCCGATAGCCTTGCTGATTGCCCAAATAAATGATCTGCGGTGCCCAGAAAGATGCTGTTTTGTGATGCTTGGAAATGTGGACTTGGACCCCGCGAGAATTCAGCTCTTTGCCTGTTACCCGGCTGCCCGTGGCGGGGAGGGAGCTCCCTGGCTTCGGGGACCTGCTCGTGGTGCCTGGAGCCTCAGGCGTTAAACAGCAGCGGCTCGGGTAAGGCTGTTTGGTTCAGGAGGAAAAGACAAAAGATTCTCTAAACAGAGCGAGCAATTTTCCATTCTCTGAGAATTATGTAGACTCTCAGCTGCTGCTCTGCTTAACAGCTCCTAAATATGTTTTTCCCCTTTATCCGTATCCTCATTCTGTCTCTGAGCCGCTGCGTGGCCGGGGGCGCGGTGATGCGTTCAGTCAGATCGTCCGGTTCCTGGTTTCTCCTGCGTCAGGAACGCGCTGTTTCGAGCGGGGGGGTAGCAGGGACGCGGTGGCTTGGGCAGATGATGGGAAAGAGGGCAGGGCAGGGCAGCGGAGAACCATCGGAAGGGAGAGGAATTGCTTGGATGTGACCAAAAGAGCAAAATGAAAGGCATCTGCTGCCTCGTTGGGTTACCCAGCATTAAAGATGTCGATCTGTGCTCAAAAAGAAAAAAATCACTACCTTGCTATGTTGGCGTTTCTGTTCTCATTTCTGCGGTGCCCTCGTAGTGAAGTAGCCTGCAAACAGAGGCCCAGACGTAGTGATTTGTTGCAACCCATTGCCTGCAGCCCTAAAGACCATGAAATCCTCAGAGAATGTCCTGCTTTCTGGTGCCCGTTAAAGGAAGTGATAGACGGTCTGTGACCATGAAAGGCGTCTTGGTGAGTGCACAGGTCAGCTCATCCGCAGTTACCCTCACTTCTGACGTTCGAGGTCACAGCCATCAGTGTCTGTGCGGTTTTTAATGCTAAGAGAGCACTAAAAGCAAAGCATCTGCTCAGGTACGGAAAAACAAAACCGTGGGACTGGGCTGCATTAAAGGGCACGAAGCAAAGGGGGCTGAGCTTGAAGGAAAGGGCCGAGGAGCAGCAGACCCCACCGCTGCTCCTCCCTTCTTGCGTCTCGTCCGTTCAGGAGGTCTGCATCCCACACGATGCCTGCCTGGCCGTCCTTGCGAGCGTCTCCTGCCTGTTTATAGGTTTCGCAAGAAAACTTGCTTCTGTCTTTCCTGGTTTGGGAAGAAACGGGCAGTCCTGTATGGCTCAAGGCAGAAGAGCGTAAGAACGGGGATGGTGTTTGGCATCTTCATGAAACAAATTCTCAGGCTCTCTGGGGACACTGCCAGGAAATCTTTCCTACCAAAGCTGCCTGAGCATCCAGAAGGACTTAAATCCAAGAGCGCTGTCACAGCCTGTGAAGAGCTGCCCTGTGTCTCCTGGGTCCCGTTCACGTCTGATGCTGGTCAGAGGGTTCAGCTCTGCATTAATTGCTGTAGAAAAGAGAGTGCTTTGATGCAGCCTGTAAAAGGAGATCTCGCATGTTCCAAAGCATTTGGGAAACAGGCAGGCGAACACAAATAATGGCATCAAAGCCAACGTTACATTCTTGGGCTATAACACACAGCGTGTGGGAGAGGGACCAATTCCATCAGACAGTCGTGTTTCTGGAGGAGCGTGCAAACCCGCTCAGTTAGCGGTTCTGAGCTCCAAGAGCCGCGTTGCTCCCCCCACCGCCCCAGGCTCGGTCGATAATCGCGAGCAGCTCCAGCATCACGATGGGCAGGACCGAGCGCAGGGAGGGAACGTGCACGGGCTCAGCTCGGCGGGGGATGGCAAATGCTTGCCAAGGGCTGGTGTTGTACACTGGAAACTCAAGCTCTCTGAAGTTCTGTTACACTTCACGGCTGCTCGTTTGACTGCATTGACTTCTAGAGAGGGGCCACGAGATAACGCGGAGAAGAACCATTGCTTAATCTAGACTGGAAGTTTTGAATATTCACTGCGTGTCTCCAGACCACACCAGCGTCTCCAGGATGGTGTCCAGAAGTGAGGGCTACAGATCGATTCAAAGCTTTTATTAGAAAATGTTACTTCTGAATAAAGACGCCTACATGAGAAATGGGAATGTCATCTGGCAGAAAGCCTCAGTCGTGCCCTCGCAGCTGCGTTGATAAAGCGCTCGTTAAATAAACATTATCCAGTCCTGGTGGAGAAGAAACATAGAATGTTCTGGGTTGGAAAGGACTCCTAGAGGTCATCTAGTCCAACACCCAAGAAACACGAGTCCTGATGGAGAAATAGATGGTACTGGACTGCGTAAACCAAGGCTGCCGTAAACCAGACACATGAGCAGCAAGGGTTTGTGTTGGACAGGGAATCTGCATCCTGGCATTTATCGGTTGCCACGTCTGTGGCTCTGCAGCCTTATCATGTGCTCTACCCAGGGCAGTTTCCTTTGGCTGCAATTGCAGATGAGTCTGAAATAATTCTGAGCTCAGGGAGGATGCTGTGCCCCGAAGCTGCGGGGCTTTGCTTTGCTGCGGGAAGCTGCTGCTCGCCTGGCCCCTGGCAAGCGGCCGCTGCTGGGGCACAGCTGGCTCTGCGGAGCAGAAGCCCTGGATCGGTGGCATGGTTTGAGCTACAGGATGCTGCTGGTTTGCTGTTCCTATTTCCCCACACGTACACACCACACTTCCTTTCTTTCTGTCTGAGATCTTCCTTTCAATTTCGTTGTCAGCATTTATGATCCCAATCATAGGGAGAGAAGAGAGAAAATTGCTTGCTGAGCCGCCTGGTGGAAAAATTTCACTGCCAAAGGTCTTCATCCTCCTCACTGCGGTGGTGAGGGCGCTCGGCTGGTTTTGTGGGTCGCTTCCATCACTTCGTTGCAGTCCTGACTGACTGGGGTGGAAAACACCGGCTGGCGCTATCGGGAGCCGCAGAGATATGGCTGCCTCAAAACCAGCCCCTGGCTTTAGCAAACCGTCCTGACAGCGAGCTTCTCGCCCGCGGGGAAGCTGTCTGCTACTGCTCCATCTGCAAGCGAAGCGGGGTCTGGGCCCGCCGTCGTTTGCGGCCCCCGTGCAGCTGCAGCAGCCGTCCCCGTCCCCGCTCCTCTGCCGCGGTGAGCCAATATGGTTTCTGAGCCGGAATGGGAGGGCGCAGGCAGCAAAAATAAGCAGACGGCACCAGACCTCACATGATGTCTCCAACACTGGCAACAGGTGACTCAGTTCATCATGGAAGAATTTTAGGGTTCAGGTCTGCAAATCAGTTTAGGCTGGTCCCAGCCATCCGTCCCTCCGTCCCAGCCATCCGTCCCTCCGTCCCAGCCAGCCGCATCGGTAACCAGGGTCGCTGACCTGCGCTGTCTTTTTTCACTTAGATTATACCCTGTTGATTAGCGCAAATGAACTGAATAGAAAGAAGAAAATTGCTCCCTGGGCCCAGCACTTGGCAATACAGTCTCTATGTGAAAAAGAAATGCCTGTCTCTTCTTTTTGAGTGTTCGTATTCTTAAGCTAACAAAGAGAGGTTCCTGGTATTCCTCTTCTGCAGCCATTCATTTGCCCCTGGGAAAGGTTTGGCTTCTGTGCTTGCCAAGCTAATCAGTGAAACAGAAAACACAGAACATTAACGTGCATCTGAATCCCAGGCACTGTTTAGTCACAAAAAAGGAAGAAAACTGTTTGAAAGATACACCCACCTGATCCCCGCGGCCACTCGAGGGTAACGGCCTTCGTCTACAGAGAGAAAAGCAGAGGGGACTTTTTCAATGGGAAGTTTCCCGACTGAGATACCAGCTAGGACAGGAAAAAAACTGGAAGAAAACTGGATAGGGCCTGAGTTCCAGGTTGGATAAGCCCCAAATGCACAAATTAATCCATTGCCCAGTGTAATTAAGCATCGCTGACATGAGCAGGGGGTTGCCAGGGAGGCTGATGAACAGACAATTCCAGCCAGCTTTCCAGAGGTCCCGGAGGAGGCCAGCATTCAGCAGACCAAAGGCTTTGAAATCCTGCTCCGCGTTTCCTCCTGGGAAAAGCTTTCAGCAGCGGCGTTCCAGTGGGCGTCTGTATTTTTGCCCACGGGGAGGCTCCTGCAATGTGTGGGTCTCCTCCTCTTGGTTGTCGAGCGCTTTGCAGCCTCGCATTTTGTGTTTCAGGGTTTCGGGTGCATCCTGGGCGGGGTGCGGGGAGGGAGCGGGCAGCGCCCCATGAGCATCCTCTCGCCAAACCCCGCTCCCCTCACCTGTATCCCCAGCGGTCTCTCAGAGAAACCGGGATGGGTGGTAAGCAGTAGCAGCAGCAGACCTGGCGGGTGGTCAGCGCCTCTTCTCCTTGGCAAAATGTTGCCAAAGCAAGGAAGGGTTCCATAATTTTTGCTCTCACGTCTGAAAGGGGAGGACCCCCCCCCAGACTGTCATTTGGATGGGTCCCTCTCCTTGTACCAAGGGTACCTCCGCTTCAGAGAGGGCTCACAGCCCCTCGTCGGCTCTGACGGGTTCCCAACGGCGGAACAAAGCTCCCCTAAAGCCAGAGGGAAAATGGAGGCTTTCAAAAATACTGTGAAGCTTCATTTGAACCCAGTGGCAAGGAGAACGTTGCCCATCATGGCCAGGGAGGAGGACCAACCGCCGCGGAAATCCCACAACCCGCAGGGTCGTGCTGGGAGGCAGCGTGCTGCTCCTGCCGTGCGCCGCCGCCTGGGGCTGGGTTCGCTCCCATGGATGCAGCCCCATCGCTGCGCATCCGGATCGCTCTGCGGGAGGAGGCTCCAGCCACGGGAGGCAGAGGCTGGTGGTTAGAGACCGGAGACGGCTGCTGCTCCCAGCCTCGGCAATCTGCGGCGGAAAGACCATGGACCGGCAAGAGGCAGAGCGCCGTGATCCATTTCCCTTCCTTTTTTGATGACTTCTGCGCTTGTTCCCCAATCTCTGTTCCAGAAGAGTTATGGTTAAAATCCAGAGCAGCAAGGGGGCAAAATCTGCCCACAGCCCCTGCCAGAGGAAGGGGGCAGGCAGCGGAGGAGCCTGGTGCCTGCGCCGCTCCGAGCGCAGAGCTCTGGCTGGATCCTTGGGGAGGAGAAGAGGAAGGGACTGGCCAGTGCCTGACTTCATTCCCAGTTTAAGCATCTCTGGTTTCTTTTTGATACCTGATCTTTTAAGAAATAACCTACAACAGGAAAAGCTGCCTTTCTAAAATCTGTATTCTTTTAATTCCCTAGAAAACAGTGCCCTAATGTCGTAGTGAAGAGGGGAAGAGCTGCCCCGACTTCACCCAGCAGTGCAACACCTATCGACGGGCCTTAACTTCTCCCGGGCAGTATCCACCACTGGTGCTTAGCCACCTTTCCTCCCTATCCAGGAGACGGAGATCCTCCCCAGCTGACCGGGTGAGCGTTCGCCAGAGCTTTCCTGACCTGACACGTCCACCGGCAGCTGCCCACAGACATGTTTGCCACCACATCGGGGTCCCCAAATCAGGGGCCTCGTGGGCGACTTGGACCCAGTTAAAGCCTGGAAGGGGACGTTGCCATTGCTATCGGCTTCTCTACGTGACTGACCTTCGCTGGCTTAAGCAACTTTTGGCTTTGTCACCTCTCTTCCTCTGGCCAGAGCTGCGGAAAGGGACAGAGTTTTGAAGTAAATGTCTATTCTAGTACTGCTTTTTGAGTCTCATCTTCCTTCATTCCTCCCTTCCTTTGCTATCTGAGTCATCCCAGCAAGCCTGTCACCCCCTTAAATTAACCAGGCCTTTAAAGGGAATGGAGATGATGAGCCGTTACGGGATGCCATTATTTAAAAGCCAGGAAAATGTGCAGCAAATGCTAAGGTGCTACCTAAGGTTTCCTCGCCTTGTCAAATGCATCCAAATCTCAGGCTTTGCCTCCTTGGCTTGTGACGGGTGAGGTGGCAGTGAGCGGTCTCTGCGGTGCCTGCCAGCGCTCTTGCCTCCCGGTCTCAGCTGCTTTCAGGAGGGTTCGCAGTGACCGTGTTCCTGTGGCCAGGTCTTGCCTGCAGAGTTTCAGCGCTGGGGCCTCCAGCCAGCCAGGCACTCGTGGACAGGCTTAGTTTTAAGACTGAAAAGTCAATGAGTTTTGAACTTTTCGTGGAAGGCAACAGGGCTCCTTGTGCGCTCAGCGAGGTGCGGCTTTCAATGTAGATTTTGCATGGTCTCACCGGAACCGGGAGCGTTCCTGGGCACTGCTGCTGTGCTTCACAGGCAGGCGGAAAGCAACGCGTGCGGGCTGGTGCACCCGGGAGCAAGCCGCAGTCGCAGATGGAGAAATAAACGTGCATGTAACAGTCGTAGGTACCACACACACCGAGAAATGACTTATCCCTTCCACTTGTCATCAAGTCACTTTTATTAGCAATGGGTTTTCTGTTAAGGACAGCACGGTCAGTTTGTTTTTCTGTCCTGTGCTCCTACAGAGAGGGTGAAGAACTTGGGAAGAGCATCCCAAGAAGAAAACATACCCTAAGGAGCGTTAAAGGCTCGGCGGCTTCTGGAGCCGAGCGTCTACCACAGCAAAGGAAGGTGCGTTCTTCAGGGAATGTTGGAGGGGTTGGTCTCCCGCCCCCATGGGCTGTTCCAATCCTACCGACAGGAGATCGCCGTCCAGGCTGAGCACTCGGGGGCACAGGTAGGAGCTGGCTGGCTGTCGCTGTTTGCTGGTTTTTCATACCACAATGGAAATAACACAGCCAGCTGTCAGGAGGGAACGGAACGCGCTGTCAGTGGCATTCTGTGTGACTTCAAGGAGACAAAAAGGAAAAAAAAATGAAATAAGAAGCCAAGGCTGAAGCTGCAGTCCCCAGTGGAGGCCCTAGACAGTGCCCATCAGCTTGGGGAGAGGGCGGATTTACAATGTCCTATCGGTTTTCTTTGTTCTGTCACCCATGCCTTTCAGCTGAAAATTCAAGGACTATCATATTCATTCTAAAGCCTTTCTTTTCTAACCGCTCTGAAGTTCCATTATTAGTAGCTATTACGTACTTGCCATTTGTATTTTGAATAATAAAGTCTAAATTGTAACTGTCCACAGAAAATCAAATGCAATTGCTATCGCATTGATGCTCTTTTCTTATTCCTTCTATCAGAGCCCATTTGGTAGAACTTGCCCCTCGACCCCCTCGCTTGAGATGAACCTAAGTGCTATTTAGAATACGTGCTAATGGCAGACTTTAATCTGAAATAATGTGTTTGAAAGCACTGTTCCCATTCAGACGGGCAGCTAATGCTGGCTCATATGCTGGCCCTGAGGAAATCGTGCCTGCATCTCGCTGGAAGATTAGCTTGCGCTTCCCAGTTCCTGCCACCTGAATTTTAATTCGACTTAAGATAGCAGGTGAATTTAAAATCTGGTTGTGGTTTCTGTTTTGAATGTGAGATGTCTGTTGTTTAGAAGTCCGGCATCTTTATCCCCGGTTGGGAAAGCTTCCGCACGGCTGCTGCGGAGCGGCTCTGTCTGGAGGGAGGCTCGGGGTCGGCGCTTAGAGAGCCGAGCTGGGGTGGATGGGTAAGAGGAAGGGCAGCAGCCTGGCACAGAAGGCCTTGCCCTGCAGCTCGGCAGTCGTTAACACAGCCCCCGGCTGTGCTGCCACCCTCGGAAAGCCCGAGCTGGCTGCTTAAACGCGCGTCTCGGGAGCAAGAAGGGTGGGTGACCTCTACGCGTTGCCCGCCTGCGCACATCACACAGCGCATGCAGGTACAAGGCTTGGTAATAAATATTTCAGGGACTCAGTTCTACCTTTTGTGCCTTAAAATCTGGTGGTGATAAAGGAGTAGAGAGCAAAAGGAGGAGTTCTTGCAGCTCCTGAGTTACAGTGCCTCTGGCGCCGGTGTATCTGTGGTGTTATTAATCCATCTGTCTAGAGGGCACCTAGCCCTCCGGAAAGACCTTCTGACATTTAAAAGTAAGGTACAAGACGTGAAAGATACTGAATGTCTTTAATATCTCCAGCCTGCAAAGCCTCCGCAGAGACAGGCAGGTAACGAATCTTCGCCCAAGAAAAACAGGCAGAAAACTCCAAGCAATTTTATTCCACAACACAGAC
>NW_009258953.1:56492-59774 GCF_000687185.1 Egretta garzetta | reverse complement strand
CAAAGACAAGAGCGCCCAGCGTCCACGTCAGTCAAAGCATTAATGTCATGGGAACCTTAAAGCAAAGGAAAACTCATTTCCTTGCTATGAATTCTTTTAAAATAGCTTGATTTCAGTCAAGTGCTTTAAACTGTGCCTTCGGGAACAGGGCTGGCAATGATTTTAGCCTCCGCTTGGATTCCAGGTTGCAAACTGAGCTGTTCAGTCCCTCGAGGCATCGAGGCACGCGCTGAACGTTGGCTGCAGCAGCAGATCAAAGCGGCCGCAGCGCTGGGACCCGCGGATGATGCTCGGCCGAATCGCCTCGAGGAGCGACGGCCAGCGGGGACCTGCTGGAGGCTGCGGGCAGGCTGGCTGAGCACGGAGGTCGATTTTAGCTGGGGTGGAGAAGGTGAGCAGCTCCTGGTCAAACCCCTTCCTCTTCCCCCTTCACTGAGGAGAGGGGCAGTAACTCAGGGCAAGAGGAGGAGTAGCAGGCAGCCAGCTTTCTGCCTGCCCTCAACCCAGACACCAAGCAATCGGGGAGGCGTGAGCGGGCAATAGCGGCACCAGCCGCGAAGGGAGGAGTCTCCGTCCCCGGTCAGGAGGGTTAATAGGGGTTATTGTTGGACAAAGGAAGGCTATATGCAGCAATTTTAATGAATCGAGTATTAATTCTTCAACCGGTGAGTGCTAGAGTGTTTCAAGAGGTTCTAGCACATACCTGTAATTAAATAATTTGCACCTGTAATTAAATAATTTGCACCTGGGGAAAGATAACATGCCTGGGATTTTGCTGGAAATTTGGTTAGCCTGAACTCCTAGCTTTGTTCTTTGAACATCCTTGCAGTGATAAAGCCAGTGATAATATGTGCCAGGCAAGAAAAATGTGAGGATAATGAAATGACTCTTTGGATGCATGGGAATGTCACAGTTGTGACAAGAATGACTTCAGGGAGAAAAAAAAAAAAGCAGAAGCCTACCCGATCATCTTGTAATGATAATAAATGTACAGCACGTCCTTTCCCCAGCCCTCGGGTGAGACACTCCTCGTAGCAAACACAAGACTTCATTCTGCTTCTGCTGAAAGCAACTGCAGTTCTGCCACAGACAGGGACGGGAGCAGCTTTGAGACTCTGGGAAGCAATAAATACAAAAATTCTGAGTGAAGAACTGGTTCCCTGGAAACACACGCATCAAGCGTACGTAGCTGTCCTCCCGCAGAAGGAATTCCTGTCTCCATCTAGGCTCTTTTTCTCCCATTTGCTAGGAAGATCTTCACTGGTTTCTCAGCCTCTGGCTGACGCAGCGCCCGCTGGGATGCTCAGTCCGCTTCATGGCAAACAGATACCCAGACTGGAGAAAAGAACAACCCTTTGGTTATGGCCACTGTTTGCTTGCCTTGACAGGGGTTACAAACATGGCTGGAGACCAGGGCGCGCGCTAGAGCCAGGGCAAGTGGCCCTGGCCGGGCTGCGGGAGCGGCCGCGAGCATGAGGACCGATGGCTCCAGCCCTGCACGTGGCTCCGTGGCCACCAGCAGCTCCGGCTTTGGGCAGCATAGGAGAGGGCACGCGCTCAGTTACCTCTTCCCAGCACCACCTCAGCCTCCCAGGATCGGGAAATGGAGCTTGAGGATGCTTCTGGACCATTGGGGTTTTTAGTTCTTGGTAGTAACAGCTCCTGGAGACGGGTCCATCTTCCCAGAGAAGAACTGGGGGCACCAGCTGCTCGCTCTAACAGCACACAGGAAAGATGAACTTAATGCCAAGGAACAGGGCAGATGCTAGGAAGCTTGTGTACAACAAATTTAGATGCATTATTAATTGGAATTAGCAACAATTAGATCATTTGGAAAATTAATGTGCTATTATCACTGCAGGACTGCCAACAGCTGCTCATTGAGTTGGACTGGACTCCAGTTAAAACCTTAGACTCGCAGTAAATGTGAATTACTGGGCCTGCACAGCACTGTGTGACCTTTCTGCCCATAAACAACACCCAGAATCTGGCAGGAGGCACGTTCTGTGTCCCGCACCCCTCCCATGCATTCCCCGTTGTCCCGTAGCTGCTCCCCTGCCTGGTGCCGCATGGCCCGGGAGCCGGCCTTCAGCGTGGCCATAGTGGTGCCAGGCAAGAAATGGGCAGAGGGAAAGGAGCCACGGGCAGGATCAGGAGATCTCAGAGGCAACTGGGAATGGGCAGAAAACAGAACCTCCTCTGTTTTTTTAAATAAGGTGTGAGTGACACACACAGCCTGCAAAATGAGAAAAACAATAATATGCAGTTTAAAAATATGTTGTCTAAAATCTTTGTCTGAAACCTAAACTGTCTGGGGTTTTTTTTTCACATTTCTGTGTCAGCATCTGTCAAGAGGAACCCAGACACGGGAAAAAACACTTATCTGAGAACAATCTGTCAGGGCTGAAGATCCACTCAGAGCCTCATTTCAGAAATTCAGGCTTGGAGAGTTTTGCGAGGGTTTTTTTGGTGTGGATTTTTTTTTGTTCCTGTTGTTGGGTTTTTTTCCCCTTTCCCCTTTAATTACATTACCAGCATCTCTGCACACACAGATGCTCCATATGAGACAAGGCGGCGAAGGACCTGTGTTCTACCAGCCTGGTTCTCGGGACTCGGCTCTTCGGCAGTTGCTGCATCCCCGCCGGGCGGCTGCAAGCGCCGCAGCTCTGCCCGTCCCTGCCTGAGGACTTGATCCAGAGCCCGGGGAAGTCAACACAAAGATCTGCATTGAGCTCGCTGGGCTTCGCATCAGGCTTTTCAACCATCCCCTTTCAGAAAGGTGGCACAGCCACTAACTTCCCGTACCAGCTGGTCTGGGCATTGATGTGGGGAGCAGATCAGGCTTTCAGCTTCAGCATCGCCGTGCATGTGTTCTGGCAACCTGCATGGGAGGAAAATCCGATCTGTTATCCTGGCTCCTGTTAATGACTTCGGAGACCAGCCAAATCTCTTAGAAGAAGAAAAGAATCTTGTTCCTTTTCCACAAGAACTTAGGAACAGCTCGGCTTCAACAGGAACAGTGACAGCCTTCGCTACGTGTTATCGAGCACCCTCTCTGCTGTGTCTCAGACTTTTTCAAAGGGAAGACTAACGTGGAACCTGGCAGCAGCTCTGCTCCGCTCAAACGCCACGGAGGAGCGCGAGTGACGGCTCCTCACGCTGTTCTCCACGCTGCAAACTTCTGCCTTTGCCTGGGCCTCTCCCTTCGTGCCCGCAAGGCGGGGGCAGCTCCGCGGCACAGGAACGGCCCGAACCGGGGCCGCGCTCCCGGAGCGGGGACCC
>NW_009258953.1:47641-56044 GCF_000687185.1 Egretta garzetta | reverse complement strand
GGTCGAGAGCGCTGGGCACACCGCGCTGGAAAGGTGCCCGTAAATTCCTGGGAGCGGAAGGTTGCCGTTTCTGCATCAGGAAGGAGAAATTCTTGCCGAAGCAGCTAGGGGGGCTCAGCCGCCCCGTGGGAACCGCGGGCGAGAGCTGGGAAAAGTTGTACCGCGGCAGGCTCTTCCTCTCTGGTCCTTCAGGTTACATCGAGTTGTAAAAGCTGAAAGCTAAACTTATTGCCTGAAACCACAGCATTTCAACTCATCAGGACAACCTGCGTTTGAACACAGCCGTTCCCAGCAGCGCCGCGAGTCCTCTCCGCTGCAGCTGCGGTCGTGTCCAGGGCAGCAGGCAATGCCGAGAGCTTCGACGGTTACTGCAAGTGAGGTTTGGAAGTGATGTTCTGTACCTGCTGGATGCAGAAAGATCCGAGGACACATTCCGTGTTAGAAAGTCAGGTTACAGCTCCTTAAGCTCTTCCATTCTCCCTGGGCTCCCCAGGGAAGCGGTCCTGACTGTCGGAGCCCAAGGAGCCTCTGGACAACGCTCTTAGCCAGGCGGTTTAGCGTTAGGCAGTCCTGCAAGGAGCAGGGAGCTGGACTTGATGATCCTTATGGGCCCCTTCCCCCTCGAGGTATTCTGTGATTTGTTCCTAGAGCCTTCCCTGGAAAGGACAAGGTTCAGCCGTGCCATGGGTTGGGTCAGGAAAACGACCCAGCTGACAACATTCTTCATTTAATTTTCAGATGGATCAGCTGTTTGATTTGATTGTACAGGGACCTGGACATAGGCACAAGAGAAACGGTAGCAAGGAGGAAGAGATGTCCCTGTTCATCATCCACGTCTAAGGCCACAGCACCCCAATCACTGCGAGCTGCTCAGGAGCGCAGGTCGTACAGGCAGCCCTTGAGAAATGGGCCTCAAACACATGGGTGCTTCAGGAAACCTCTTTGGCTTTTTTAGATTAAGTAATCTGCATGAGGTTTCTTCTTGCTGTCCACCCGTGTGAAGCATACGGACTGCAGATCTGATCTGACCCGTGCATTACAGCAGTTTCTCAGCCTCATCCCATGGCAGCAAAGGCAAGTTCCCACATGAGAGTCCGGTGTAAACTGGTGCAGGGAAGGCAATTGGCGGTTTCATCTGCCACACCGCAGCATCCTCTTGAGCTCAGTGGTGGCATTTCAGTGTAGCATGAACATCCCAGCTGTGCTTACCCAAAGATCAAAATGGTTCAGCTGGAGCTGACTAAAATCGTATTTCTTTGTCACACGCCTGCTGCATCACCCATACGGCTCAGCACAGCTCCCTCTCACTGCCGTGCGCCCTAAAGAACGACGTCCTTGGCATATGCCACGGCAAAGAGGTGTGGAGTCCTGCACGCCGTGCCCAGGCGCGGGACAAACCTCGCAGGTCTCTCGAGGCCCTGGGTGCCCGCCTGCTCTCCCACCCGGCAGCCCAGAGGGATCAGTTCTGGATTCTCGCGTTACCCGTGTAAGCATTAGGTGCTTTCCGACTCATGCCAAGCTCCCAGTCCTGGCGATGTTTCACTGCAACGAGTCCCATGTGCCAACCGCCTTCTTCAAACAAGGTGAATGATCCCTCTCCCTGGTTTCACCCCTGCTCCCAGTTTCGTGGCAGCTGCCCAGGTTCATGTCTTGCGAGAGAGTCGGGCTGGCGCCTGGGCTAGGGCTGGCCCTGATGCTTCCAGTACCATCAGCACTGGGAGAACAAGGCGCTGAGTCGCCTGCTGCCTTACGCTGCTGTGCTCCAACAAACAGCCACAGCCTCCTTTCAAGATCTGCTCTTCCCTCTGTCTCCTGGATGATTCCTCCCTCCTTCCACCCCACCACGTTGCTTTAACACCCACTTGCTTTTGAGAGGCATCGTCTCGTAGGTTCTCCAGTGTCCCTGGCGCTCCCCAGAGGGAGCAGACAGGCCAAAGCAGGGAAAGCACGGGTACAAACACACCCCCCCTCAGTCCCCTGCCCCTGGTGTCCGACAGAAAGCAGTCGATCTCCGACTCTTGCCCGGTGGCATTTGTGGCTGAGGCCACCACCGCGACAGAGAGGCTTGGGGTGTCTGCTTCAGGCCGCTGCCTGCCGCGCGGCGAGCGGGCTGCCCTGGGTGGCCGCTGTGTGGGGAGGTACCGGAGCCTTTTAGCACTCGGAAAGCTCTGCTTATTAATCCCTCGCACCGCGTGAGGTCCATCGATTTCCGCACACAGACGCGGGGCTTGATGGGAACGGCGTGTACCAAACAAACCAGCCGCCTCTGGGAGAAGCCGGCCGGGCTGCCAGATGGCTTTCTCCTCCCCTGTTGTAGCACATCTGTAAATTCCGGTATGCAGAGTTAATGGGTTCCACCTAGCACCCGCAGATCAATGCAACCTAAAATCACCAGAAACACCCAGAAGCGGATACCAGTAAAGGTGAGGAAGCAGGAGGTATTTTTGTCTCTAGGGAATTTTCTTGTGTGTCTGGCGCTGTGTGTTGGTTTGCTTGCATGCGGTGCAAGTGCTCCTCCGTGAGCTGCGTGCCTCTACGGCCAAGCCTCACCTTTTGCAGGGAAGATTTTCTGGCTGAAACTGAAACACTGGAAGAAGAATTCAGTTGTTTGGAGGAGGGAATATGAGACAGACTAAAGTCAACTTCTGATGGGATTTCCAGGTTCTGAATCGCTTTAGGGTAATTGTTGGGGGTAGATGCAGACAAAAGCTACCTCTGCTCTTAAGAATGGCCCCCTAAATAGCTCTGCCTTTGCGTTTCAGCAGAAAAGAACCGTGTGTTTTGAAGTAGAGGATGAAAGCACCAACAGCGCAGCCTTCTGTGGAACTCGGAGGGGAAATGGACTCGGGTGAGAACAAAGAAGGAAAAGCTGACGTGGGATTAAAACAACTTCAAACCCCACCTGAGGTCTGAGGTTCTCCTGCGTGTAATAACAAGTTCTTCTTTCCAGCCCGCCTGTGGAGCTATTGCTCTTCTTGACATATGAAGGGGTTGGGAGCGTGCGGTCCCAAACCAGCCCCTTTCCAAGGTGCCTGCTGGAGCTGCTCTCCCGTGCTACCTCTGCCCCCGGGGAACCCATCGCGCCTTGGAAGCTCCCTCCAGCCTTCCATTTTAAGGTGGTGTTTGTAACGGCAGCTGCATCTTCACCAGCTTCCTAGAGAACTGAGCAGTTGAAGCTGATGGCTCGCTTGCTGTGTCAGCTGGAGCTGTGGTCCCAGCAGCCTCGAGCTGAGTGAAGACTCAGGTTAACCCACCATGCCCCGCTTGCTGCTTCAGTCATACAGGTCACGGATGGTGGGGTTTCTTGAGGAGTTTGACCATTACTCTTCCTTGGCCAAACTCATGTCAATCTACCAAGCAGCCAACAGGACCGCCTTCAACTGGACAGACAGCCGCATTGTTGAGTGGGAGAAGTTTGCCGAGCTGGCTAAATACGAGCCAGAATCCCAGAAACCAACAGTGAAAGCTCTCCTAATTGTGGCATACTCGGTCATTATCATCATGTCTCTCTTTGGGAACACGCTGGTATGCCACGTGGTGCTGAAGAACAAGAGGATGCACTCAGCCACCAGCCTCTTCATCGTCAACCTGGCAGTGTCTGACATTATGATCACGCTGCTCAACACACCTTTTACCCTGGTAAGTGGTCGCTGTGCTGTCCCTTCAGGCAGGAGGGAAGACCCTCACAGTAAAGCTCTGCCCAGTGGTCACACCCTCTCTGTGCATGCTCTTCCAGGACTGATGCGTGAACCCAACCCAGTCAAGGCTAATAGACAGCTCTGCCAGGCAAGTGAAACGCTGTTCGGCAACCAGTGGGCTGCCTTTGCTCCGTTGGGCTCTGCATCTCCTAAAAGCCTCTAAGGTCTCTCCAAGTGTGCCACCAAGCCACAGTGAGAGCTTCTTGGGGAATGCAGAATAAGTGCCCGGGTGGACATGTGCTCTCAGTGTACACGTGGGAGAGCCCTAGAGAGTCACGCTTAAAACTTCGTGGTCAAAGCGACTTGAATGCCAGTCATACTCGGCGACTGGAAGAAAGTAGTCAAACTTCTCAGGGCTGCCGGTTGGGTAAAGCCTTCAGCGGAAGCTCTCCAGGCCTGAAGGGGAGGAGGGTTGTGTGACCAAAACTTGGTCCACTTTTTCCAAATATAGTTGTTAGTACAATGAAAAAGTGGTGACCGCTGTTCGCAAAGGGTATTTATTTGAATAGGCCAGGAGGGCTGCGACAGCACCGCTAATTTAACCTGTAGGGTTTTGATCTTATAAACCCTGATGTAAAGGTGTTTCAAAATCCAACGCAGCTAATCTTTCTTTGGGTTTTAGGTGGAGCCAGCCGAAAGCCATGTGCCAGCTCAGGTGCAATCCAAAGGGCTTCCCCGTGGATTTGTTTTCGGTACATTTGCTGGCCAATGACCTGTTGTTTTCCCCTCAGGTCCGATTTGTGAACAGCACATGGGTCTTTGGAAAGGCCATGTGCCACATCAGCCGCTTTGTGCAGTACTGCTCCCTCCACGTCTCCACGCTGACCCTGACGGCCATCGCCCTGGACCGGCACCAGGTAAAACACCATCTGTCTGCCGCTCCCTTGCGAGGCTCTTCCCAAGCCCCTGCCAGTCTGGGCCAGGCCATGGGTTCAAGGTGTCTGAATCTTGGGAATTAAAACCATATCCAGTGAGAAGGCTCTGGAGCTAGATTCAAAGATGCCCTTCGTGTCTCAAGGGTGGGAAGGCTCGGTGGGCTTCTGTAGGCTCCCAGGTACGGGGCAGGAGGGGAAAAACAGAACGCGGCATCACAAGTTTCACAGGACGCTCCCAGGCTTTCAAGTGGAAAAGGGGGAGGGCGCCTTTTCCAGGTAGTGTGGAAAGAGCCGGGTCCAGCCTAGCCCCCCGGTACAGCGGGGCAGGTCGACTCAAGAGGCTTTGTTTCACCTGGGGGGGCCTTGAAAGGCAGCAGAGCCAACGCTGAGTGCAAAGTGTTACTTCAGCTCTACGGGGAACTTCTCCAAGATTTTCAGTTTGCCACCCAAACCCCACAGAGCAGTGGTCTGTAGCATCCTGCGCTTAAACTCTGGTTTAGCTGCCTGCCTGTTCTTCTGCTCTTCTTTCCTGTTGGGCATTTGCTGCATCATCAAGTTGCAGCACAGTTGGAGCAAGAAGAAAGTCTGGGACTGAAGTCCCGTGGTATTGCTACGGGACTAATGCTGGGCCGGTGTAAAGGGGAGCGGCAGAGTGGGAAGTGTCTGTTGGGGATCCTGGGCGGACGCTTTCAGAGCTGTGAGGGGACTGTGCCCGCCGCCCGCCCGCAGCCGGGCTGTGTCAGCGGTGATGAACGCGCCGGTACGGGAAGGAGAGGGCAGCCCCGGCACAGCTTAGCTCCAGCAATCACTCTCCTTCCCTCTGCTACCATTCAAAGAGCATCCTCCAGACTCTCGGGGTTTATAAGCTCTTTGCCTTTTCATCTAACAAAGAAAAATTCATAATACGTGCATTAATACCTCAAAGGAAGGGAGAGGGGCTCAGCCCCATAGGCTCAGCTAGAACAGGAGACGTTTCCTTACATAATTTGTGTAGGGCAAACAGACATGCCCACAAGTGAAGACTCTTGTGCAGATGTCTTTTTTCCCTACCCAATGTAACCCGCAATCTGAGGAAAATTGTCCTAACGGAACAAAATAGAGGAAAAAAGTTTATTTAAAATCACTTCTGAGCAGATTGAGAAGTTCAAGGCTTCCCATTTTCCAGGTCGCCCTAATAAGCGGGACATTTTCCTAATCACGGCTGTCATTTTCTTGACAGCATTAGATCATGTCAAAAAGTGCCTCCGCTGTGTGCCTTGGTGAAGGGACTTTTTGCTTTCCCATGCGATGCGCGTCACGGTGGAGTCTCTGTTGCAGGTCATCCTGAACCCGCTGAAGCAGAGGATGTCGCTGACGAAGGGAGCACTGAGCATCTCGGTGATCTGGCTGATGGCAACCTGTTTCTCCCTGCCCCATGCCATCTACCAGAAGCTTTTCCAGTATAACTACAGGTGAGCTGTTTCCCCTTCCAGGCGAGCGGGACGCGGTCCGACGGCCCTCTCTGGCAGTGGCTCTCGGCGGTGGGAGCTGCCGGAGGGGCTCCCGGGCTTGGGGGAGGACATCGTGGACGGGTGGGAGTTTGTGTGCAGATGAAGTCTCACCCCTCACAGCAGAGGCTGGGCCTGCTGGACAAGCCGCCGGGCTCGCTGCAGGGCATGTGCGTCCTCGGGACCCAGGTCGATGAGACGGACCTTCTCCCATGTCGTGACACTGCCAGGAGGCGCTTTGTCCCGAGAAGGCCTTTTTCTCCCCCAGGCCTTTCCTCTTCCCTCCTCTTCAGCTCCTTAGACCGAAGATGGCCGTGTCTAGCCGACTTGCTCGGGCAAGGAGGAAAGAGAGCTGAGGCCGCAGTTTGAGAAAGAAAGAAAATAAAACTCATGGTGTAAGCATCTGGTACTGAGATTAGCAAGGCTCTACAGAAAGCCCAAGGCGGAGGGGACCACCTTTGTGAGCCAGCCTGGCCACAAACCCCAGGTCTCCAAGACCTCATACGCTGATTCACGCATTTTAGCTTCCTTGCATTTCACCCGTCTGGATTTGTGGAACAGGACCAGCCTTCCTCAAAGCTTGAGGGTCCTCTGCCCAACATTACATAAGCAAGAAAAGCAAAAGAGATTCCTCCACCTCTTCCTCTGCCGTGAAGGGCTGGTGGGAGGAACAGTGCTTCGGCAGGGAAACGGAGCCGCCTCGCTGCGCTGCTTTGCCTCGCCCAGCAGGGTAGGGGGCTCTTGGCTTGGATGAACACAGCAACAAAAGCTGTTAAGAGGAGATGAAGTGGAATTTCATGTCTACGTGGGGGCTTCCCAAGTGTGAGAAGAAAGGGAAGGTTCTGATCGAGTGGGGAAAAGAAGAAAAGAAAGAAAGAAAGAAAGAAAAAAGCCCCAAAGCTTATCTTCCCCCTCCCTTCCAGCTGGTCCAGCGATGGCATTCGTTGCTGGGAAGCCACCCTCTCTGCCAGGTAGAAACAAAGAACCAGAAGTTTGGGGCTGGTTTGCCCTCACGATCTTTTGTCCCCACCGGCCTGTGGCGGTGCTCTCGCTCCTCCTGGCCAGCAAGCGGTCCGTAATGCTCCACAAAAGGGTGGCTTTCCTGGTGGTGTGTCAGGCTGCTGGTGCCCGTGTTCCGCGGGAATGCTGGGCTGGAGGCCAAGGGGATAATCTTACAGTGAGCGACGTTTTCAGCCTGAGTGCAGCATCCTGGGGAGCGGCAAGGGAGGCAGTGACGGGGAGCAGGAGAAGGATTCCTTCTGTAGATACTGGGCTTCAGCGAGGAGGACGAGCGGCACAGCCTCCCTCCCTCCACCGGCACGGCGGGGAGAGCCCGTGGCCTTTCATTGCTCTCCATGTACAGGAGGGCACACACAACGGGAGCATGGTCTGGGGCTTCGCAGCTCTTCCTCACTTGTGCTTGCGGCTGATTTCGCCGAGGGATGCCTCTGTGGGGGATGTAATAGCTTCAACTGCTTTGGCTGCGTAAACAAAGTGCCGGGTTACTCCCGTACCCGCGTGGCGCCGCAGCTGCCTTCGGGGCGTTACTGAACAAATTGCTCATGAATGAACGAACGCCGCTATCTGTTTCAGGGCACCTGTCTCCGCTCATCCCTTACCACGGCCGGAGGAAACCGAGCCGGGCCTCGGCACGGGCAGCTTGGCGATATAAGGACTTCCAGGGCGTGCTATTCTCAGCCCTGCCTTCCATTGAATAAAAATCACAGTTGTAATATTGCTCGTAATAGCTCCTGCAGGGCCAGGAGCTCCTGAGCAGTGGAGCTGCCGGGGCTCTGGGGGTAGGAGGACGCGGTCCCACCATGGAGCTGCTGGGGCTCCAGGGACAGGAGGACGCGGTCCCACCATGGAGCTGCCGGGGCTCCGGGGACAGGAGGACGCGGTCCCACCATGGAGCTGCCGGGGCTCCGGGGACAGGAGGATGCGGCCCCGCCAGCACTGACCCTCCCGGCTGCAGTGCGCAGGAGCGCGGCCAAGTCCACAGTCATACCAGAATTTACCAAAATGCAGCGTCCTGTCTGGGTTTGCTCCTAACAGCCTCTTCCCTGAAATAATCGTGCGTCTTCTCCCCAGCCCTGTGCCCCCCCTGTAGGTGGTGAGAGCGCAGGGGGCAGGGAGGGCAGCACCTGGGTTTTTGGTTACCTGCGGGCTCGCTCTGCTGCCCGCTCTGTTCAAATGCCTTTTCGGGCTCCACCAGCACTGAGGCATCGCCCTCGCCAGCCCTTGGCTCCGCTCTGGTGCCGACGGCTGCAGCCCTGACGCCGTCCTGAGCTCAAGGCCGATTCCCGGGGGCAGGGAGGGGTGACCACCCCACTGTCCCCCGTC
>NW_009258953.1:39119-47423 GCF_000687185.1 Egretta garzetta | reverse complement strand
TCATCCCCCCGAAAGCCGCGCGCGGGCCCTGCTCGCAGCCGCCCGTTCTCAGGCATTCTTCTATTTGTGGCACAAAAGGCAGCTCCAGAGGCTGAAAGCAGGATATTAAAGATATTAATCAATACTGCAACGAATAACGCAGCTTGCTGGGGACCAAAGCCTGTGCTGAATACACGCGAGCAGGGCACAAGGGCCGGAGCGAGGAGGGCAAAACGGAGCAAGAGGAAGCAGAAGAGGGGGACGAAAGGGAAGAAAAGGAGAAAACATCCGCTGGAAATAAATGTGTGAGTGCTCCTTTCTCCTGATGGCTCATCATTTCCAGTCACGGTGGGGTGTGGCAGGGACACGTGGTGCTCTGCGGAGGGCACGGGGGTGCGTCAGCCGGGAGCCACTGCCAGCCGGCAAACGCCAACAGAGCCTGGAGCCGTTGGGTTGAGTGGGGCAGCTCGCCCAAGTGCTGTTGAGATAAGCTATCGTGTATCGTTAAACAGCTCAGCGCCTTTGTTGGCCAACCGTCGGAAGTTAAACTGCGAGGCTTAAGTTAAACTTGAGTTAAACGACCAAGTTTTTCTAATCACCATGCCTGTTTTACCATGTATTTCTTTGTTTTTCAAGGGAAGCCACTGTCCGGAGTTTGTGCCTCCCCGATTTTCCAGAGCCCGCAGAGCTGGTCTGGAAGTACCTGGACCTCTCTACCTTTCTCCTTCTTTACCTCCTGCCTCTGCTAATCATCACTGTCACCTACACGCGCCTGGCCAAGAAGCTGTGGCTCCGCAACGCCATTGGGGACATCACCACGCAGCAGTACATCACCCACCACAAGAACAAGAAGAAGAGCATCAAGATGCTGATGCTGGTGGTGGTGGTCTTTGCTGTCTGCTGGTTCCCGCTCAACTGCTACGTGGTGCTCATCTCCAGCCTAGGCATCAAGACGAAGAACTCCCTCTACTTCGCCCTGCACTGGTTTGCCATGAGCAGCACCTGCTACAACCCTTTCATCTACTGCTGGCTGAACGAGAGCTTCCGCTCGGAGCTCAAGTCCCTGCTCTGCCTGTGCCAGAAGGTGCCCCGGGCTTCGGACAACGCGCTGCCGCCCGTGGTCACGTCCTGCCGCGAGGCATGGATGGAGCAGGCCGGGTACAGGAAGGGCCCTGCCTCGCAGACCATTTGCTCCACCGTGAACATCCAGACGGCCAACACAGACCTGTGAGCCAAAGGGCTGAGGTGAGTTAGCTGGGTTGGGTGGGCATCAAAGGGCATCCTCCCGATTCTCCTCAGGAACTGACATCGCTGCTCTGGTTTACTACTGACTTCTGGCTTGTATCAGGGCAGCAGCCCCTTTACTCTGTGCGGTGGGAGCCCAGGCTCTCAAGCACCCTCCCTGTGAGCCCACAGCCGCAGCTGGTCTGAGGGGCAGGTCCACGTGCAGGGGACGTGGAGGTCCAAGGCAGGGTGCTTTGCTTTCAGGGTCTCCCATCTTATTACTGGCAGAAGGAGTGGGACCCGAGTTTCCGTCATTGCTCGTGCTGTCCCAAGCTGCTGTCTGGTCTCAGTGCCGTCAGACGTGCCAGGACACCAACGGGGCTTGGCAGAGCAACAGGAACGGACCCACTCCAACACGTGTTTGAAGGAAGGACTTGGACACCCAGGTCGACTCCATCCACATGGAATTTCACCAGGCAATTTGTACCGAAGCCTCCCAGCGGAGGTAAGGGTCAGCGACAGCAAATTCCCCTTCGGAAGGTGCTGGAGGGGAAGTCCCCTCGCTTCTTTTGCAAACCAGCCCCGGCCGGGAGGCGAGCGGGAAGGCGCCGGGCATGGGCAACAGCAGCCTCAGGCGGCGCTCAGGCAGACAAATGTAGAATTTCTTTTTGTTTTTATTATAAATATGTTAATTCAGGAAATAAACCTACGCTGGCACTAAGCAAGAGGCCACAAAAATATTTCATCAGGGTTAGCATTCGCTAAATGAAGAATGAAATAGTTCTGCGTCGTTACTAATTGCTGTAAAAGAGTTCATTTAAACAACGGAATTGACTCTGACTAAGAGGAAAGGTTTTGTTTACAGTCCTGGGAAAATGCAGTTTAATTCAGCTGCGCTTGGGAGGCAGGTGGAAAAAAGGCTGCAGAACAAGGAAAAGATTTATTATCAGGGGGTGGGGGGGGGAGACAGGGAAAAGAGATGTTAAAGGCAGGAAGAAACCAGAATTGCGATGTGATTTCGCAAGCAGTGCGGAGCAGTGACGGGGCACTGGGGAGCAGGAACTGGAAAGACGTCCTGGCCTGGCAGGGGTGTCCCTTTCTCCACCATCCCATCCCTCTGAAAAATTGCACCAGGACCAGAGAGGCCAAGCTTCTCCTCTCAGCTTCCCTGGTTGAGCTTGAGCAAGGGACTTCTCCTACTTCTTATTAGTTATCCACCCAGACTTTGGGTTGAGTGGTCAGAAGTCCTTTGCAGGAATAAAGCTATGTGTGTTTTGAGCCCTGACAGTTCCTGGGTGACCCTGCAAAGCTCTGTGCCGGCGACCGGTACGTGCTGCAATGGTGACAGAGGGGCTCTGGCACGGGCCAGCCCGGGTGGTTGCTCTCTGGCCCTCAGACCTGAAGTTCCTGGGGAAACACTGTACTTCTTGGAGCAAAATAAAAAAAAAAAAACCCACCAAACAAACTGCTGTAGATAAAATGTATTCAGCTGCCTCACCTTGAGTGCTGCGTGCAGTTCTGGCCACCACAATTTGAGAAGGGTGCAAAGGTCCTTGAATGCGTCCAGGGGAGGGCAACAAAGCTGGTGAAAGGGCTGGAAGGAACGTCCTGCAAGGAGCAGCTGAGGGCTTTGTGTTTCTCCAGTTGGCAAAAACAGGGTGATGGTTTTCAGTGGTTTAGAGGCAGTCGTGGTCAGGGATGCTCCTGGCCTACCTCGGCAATAGCCTGGACTGAGGTTCTGCGGGGGGCACCCTGCTCGCTGGCAGGGATGAGGACGTGTTCCCACCGCCTTCCTGGGGGAGGATGAGATGGAGCAAAGAAGGGGAACTAACACGTTCCACGCTCGGGGAGCTGCGTGTGGCCCCACCACCCAAGCGGCCATGCTGGCACAGCCTGCCAGCCCCTGCTCAGCCCCCTGCTCAGCCCCCTGCTCAGCGTATCAGCCCGAGCCTGCCTCTCCACAGGCTGTGCACCCTGCACCATGCACGCAAAGCACACACAGTTTCTAAAGAGATTTTTCCATGTTTTCTTTCAATGTACATATTATATCTTGGGCTTCCATGGAATAACCATAGCAACAACACTAACACTGATACCTTCTGTGAGAAATATTAAGCTATGGCTCGCGCTGTGATGCTGAAATGAAATGTACCTCGCCAGTGGCAAATTCCGCGGTACGAGCCAAGCCGGGGATTAACTCCCATCCCTGGGGCTGTTTTACAGGACAAGACGGATAGGTAGGAGTTTTCAGTAGTTTCTGGAGATGTTTGTCCAAGAACACTGGCACAGATGAGCTGCTGGCTTCCTCAGAAGCAGTCAAATTTCGGGGAAGCAGCAAGCAAACCTTGGAGTCGTACCTGCCCATCAGCCCTTCAATATGAGAGCCGTTCCGGGAGCCCCTGCCACATCTGGTGGCTCTGGGTGAAGCTGAAGTCTCTGTGCCTTGGCTTGAGTCCATCTTTAGTACTTCTTAGGTTGGGTTTGCGTTTGGGTTTTTTTCCCTTTCCTTCCTTTCTTTAAATGGCTCCATAATCCTTTTCAGGAGGAATCAAAGACCTCATTCCAAAGTAGTGGGTCTCTCTTCATACCCCCTTGATCTTCTGCTGATCCGTGTAGTTAGCTAGCTCATGCCGTGAAAAATAACCTAGCTGGTTTCCCTTGGATCTGTCGTTCATTGCTGAATTTTTCTCCCCTAGATGGGCACGATGTAAGCGCTGACTGTATCGCATCTTCGTAATGGCTTAGCTATCTCAACTGGTAATTACCAACGCCTGAATGGGAGTCAAAGCCTCGCACGCTTTGCCCAATGCCTCGAGGCCCGCGTGTCTCTTGAGGATGCCCTGACACAGCAGCAGCATTCAGGCAACAGCTAGGATGCACAACATGAAGAAAGAGATAAACTGAGCTGTGTCGTTTGGCTTGGGCAAGGCACAGTGACGGAGGGGCAGGAGGAGGTGGCATCGCTGCTGAACTGTGGGCGCACGGCTCGCTGTGGCAGCCGGACCTGGCCGAGGTCTGGAAAAGAGACCCTAAGAAACCCTGCTTTTGTTGAAAGAGGCCAAGGGCTGAGCCAGCTCAGCAGGTAGACAGATGCTTAAACATCCCCTAATTTGGCTTCGGACACGCTGCTCACCGGTGGGAACGGCTTCCTGAGTGGCGCTGGAGGCAGCCCAGTGTCCGAGGTCAACAGGACCAAGGAGGAGCTTCCAAAACCAGGACCATCGCTTCCCCCTGGGCGCTTTCCTCCCCGTTCTCAGCAGGGCTGTGCTAGCGGGCTGCAGGTTTTGGTCACAGGGACCTGCCCTGGCCAGGGCAGCCCACGGTGACAGCAGGCAGCGGACGTGGCACGGTTTGGTCCCCACAGCCCGAGAATGTGACAGCCCCGAGGCCATGGGGGCTGGACGGGGGCCAAAGGTGGGAGAAGGGTCCCCCGGGAAGCCCGTGCCATCCAGAGAGCCCTCGTCCTGCTCTGGCGCTGCGGACCGAGCCATCACCCCATGCCTTTGGCGGCGGCGCGCTGCTGTCCTCGGCAGGCAGGTGACTTGAATCTGTCCCCGGCAGGCAGAGCCCCAGGAGGCGAGACCCCGAGGGTGAATTCGCAGGGCAGATTATTAAACCACTGAGTTACCAGAAGTCTGCTCCAGAGAAACTATTTGAACACACACAAATCAGGGTGCAAAGATTCAAGAGAGACATGTCTGAGTGATTAACAACCCAGATTTATTAACATTAGCTCACGCCAGATGCATCTGAGTGCCTTCAGCATAGCTGCTGATGAAGACGATAACGGAGAACACAGCGCAGGGGATACCTGAATTCCAGAGCCAAATCCCCTTATATAGCCCCAGCACATAATGAACAAAGAAACCACAACATGCCAACTAGATGAACAAAAAGCAAGCAGGAAAAAAACCCCACAATGAGTCAGAAAGTGAGCTCAGGAAGGAGACACAGAGTAAAATTATCATCAGTTAGCTCTTCAAGTGGAAAAGAGTACCGAGGGGCTGGCCAAAGCGTGCCGAGGGAATAAATGGAGATGTCCTCAGTTAAATCCAGGCCAAGCCCCGGGAAGCGGGGATATAGCGGGGTCAGTGTCAGAGACCACCCTCCTGCGCCACAATACCACCCGGCAGATGGCATTGCTCCCAGACCGGGGGCAGAAGGGGCGGAAAAAGCCCAAACCTCGCCGAGGGGGCTGGGATGCAAAGGGCACACCCAGAATTAACACTGGGAAGGTAACGAGCATACACCCTCTGCCACGGGCAGCCCAGGAGAGCACCCGCCTCAAGCCCGGGCAGATGGCTCTGCCCTCTCACCGATCAGGGGCGAGCGCGCCCGCGCCCCCCGAGCCACCGCCTCCTGCGCTGCGGTAGGGAGAAAAATGCTTCTGATCTCCCCAGACTTTGGATGAAGCCCAAGCAGGAGCGCTGGCGGGGTAAGGGCAGGTTTGTCAGGCCAGGCACGATGCTGCAGGCAGCTCCCAGGTTAAAGACTCGAGGCTTTTCACAGAGCTGCCCTGTCCCACCACGGCTCAGCACTAATCCCTACCCAAATTCCAGTACATATTCCTAACCCGCCCCCCGAGCCTGACGCCCCAGCACTCCCAGTACACGCACCTTCCCAGCGGTGACCGCACCACTCGGCTCATCCCGATGGGCTTTCTGGGCAGGTCCGCCAGGGGCAATCTCATTTGCGAGGCACGTTGGCGATGCTGTGTTTCGGGTGCCTATGTTGGAAGGGGACCAAAGCCCCTTGGGGTCGCCGGCTGCTGGCAGGAGGCAGGAGCAGGTTACCAAACGCCGCTGCAGCTCGGGCAGGCGCTCCGAATCGTGGAGCAGCTGCCACTTACCGGAGGTGAGAGGGGAAGAAAAGAAATAAACCCCCCCCAAACTGACAGGCTGGGTCCTGCAGGAGCCGTGTGTCTGGTTTCAGAGCACAAAAGGCTGTCGCTTGAGGAGCCCTTTCCATGACAGGCCTCAGAAAAATCTCCTTGGCAGGTAAGAACAGCCGGATCACTTTATAAAATCAGATTGATGGGCCATCGAATTTGTCTGCTGGAGCCAAACCCAGTTACTTTATGGGACACCATAAGGGACAGTGAGAGGGGGTGTTCCCCATTAATGGAATTTCTGCTTATTGCCTTGCAATTAATGCTGCTTCAGAGCATAAAGCTGTGTATCGTCCCCAAGTGTCACCTCTGTCTAACACACCCACGTGCTTTCAGCGTACCCAGAGCCCCACGGCGTCCTGGCAGGCTGTCACACCTCGGTGGTCCCTTGCCCCGAGAATTTCCCCGCTGCAACGACCTTCAGTCCGTGTTTGTCGCTGGACGTAGCGACGGCGATTTTCAGAACATCGTCTTGGGCAGGTTCATGCCATTCTACTGGAACGGCAACTTCTTCCTCAACCAGACCTGCAGAAGCCCTTGCTGTGCCAAATCCACATGCGCAGCCAGCGTGAACGCCGTAATCCGCACCCGCCCCAGCAGCACTGGGGTCGCATCCGACTCGTCCGGCCTTTGGAGGTGGCCAGGCGAACACCCCGAGGCGTCGCATGCTCGCGCTCCGACTTGTTTTGGATTAACTGTAGGAGGTAAGAAATTATGAAAATTGGCCCCGTTGTTATTGTACTTCATTGGGGCATTCATTCGTAATCCAATAATTCCTTCAAACCAGCTCAGAGGAGGGTATGAGGGGGAGTTTGAAAAGGTATTGGATGGGTTGCAAAACCACTTTGTTCTCTTGCTAAAACTCTGTTCCCCAATGCAGCTGTGTTCGAATCCCAGCCCATTACCCGGCCTGCAGGCGCCCGTTACTGGCATGATGGTCGCTCAGAAATGGGCTGGCCAGTTGAAAAGCCCATTTACCACCAGGGCTCAGGGAATGACTACAGAGATTTCGCTGGGATAATAACGTATTTTTGGCACACAGTAATAATTATTGGCATCGGGCTGTCCCTGTGTTTGCCATCGGCACAGCTCTGCCATGGGAGCTGCAGTGCTTTTCCTTGAAAATGAGCTTCTGCTGCCAACAAAAGGAACCAGGCTCCCATTTGTAATCTCTCCTTTGGTGGGGGTTGTTGTTGCTCCCAGTTTGGTTCCCGTTGGGAGGGTTTGCTCTCATTAATGTCCCCTGAATCCTCTAAACACGGTGTCCAGGTCCCCAGCCCTCCATCAGCACAGCGGGGGCAGCACGGGATGGGGGGAGGGGTGTCCCCTTCTTCAAATTCGGAGGGAATCTAATGGCAGAGAGCATCCGCGGGCCTGGCTGCGGCTTCACCTGCCCAGCAAGGCCACGGGGTGATATTGGCACTTACCGTGCGGGGGACGCAAAGCAGCCGGAGGCGCCGGCACCCCAAACGCAGGCGCTGCGATGCTTTTTAGCTGCTGCTTGGAGACTGCATCTGGAGAGCCCCCGTGAGCCTGCCCACGGGTTTGACCGGTGAGTTTGGAAGGCAGAAGAAAAATAAATGTCTGTCTCCTGGCGAACACATTCAATAATTCAATAATGCGCTGTAAAATATATGTTTTCATTTGCCTGTAATTGCCCTTGTGTACTGCAGAGCCGCAGTAATACAAGATCCATGCATGCGGGGGAAATCCTGGGGAAATACAACCCGGGAAAATCAGAGAACAAGCAATAAAAAATCATCTGCGGGGAAGGAGAGGAAACTTGGGACTGGAAATTCAGTCCTCTCTAATGGATTTAAGTCTCCCCTTTAGCGACTGAAATTTAACCAAGTGTCCTCTGGCCCCCGACGCAGACGCGCGCACAGAAATGGGTGCAGAACGGGCTGAAAAGGTTCAGCACCGCAATCGCTCAAGGCGAGCAGGGAGGAGCCCGGCTGGGCCAGAGGAGCCCGAGGGGCAGCGGTTTGTCACGGCGCTAAGCGCCACCGGTGCCCGCGGGGACGAGCGGGTCCCACGGGAGGAGCAGCAGCAGAGCACAAGGGAGCCGAGCAGCACCCGGGCCTCTCCCTCCTGACGTGAAACCAGCAGAAATTCAGTTACCGGCTTTGTCCTTGAGCTCACCCGGTGAATCCCCTTCTCTCCCTGCCACCGTTCCCCCGGGTTCCTGCTCGTTCCCGCTTGCAATGGACGTG
>NW_009258953.1:38263-39054 GCF_000687185.1 Egretta garzetta | reverse complement strand
AGCAGCACCTTCCTCCCCCCCTCCTCTCCTCCCCGGCTGGGTCCGAGGGGAGCCCGTTCCAGGTGTTTGAAGGAAACCTTTGGCAGAACATAGTTCCCTTACTGGTGAGCCTCTGTGTCCAGATGCAGTTTGGTGCCTGGCTGCCTACCTAAATTCTGCCAAACCATCCCTGCTGGGTAAGTAGATGCCAATGATGCGGCTTAAGTTACCTTCGACGGACACAAAAATTTGTTTGGGCGGGGTTGCACCCACCAGAAACGCGCATCCAATGTTTGTGAAAGATTCTTCCGTCACGCAATCGAACGCAGCTGGGCACCTCTGTGCGCCGATGAGGCAGCCGAGCCTTCAGCCCCGTAGCCAGAGGCTGAACCCCTGCGGAGCCGAGCGGCACAGGGCTGGCCCCTGCGCCCTGCCCGTGGGGTTTCTGCCTCTCTTGCCTGGGCTGGCTCGCTTTCCTCCTGAGCCTCTTGGTCTGGGTTTAAACACCGCAGCTTTCTGCAGGGCAGGCAAGAAGCGCAGTGCAGGAGCGGGAAGGCTGCGCTGCCACGGTGTCACTGGGCGCTCGCCATCGTTTCTGCGACCTGCTCGTGCCACCCCAGCTCTGCAGCGCAGCCGAACGCCCTGAGGAGCACGTGCTTCCCTCTTCTGAGCCTCATCTGCCGAGGAAAGGGCAGCCCTCCCCCATCACGTGGTCCCTTTTGCTGCCCTCTCCTACCTGGAAGTACAGGGGTTTGGTCTGTATTTTCGTGCAAAATTGGTTTTAGTCCAGATCATCTCGGACCAAAGCTGGA
>NW_009258953.1:37683-38204 GCF_000687185.1 Egretta garzetta | reverse complement strand
ATCCACGCACGAGGGAAACCTTAAAAAGCTCATGGGACTTACCTGTTCGTGGATCGTGCGGTCCTTGTTAATACAGAGCTCGTTAATTAGCCTGGCTCTTCTGCAGGCTGCCAAGCAGGATCCCACCCGGAGCATTTCATTAGCGGGAACCCCTCCTTCAGCCCGGCCAGACCTCGCCCTCGGCTCCGCTTTGCGACGCAGCGCTTGCTGGGCAGAAGGACGTGCCCGCGGATGGGAGCCCCCAGGAGGAAGGGGCGAAGACCCCCCCTTGACGTGCAGCAGCATCTCGGGAGGTCTGTAATCAAGGCTGCTCAGGGTTACCAGTCTACGTGAGGACACGGAGTCCCTGGTCTCCACTGCTGCGGTTGCTTCGTCAGGGGATGCAAGCGATGCATCCCAACGCCCCACCCGCTGCAGCCAAGTTCTTTAAAGCAAGGACACACTGGTCAGGAACACTGGGCTTGGTGGGATCGCTGGCTGCAAACCGCGGCGGCCGCGGGAGGCAACACCTCTGCATTCCT
>NW_009258953.1:31555-33182 GCF_000687185.1 Egretta garzetta | reverse complement strand
GCCCGAGTAATAAGGGTTGAATTAATGCATTTGCCCCTTGCAATGAAGTTCTTACTCTCCCGTGAGCCAATTCTGGGTAATAACACCGCCGTCAGCAGCACTAACTAGAGCGAGGACCCTGCCCTCCGCAATGAGCTGGCAACAAAGAGCAGCTGCCACTTACCGGAGGTGAGAGGGGAAGAAAAGAAATAAACCCCCCCCAAACTGACAGGCTGGGTCCTGCAGGAGCCGTGTGTCTGGTTTCAGAGCACAAAAGGCTGTCGCTTGAGGAGCCCTTTCCATGACAGGCCTCAGAAAAATCTCCTTGGCAGGTAAGAACAGCCGGATCACTTTATAAAATCAGATTGATGGGCCATCGAATTTGGCTGCTGGAGCCAAACCCAGTTACTTTATGGGACACCATAAGGGACAGTGAGAGGGGGTGTTCCCCATTAATGGAATTTCTGCTTATTGCCTTGCAATTAATGCTGCTTCAGAGCATAAAGCTGTGTATCGTCCCCAAGTGTCACCTCTGTCTAACACACCCACGTGCTTTCAGCGTACCCAGAGCCCCACGGCGTCCTGGCAGGCTGTCACACCTCGGTGGTCCCTTGCCCCGAGAATTTCCCCGCTGCAACGACCTTCAGTCCGTGTTTGTCGCTGGACGTAGCGACGGCGATTTTCAGAACATCGTCTTGGGCAGGTTCATGCCATTCTACTGGAACGGCAACTTCTTCCTCAACCAGACCTGCAGAAGCCCTTGCTGTGCCAAATCCACATGCGCAGCCAGCGTGAACGCCGTAATCCGCACCCGCCCCAGCAGCACTGGGGTCGCATCCGACTCGTCCGGCCTTTGGAGGTGGCCAGGCGAACACCCCGAGGCGTCGCATGCTCGCGCTCCGACTTGTTTTGGATTAACTGTAGGAGGTAAGAAATTATGAAAATTGGCCCCGTTGTTATTGTACTTCATTGGGGCATTCATTCGTAATCCAATAATTCCTTCAAACCAGCTCAGAGGAGGGTATGAGGGGGAGTTTGAAAAGGTATTGGATGGGTTGCAAAACCACTTTGTTCTCTTGCTAAAACTCTGTTCCCCAATGCAGCTGTGTTCGAATCCCAGCCCATTACCCGGCCTGCAGGCGCCCGTTACTGGCATGATGGTCGCTCAGAAATGGGCTGGCCAGTTGAAAAGCCCATTTACCACCAGGGCTCAGGGAATGACTACAGAGATTTCGCTGGGATAATACGTATTTTTGGGCACACAGTAATAATTATTGGCATCGGGCTGTCCCTGTGTTTGCCATCAGCACGGCTCTGCCATGGGAGCTGCAGTGCTTTTCCTTGAAAATGAGCTTCTGCTGCCAACAAAAGGAACCAGGCTCCCATTTGTAATCTCTCCTTTGGTGGGGGTTGTTGTTGCTCCCAGTTTGGTTCCCGTTGGGAGGGTTTGCTCTCATTAATGTCCCCTGAATCCTCTAAACACGGTGTCCAGGTCCCCAGCCCTCCATCAGCACAGCGGGGGCAGCACGGGATGGGGGGAGGGGTGTCCCCTTCTTCAAATTCGGAGGGAATCTAACGGCAGAGAGCGTCCGCGGGCCTGGCTGCGGCTTCACCTGCCCCGCCAGGCCCCGGGGGGATATTGGCACTT
>NW_009258953.1:26739-27015 GCF_000687185.1 Egretta garzetta | reverse complement strand
AGACCTCGCCCGCGGCTCCGCGTTGCGACGCAGCGCTTGCTGGGCAGAAGGACGTGCCCGCGGATGGGAGCCCCCAGGAGGAAGGGGCGAAGACCCCCCCTTGACGTGCAGCAGCATCTCGGGAGGTCTGTAATCAAGGCTGCTCAGGGTTACCAGTCTACGTGAGGACACGGAGTCCCTGGTCTCCACTGCTGCGGTTGCTTCGTCAGGGGATGCAAGCGATGCATCCCAACGCCCCACCCGCTGCAGCCAAGTTCTTTAAAGAAAGGACCCACT
>NW_009258953.1:23848-26637 GCF_000687185.1 Egretta garzetta | reverse complement strand
AAAGGGCATTTACCGGCATCCTGCTCTGGACCCAGAGGCTCGTCGAGCAGTCGGCCATGTGCCTCGAATGCCTTCCTATCAGTTCTGCATCCCAGCTGGAGCCATTCCTCCGGAGGCAGCGGAGGTGAGGACCGTGCGTACCCCAGCACCGTGGCACACTGCCAGCCTCCCCGCACGTCGTGGCCGATGAGGCACCGGGAGCTGGAGAGGCAGGAGTCAGCCTTGTTCTGACCGCCCAGGGGCTGGTTTTCAACCCCACGCTTCTCTCCCTGCACGGGGCACGCTCCTCCTGCCAGCTCCGGCCCACCGCTGCCTGCGGGGTGCGGAGAACAAGAATCCCAAGTGCTTTGAGGGGAGCATGGTTTATCATCGTTCCTTGTGCATCAGCCAAAAACGCGGCGAGACCAGACAACACAAGCGCTCAGAGGCAAGAAGCAGCGTGGGGTGTAAAGCTCTCGTTCACAGGGAGCTCCTGGTTTGGGTGTAAGCAGCTGCTTTGCATGGGAGTGGTGACCCCAGGGGCTCCTCCAGAAGAGCAGACCCTCGAGGCAGGGCCAAACCCACCCACACCTCACCTACTGCCGCGCGCCCCGTCCTCAGGCACCCGCGAGTGCCAAGTCCTGGATGGCTACCACCCCGAAACTGGGAGCCACTCGAAGGCAAGGCCAGGCATACTTGGAGCTCCCATCCCAACCGCACGCGAGAGGCTGCTCTCCCACCAGGCACCCCAACAACAGGCACCCCAACAACAGGCACCCCTCCAGGCACAGCCCTCCTGCAGGGAGCCAGCAGCCCCAGGCGAGCTGCTCGGCACCGGCTGGGCTCTCAGCCCAGGTCGCAAGACCGGCGTCACCCGTGGGGGACCGGGCTCCCCCGGGGCCAGCAGCACGCCCGCCTGCGCCACCCACCCCTGGGCTTGCTCTGGGCTCGGTGCCGGCAGGGCCTGACCCCTTGCAGACCTGCAGCAAGGCTGGTTGTTCTCAGGGCAGCAGCAAATTCATTTCACTGTAACTCTGGGTGGGGGGGGAGCAGTTCAAGCATCTGTGAGAAGAGAGGCCCCACACACCTGAGGAAAAGGCTGCTCGGAAAACCACGCACGCCCAACACCTCCACCGACGCTGCGGGTTTGCATCCAGCGAGGAACGCCTGGTTCTTCTGGGCCGCGATCTCCGAGGCTTCTCTATCCACAGCCATCGCAGTGCTTCGCGGCAGAGGCTCGGCTAGCCAGGCAGCAGCGCAGGCAGGAGCCCAGGCAGCAGCGCAGGCAGGCAGGAGCGCAGGCAGGAGCATTGCCTGCCGGTACCCTTCACAGCAAGGAGGAGCTGGAGCAACACCAGTGCCTAGAAAGCCTGTGACAGCTTGGACAAGTGTAATGGCTTTAATTAGAAAAGAAAATCATGTCCCTCATCCAAATAATTATTTTAAAGAACAGACCAAGTGCAAGGGCATGGGCAGACTTAACGAGCACCATAATTACGGAGCTTAAAGAACAACTGCTCCTCAGCGAAGCTTTGGGAACAGGAGCTCCTTGGGCATCGTCTGTGGGGTCTCTGCCACCTCCCCGTCCCCAGGCCACGCGACAAACCCTGCCGGGGTGGGTGTACTTCCGAGGAAGATTAAACCTGCGCGACCCCAGGAGCGGCTGATGCCCCCGGCCGGGGCAGGTGCCTGGGGGGAAGGGGCCGGGGGCCAGGGCTGCTCCTCTCCAGCAGCGCCCATTTAAGCCGTTCCTGCCCCATTCCCGCAGCAGCCTCACGAGGAAAAATTACTTCACAGAAAGGGCTCTGGAATGGGCTGCCCAGGGAGGTGGTCGAGTCCCCATCCCTGGGGATATTTCAAAGGACAGACGAGGTGCTTAGGGACAGGGTTTAGTGGTGGGATGGCAGGGGTAGGGGAACGGTTGGACTTGATGATCTTTAAGGGCTTTCCAACCTAGACAGTTCTATGACGACTGGTGACAGCACCCGCTTCGAAAGGTGCCCCCGGCCCCTGCCAGACCTGCCCCCCCGTGGGACCCCGGCTCGGCACGCACCCCACAGCCCCAGCCGCCCCGAGGCTGGGTCTGCCCCGGCCAACCGGCCCGCAGGCGGGAGGGGAGAGGGCCCAAAACTCACCGAGCAGCACCACCTCCGGCCCCCAAATTTGTTTAACTGCACACACACAGCAACTGCAAACACACAGGGGAACCCCAGGTCTGGGAGGAACGCGGGGCACCCGCACCCCCCCTCGTTTAACAAAACGGGCAGGAGTTTCAGCTACTGCTTTATTTGAATACAGACATCACCCAAAAACCAACAGGAACAACTCTACTTCAGGATTACAGCGGTAATGACACAGAATTTACAAAAATATAAATAACCTATTCGTAACCTTAAAGAAAAATAACATCCACCATAAAAAACACCATGTATTCCCTGGTAAACCATGGCTACAGAAATGTATTAGGTTTTTTTTTTTAAAAAAGCACCAGAGCCTGCATTTTTCAGTGATCCAAAAGGCGTCAGGCGCTTCCCCCCGACACCCGCAGGCTTTTCTGAGAAGTGTGCCCACACCGCTAAAACCAAGCTCTCCTCGGCGCTGCCCATTCCAGCACCCTCCGTTCAAGAGACGTGCCTGCGGATGTGCTAATTACTGCTTCATTTTAATGAACATTCTGCCAGGGTTTAAGTACGCACCTATTTTTAAGCCTGTGCTTACGAGCTTTCCAGAACAGGGCTGGACCTAAACTTATCACAGAAATTCCTCTGCAGATCAGACCTGCAGCCAGGCGTGGTGTCCGCCCCGCAATC
>NW_009258953.1:23175-23817 GCF_000687185.1 Egretta garzetta | reverse complement strand
AGCTGACGGCTGCACAGACGCCGAGTTATTTGGGTTCTTTCCACTCTTTTTGAGCCATGCCAGCTTGGCACGAGCAGCTTCCTGACGCTGCAATGCGAGATCCAGCGCCACGGGAATTTCCTTCCCTTACATTCCATGTATTGTGCTGCAAAGACTATTAAAAAGCAGAAGTCAAGTACCAAGTCCATTGGTTCCCAGCTAAAGAAATTCACCGCCCAGGGACGGCCGCCGTTTCCAGTGCCCAAACCACAGCAGTACGCCCCGTTTTTCAGGCTCTCGTCATTCCCCGTCTCCCCGGGGCTTCACCTGGGCTTCCGGCAACCTGGCCAAAGGGGTCCCGAGGGCAGGGTGAGTTAAAGGCCACCTATAGAAATTTTGGCCCATGTAAACACAGCTGATTTTGTCACCGCAGCTGGAAGGAGGGTGCCCACCACGGCGACCAGCGAGAGCGGGGAGCAGCCCTTGGGTGGGAGCTGCGGGGGCTCCGCTGCTGAAAAGCCCCATCCCACAACGCTCCCTGCGGGGTCAAGCCTCCCCGGAGCACCAAGCACAGCGACTCGCACCGACCCCACGTACGAGGCTCTGGGTGGGACTGAGAATGGTTAAAACACGCTTAAAACATGGCTAAGACCAGCCCTGCCT
>NW_009258953.1:21917-23153 GCF_000687185.1 Egretta garzetta | reverse complement strand
CGCGGCACCCAGCGGGGCGGGGGCTGTGGCACAGCACGAACCCCCCCGTGCACCCCACATGGCACGAAGCACCCCCCGTGCACCGCTCGTGGGGCAGCACGAACCCCCCCTGCGCGCCACCGCCTCCAGGTGGAGGTTAAGTTTTGATCGTGAGTGATATTGCTCAGGCACCAGACAGATGAAAAATAATGGTTTACCTTAAAAACTATGAAGGGAATGGGGTCGATTTCTTTAAAGAAGGGAAAAATACAAATTTAAAATGTAATCCATCCAACGGGTCCAGAGCCCACCCACAGGCAGGGAGGCAAAATTGCTCGGCACATGCGGGAGGGACACACGAGAGGGCACCCATGGGTGACGATGCCCTCATCATTCACTGTTTTTAATTCAAAAGCCGCTCGTGCCCTTCCCTTGCCCCCGAGGCTGCAGGGGGACAGGCGGCCGCCAGCTCTGCCGTCCTGGGACGGCTCCGGGCACCCCGGGGACCGGCAGAACCCCCAGTGCACGTATGCAGGACACGTGGGGAAAAGCCACCCAGACCGGTTCCGACGTGGAAGCTGGAGCTGGTGAGCTGAGCTGCACGAATGCACTTACTCAGAGGCTGAATTTATCTCAATTCCCACTGGAAGTGACTAAGTGTGTCCACAGAGGGATTAAATATTTATTTGATTTTGTTATGTGATTAATCCAAGCGCTCTCTCCCTGCCGCGGATAAACCTCAAACGAGAAAACCCTGACCCCGGGCTGTGTTTGCTTTAGCAATACTTTCCCTGACTGCTCTGTAAGAGGCCAAGCATGTAACGAGAGCCTGACTAACCCCCGCCTAAAACAGGCACGAGGTCTAACGCTTTGGGTCTTGCAGAGCAAAGAGCAGTAAGATGACCTTGAGTCTGGAAGAAACAAGGGGGGGAGAGCAAGTGCCACATCCAGCTGAAGCTGCCCATGCCTCCCCTTATCTGCCCACATCCCGAGCGCGTCCAAGCCCCAGCAGCGCTGAGCGGGGAAAAGCAGCTATTAATACCCGCGCCGGGCAGATCCGAGGAGAGGGGCTGCCTTCCCGGAAGGTCGCCTGCTTTTTCCAAGGACTGTGGGCAGATAAAAGCCGAAACGTGGGAGCTCAGCCGGGGATGGCCAACGGGTGCCCGGGCGGGCAGCAGGGTAACAGTGCCACTTGCTGGCGACCGCCACGCCGCCGGCGTGGCCAAGGACCCCGGTGACAGGGGGCAGCAGAAAGCG
>NW_009258953.1:20046-20674 GCF_000687185.1 Egretta garzetta | reverse complement strand
GCACCGCGGGGCGGGCGGCACAGCGACCAACTGCACTCCGCTGCCGGACAGGGGTGTCGGCAGAGCCGGCGAAAAACGGGGCCAGAGCAAACCCTCCCGCCTGGAGGCTGGGAGCAGGCACGGCCGCGGCCGCCCGGCACTCCCTGAGGAGGGACGCTGCCCCTCGCCTCCTGTTCCGCAACGCAAAGGCCATCTCCATGTCCTCCGCACGTGCCCACCGGAGAGGCTACGTGACCGCAGGGCTACCGGATCCTCTCCCGTAGCAGCACACACAGTGCCCGGAGCTTCCTCCGTCCCTTCCCTGTCCTCCCTAGTGCTGGCGGCCCTGAGCCCGGCTGAGCACAAAGTGGTCGCAGAGCAGGAGCAGGGCATCGAACCGCTGGAGCCGCTGCAGAGCCTGGGCCAGGAGCGGGATGGTGACCACGTGTCCCGCGTAGGCGAAGTGGGCGACGAGCTGCTCAAATCCAGATATCCGTCCCAGCAGCTGGGGCGCGACCCCCAGCTCCAGCGCCACGTGGCTGAAGTTCTTCACGCCGTTCAAGGAGGGGTCCAGCAGGAAGGCAAGCGACTGCACCAAGGAGTGGGGCAGCTCTGCCACCGGCAGACCTGGGGGCAGCAACACAGCAAG
>NW_009258953.1:18903-19906 GCF_000687185.1 Egretta garzetta | reverse complement strand
CACCGGCAGACGTGGGGGCAGCAACACAGCAAGGCAGGGTTAGAAACCAACCCGCCCGGCTGCAGCAAGGCTGAACAGAGCCCCCAGCCTGGCACGCCGGGCCGGTGGCACGCCACCCTGCCAGGGCCGCTACCTCCTCCAGCATCGCTTTCAGAGCTCAGCAGCATGGGGCTGGCTGGCTCCCCCAGCCAGGCTGGGAACTGGTGACAACTGGGTGCCCGCCCACCACCCATCCCAGGCAGCGCCACAGGATCTGCCCCGCGAGCCAGCGCCAAAGGCCACCAAAGTCCCTGTGACCACTGGCACCTCCAGGCAGCTGTGGTGGGCTTCTGGAGGAGCACCATTCCAAAAACCTGCCTCCCTCTGCTACCCCAGTACTTGGGGAACAGAGACGAGGCTGGCGAGACACCTACCCTTCGCCGTGCTGCTGATCTGAGTGACGAGGCTCTGGGCATCACCCACCTGGCAAGACAAAGACCCCAAGATTGGTGGTGGCTCCGTGAGAACAGCAACGCCTGTCGCTGCTCCCAGGGCCGTCGCGGAGGCTCGGGGGAACGGCCCTTCTTCCAGCAGTACCATCCCACCGAGCCAACGACCCCCTCGGGATGCTCCCAGCCTCCCAGCAAACTGCTTCCATAAAAGCTGTCACCTGGGGCCAAGCTGTGCAAGGCACCCTCTGCCAGACACCTCCCGAGCCTCGGTGACGTTATTCACTGGGTTCGTTACAAGGGAGGAGGAACCAGTTCCCCCCCCGCTGCCAGGGGGGCTCTCTGGAGAGCAGGACAGGGACCGATGGAGAGCACAGCAGTTAAAGATAAGCAATGTATAAATGTATACATTCAGTACACTGACTCTGGTCTTCCAGGTGTTTGAAACCGCCCCGGCAGGTGACGCCTCGTTGGGTGGCATGTCACTGAACACCTGGCAAGTCATTTTTGGTCATTACCCGTTCATCCCAGACATTAATGAACCTCAGCATACGTCCCTCACCCACCAGCGAGCC
>NW_009258953.1:16727-18188 GCF_000687185.1 Egretta garzetta | reverse complement strand
GTGGCAAGTCCATCTCTGGCTGGAGAGAGGGGAGCTGGAGGCCCACGGCTTCCCCGTCTGAAATGAACTGCACCGCTTCCACGGGGCCTGAAACCAGAACATGGCACGGCTCAGCAAAGCCCGGGATCTGGCCTGGCCCCTGCCGGGGGGCTGCCAGCCCCGACGTTAAACCCACCGGCCCAGGGCCCACGGGCAGAGCGGGGAGCACCCTGCCAGGGGCCAGACCCCGGTCCCCTGTGCCACCACTGATCAAAGCCACTTTTGTGCCTTTCTGCAAAGTCTTGAGCGGGGTCGATCCCTGCCCAGTCACAGGGAGAGCAGGGGTGGGCTGGGGGGGTCAGGAGCCGCAGGGGCCGTGCGTGAGCATTTCTGGTAGGAGGTCTGCAAGCGTTTATTAAGAGAGGTCCCAGATTTCATGTTGGTGGAGCTCAGACACTGTCCAGCTCCATCCTTCCTGCACCTCAGTCGGTCCTAGGACCGCGCGAGCTGGAGCCCAGCACCACCCTCCCCCCCGCCCCCCCGCCGAGGAAGAGGAAGGCGGCAGGAGGAGAGCAGGTACCTTCTGCCTGCCTGTAGCAGGGGCTCAGGTTCTTCACACCCAGGCAGCAGGGACCAGACATCTGCTCCTCGCACAGGAATCTGCCAGGCGCCGCCGCCGTCGGGAACATTGCTCGCTGGCCCGAGAAGTTCTGAGTCCTCAGGAAGACTTGGAGGGCAGAGGAGAAGCAGTCTGAGCGAAGGCTTGGCTTCCTTCCCCAGCACGTCCCCAGCCACCGGCAAGGAGGGGGGCCAGCAGCTCCCGGGCACGCTGCTGGATGCCAGTGTGCCCCAACCCCAGCCACCAAACCTACTGCCCCCCTCCCTCACCCGTGCTACGGTCCTGCCCTGCAAAGCGCCGCTTGGCCTCCGCCTGCCCCAGAGGAACCCCAGGAAGATGGGGCGGCTGGTTCAGACTGTGAAATGGCATTCCCCTCCTCCTCCTCCCATGGCACCAGGGAGGAGCAAGGCTCCTCCGTGCCTTTGGGCAGGCAAGGCACAAGAGAGGCCCTGCAGACATAAACAGCAGGATGAGGGCTTTATCCTGTACAAGCAAAGGGGCGCGTGGGTCTCCGTACGCGGCAAGATCAGCAACACTGGGGGCAATGCTCTGCCCCACGAGGAGGGAGCCACGGGCCCCCGCAAACAGCAAAGGGAGACAGAAGAGAAGCGCTGCAGGCATCGACTCACCTCGCTGGCACTGGCTCTTCCAAAACCGCTTGCAGTAGATGATGGAGAGTGCCAGAAGCACCAGTACGATGATGACCAGGGCGCTGCTGGTCAGGGCCAGAAGGGCCGTGTCCTGCGGCGGTACGGTTGGGACCGCGACCTTCACCAGGTTTGTTCTGGACTGACCTGCAAACACACCAGCCACAAAACGCTGGAGCCGAACCCCGAGGCTTGGGCCACCCCCCCCTCCTGTCC
>NW_009258953.1:15815-16571 GCF_000687185.1 Egretta garzetta | reverse complement strand
GAAGGCACAGGAGCGCCCCGGCCCACGGCTGCGCCTGGGAAGCGGCTCAGAAACCAGAGCCCCGACTCGTGGCTCTGTCCCGAGCCCCGCTGCTCGCCAGCACCTGCTCCGCAGCCCCCGGGCAGGGCGCAGCCTGGTCGCGTGCACCAGTCTTCGTTTCAGCAGCTCCTTAAACCCATCACCCGAGGCACAGTCTGTCCTCCTCTTTGGGGGCCACCAACTGTAGTGGTCTACAGCCTTCCAGGGCTCAGCCACCCTGGTGCCCACGGGAACAACTCAGGCCTGGAAGGAGTTTTCTTCCACTGCTTGTTCACGGGAACCTTCAGGTTCCCTGCTCTGGAGCTACAAGGGGGCCAGCGGACGGGTCTGATGCGCGTGTCATTAGCAGCATCGTCACCGGGGCTCCTCTTACGTCCCGTGTGCCGGGTGGCCTCCCAGAAAGCCCCCTCTGTCCGTCCCCTCCCGGCACGCTCCCAGTTTCCACCCCCGCGGCTCTGCCGGAGCCAGGATCTGTCCCCACTCACCCCGGCAGGCATTCCCCGCAGACAGCGTTGGCTGTCGCTGTGCAGTTGGACTTCTGGACGCGGTTGATGAGGGTGCAGGACAGGCAGGGCTTGCAGCTGTGATGCCCCCAGCTGTCCTTGAACTTCCTGGGGGGGCAGGCGACGCACTGCGCGTCCCCCCCGCCGCCGTCGCCGCAGTCCTGCAAGACACAAGGTGGGGCGCACGGCTGCGGGGGGGAGCCACTTCCGGCCC
>NW_009258953.1:12833-13471 GCF_000687185.1 Egretta garzetta | reverse complement strand
AGCACAAACCGCTCGGACTGAAGCTACAAAGCAGAGCAATTTATTTGGGGTTTTGGGGCTGCCTGTGCCTTTCTGCGTATTCTGGATGGGTTCTTACAGCAATGACGGAAACAGAATAACGTCCACCCCTACCACATCAATGTTCATTTTCCTTTCCCCATAGCCTTGTACAGCAGATGAGGAGACAACCGGCGTTCAGCCAGCCCTGGGAGCAAAACTCTCTAACTCCTAAGCACCCGCCAGTAGCAGGGAACACCTGGAAATGCTCTTTTGAAGACCACTGTGCCCTGAACAGCCTGAACCACCCGGGAAAACCTGGCATTTCAACCAGAGCTGTCCTGCTCCACAGCCTCGGGAGCAGGAAAGGCTCGGCCGGCCGGTCTCATGAGACATTACAAGGAAAGGCAGCGCAAGCCAGCGAGGATTGGCGATGAGACGTGAAGGGAGCTAAATTTATCTCACAAACATCTCGGGAGGGGCACGATCACAGCCTATAAATAGCGTGAAGGTTACTGACACTACCGAATAAATAAAGGAGATTTGTCACCATCTCAGAAGGTGGCAAGGAGGGAGCTCGGTGCCAATGCCCAGGGAGAAGCTCAGGGCTCAGCTACGGGCTGAATGCAATAGCAAAAATA
>NW_009258953.1:12016-12474 GCF_000687185.1 Egretta garzetta | reverse complement strand
GTGATGGAAAAGAAGCCAAGGCACCGGAGGCTGGAGAACAAGGGACCGACTTGCACTGGCTCCCCAAAGTGCCTTTGTAAGACAAAAGAAGAATCATGGAATCGTTTAGGTTGGAAAAGACCTTGAAGATCACCAAGTCCAACCATTAATAAGTACCTGTGGAGAAAAACCCCAACCCCTCCCCAAGCCCCCAGCAGCAGGCTTTCTGGTGAACCATCCCGCGAGCACAACGCCACCGCTTTCTCTCGTACGTGTATGGACCCCTTCTGCACTTCAGACGGGTCCGCAGCCGGGGGTACAGCCCCCGCAGCCCGTCTCCCTGGCAGAGGCACAGCTTAAACCCGTTTCCCAAATACAGAAAGTTACACAGGCCAAAGGAATCCCGCGCCAGCGCAACTCCACGCAGGGGGACGCCTGCCAGCGCGAGGGTACCGTGGCGGGGGCACCGCCACTCGAGC
>NW_009258953.1:11110-11922 GCF_000687185.1 Egretta garzetta | reverse complement strand
GGGGTTTTTTTTTTTTTTTTTTTTATTTTAACCATATTTTAACCATACCAGAACCAAGACATTTAATTTGTAAGCAGAGCCTATGTCCAAACCACATGGCACCGCCTCGGTAAAGCAGCCATTTCTGAGAGCCTAACAAGCCATTAAGCCAACTGGCCCTAATTAGCCAAAAGCAAAACCCAAAAACAAACAACAAAACCCTCCCACCTCTTTGGAAACCGCGGGATCTCAAGGCGGCTGCCAGAGCAACAGATTTTATTTGCCCAAGAGGAATATAAACACGACCAGTATCGATGCACTTACAAGTCGGAGGGAAGCAAAACGTGCCGCCATCGTTTCGAGATGGGCGCAATCTTCCGGCTTAGAAACACGGTGATTCGTTAAAGGACTCTTTTATTGTCCTAATGGGGCAACGTGCCCGAGCAAGGCGAGCCGCGCGCGCTCCCCGCTGCGTTCTTACTCAAGACGGCAACACCAGGAGCTGCTCAATGAGTTTCACCGTGTGAGATCAAAAGCGTTTCAGCTACGGAGCCACTTGCAGTTCATTCAGCCCCGGGGCAGTCCTGGAGCCCTGGCATTTTCTTTTTCCCCGTGAAAATGTAATTTTCAAACCAGTTAGACTATCTGGGAATCCAAACTACTTATAAACTTCTTTTGTGCCCAGCTAAGGGATTCTGGTAGGAAAAAAAGGGCGAAGAAATCAATGAGTGAAAGGGTACAAAAAAACCCATCAGTGAAAGTGCTGGTGCTCCTGGTTCTCTCTGGGGCGAGCAGGGATGGGCCGGGCTGGTCCCTTGCCCCACACACAGACC
>NW_009258953.1:9983-11025 GCF_000687185.1 Egretta garzetta | reverse complement strand
GCTCTTCTATGTCACCGCGCGAGCCAGCGGACGTCACGGGAGGTTTCTGCTCTGCTGCACGACAGACTGGCACGCACCGCGGCTCAGATGAAATGCTTGTGTATGTTGGAACACAAAACTAGAGAGCTGAGATCCTGCGTAAGAACTGCAAGGGAAAAGGGGGGAAATATTACTGCACGGCTTGCGCATGGCAGCGTCTGGTCCCAGCCTCTTGCTCAGTCATTCCTCTGCTCCTGCTCATTAGCCTGCGCCCGTTTTGTCCGGACAGCATCCCTCCCTGCCTCCCTACACTGCAAACCGCACCGGGAGTGACTCTGCCACCCCCGCAGGATGCCTTGCAGACGGAAGACTGCTTAGGGGAGCAAAGGGAGGGGAAAAAAGGCTGAAGCTGAATCTCTCCACGTGGCTTGGGAATTGGCAGGTTTTCCAATATATTTGGAAATTCCACTCACAAGATCGTCCACTGTTTAATTCGGAGGGGCTGGGAACATATGTTTGCTTTAGGTGAAAGCCCCCCAACCTCCAGCGGGACGCCTCTGGTCTCCTGGCTCTTCACTGCACTGCAACCCCCCCGGGGTGCAACGCTCACCTACTCCTGCTTTCTCACTTTTGCTGCAGAGGGAGGCATCCGAAACGCTACCAACCCCCCCCTCCCCGATACAGGACCGAGCGCAGCACTCCTGGGCTTGCTGCTGCTCCCGTTCAGCCTCACAGAGTCCCACAGGGCACCCACCCCGGCACGGGCTTATCCCTGCCCAAACGAAGCCCCCAGCGCCGCGCGCCCACCGGCTCCCCAGGGAGCAGGAGCCGGGCTGCAAACTTTGGCGGACAGCCCCGGCGTGAGAAGGGAGAACAGGGGCTCCTGGAGGGACGCACGCCCCGTCCCTCCGGTGTGCGATGACTTCGGTCCTGGGCCGCCCTGGGCCGCGCCTACCGGCTCTGTTCCTACGTCCGCTGCACAGCGTTTGATCAGCGATCGATCGGGCCCATGATTACCGATTTCTGTCAAGTTCTGGCTGCCCCCCTCGGGCGCCCGCACCCC
>NW_009258953.1:7867-8247 GCF_000687185.1 Egretta garzetta | reverse complement strand
GGAGCCACGCTTCCAACAGCGCGCTTGGCCTGGCTCGTCCCTTGAGTCCTTGGGGCGGTTCAGGGGTATCCTGGAAGCATCCCGGGATTACTGTGGCAAGAGGCTGACTCCAGCGCAGCGCTTGCCAAACTGCCGGGGGGAATCTTCACTTCCGTGTGCAGGAGGGAGCTTATCTTCCCTCTTTGGTTTGTTGAGCCTCCAAATTAGTGAGCTCTTCAGTTTTGATCTGCCAGGCCCGTTGCAAGATCTTGCTGCCTCCCCAGGCTTTGGGACGTGGCGGGTAGGCAGAGGCAGCGCTGCCGATTTTGGTGGCTTGGGCAGCAGCGCTCAGCACCAGCTGCTGCGTGAGGACGCGTACCTGACCCGTGTTGGGTTGTAAA
>NW_009258953.1:6841-7778 GCF_000687185.1 Egretta garzetta | reverse complement strand
ACCTCCACGCCCGTTGCAAAGTTCTTCCGCCCTCCCCAGGCTTTGGGACGTGGCAGGTAGGCAGAGGCAGCGCTGCCGATTTTGGTGGCTTGGGCAGCAGCGCTCAGCACCAGCTGCTGCGTGAGGACGCGTACCTGACCCGTGTTCAGTTGTAAACCTGTCATTTTGGGACGTTCTCCCCGTTTCTCTCTTCTTTCAAAATTCAAGCAATCTCTCTCCGGCAAACGCTTTGGAGAGGTCCCCTGAGTTCCCCACCGTCACTGCATGACAGATTCTAGAGAAGCTCGACTGTCAGGTTGGAATAACTGGAAGGATTTTATATGAAATTCGGTTAATTGGTCGACTTCCTCGCTGTTTGCACACCAGGTTTTCTGACTCGTCACAGCTCGGTGCTTCAGCCAGGTTACTGATGCAATCTCCACAGGGAAAAAAGCTCAACGAGAGTTGTTCTGCAGGGGGATAGGGATGACTTCATCTTTCACGTGGGGCAGTTTGCCTCACGCGGGCCCGTGCCTGATGCAAGCGGCCTGCCCCGTAACGCTGCTGCCCCTCTTGCATCATGCGGCCGGCAGCGTGCAGGCGGCCGGCGCTGGTGGAGGGGCTGCCTCGCATCAGGGCGCCGAGGCGGGCACGGCGGCCAGGGACATAAACGCCAGCTTTTGCACTTTGGAAGGCTGGGATAAGGGTTGTGAACGGAGCACAACTACGCCAGCAGAGGTCACCTGTAGCATTATTTCCCACTAAAAAGCTGACTGCATCAAGGGGAAAGATTTGCAACGGAGCATCCGGCACAGCACGCCGGCTGGCTGAGGGGTGGCTGTTGGCAGAGCCCCCCGAGCCCGCATGGCCTGTGGTGGTCCCGCTGGTGGTCCCACACCTCGCTGCTGAGCCGCTGGGGAGGTGCACCGCGAGGGCACGCACGGACCCGCTGGGGCCG
>NW_009258953.1:0-6789 GCF_000687185.1 Egretta garzetta | reverse complement strand
GCGGGGCTCCCGTTTGGGTAGCAGCACATGCTTGGACTGGCTTTAGTGGCTCGCCAAACTGCACCAAGGAGCGACTGGTTGTGTGGTGTTTGCCAGGCTTCCGATAGCCCAGATGCAGGGGCGGTTGGGGCAGGTCAAGTGCCGCACATCTAACGGACTTGGGTGTATTTTGCAGGCTAAGGCCACTGCGATGTTAGCTTCAGCCCACAGATACGTGTACCGAGCTGTTTGGTGTTGTGACTGTAATTACCTGATATGCCCAGGGTCGCACTATCTCCCTTAAGTTGTAACTACCTCGCACAAGTCACCAAATTGCCATAGTGTGAGTTAGCAAAACCACGAATTCTGGAGCAGAGAATCTGTTTTATGGTTTTTTCTTGCATGCTGGAGTATTCGCAACGCTAGAGGGCACCAAGTCCAGGCAAGATCCTATCGTGCAGGCAAGGCAGATGGTGAACACCCCACAGACACACAGACACACGGACACAAACCCCCGCCACTGGCATGAGGGATCGACCACTTTGTGCGTGATGCGGTGAAGAAGTCACACTTGTGCAGCCAGCTGGGTGCCCTCCACCTTCCCCGCCGCTGCAGATCAGCGCTCTGCCCATCCCCGTCTGAGGTGCCACCAAATCATGCTTTAACCGGGCAGGGAGGTTACGAAAGGCAGGGGGAGCCGTGCAGAATTCCCCCTGCGGATGCTCTGAGGCACCCGGCCTGCGGGTGAGAGCCGCTGGAGGTGCTGAGCTGGACACGGCGTTCAGCTGAAGTCTCGCCCCTGCCAGGCTGATGCTTCTCCAGTTTTAGTTCTGGCTTCATGGTCAAGGCCACCCCTTTCGGAGCCACTGTTGTTGCTTTCCTTGTGAGAGAAGCTGCCTTGGGCTGAGATCTACTGAATTTTCCCCGTGAGAAATTTCCTCTGATTACCTAAGATACAGCTGAGCAGTTGAGTTTTGAGGTGATTTGTGACTTATTTGTCCTTTGATTCAGTGCCCTTTCCACTCACAGTGCCCAGAAGAATAAGGTGTGTGTTCAGAGGAGCTTCCCATCGCGCCCGGCCGCAAGGCATTTACTGCACCGAGGCTTCTGATGCGGTGAGCATGGTTTCTTCCAGGGCCCTTACATAAACTGGGTCTTTCACATGATCACCCCATGCACGCTATGACTCTTCTGTACATGTCAGTTAGGATTCGTTGCTGTCTTTTTTTGGTAAAGGAGTTTAGAAGACATTTGGCTTCTCTAAAATGCCGCCTTGAGGTGCTCCAGGGCTCAAGTCAGGAAGCCAGGCAAGCCTTTCCCAAGAGAGGAATGTGCCTCCTGGGGCTCGTGACATGTTCCCCCTGGCATAAGCCTGGGCTGCTGCGGGCGGCAAGTCTAAATGGGAGCTGGATGTGGCCTGGGAGGTTCAGCCCGCAGGTTTTAAGATTCCACTTAAATCCAGGTTCAGATGACCAAGAGACTGCAACCCTCCGAAACAGGGACCTGGGCCTCCAAGCCCACCCAGGCTGCCCTCTCTTGGCGATGGCTTAGCATCGTCATGCCGCTCTCGGAGGCAGCGACGCTCGCTTCCCGGACACAGCCTGAGGGAAAGGGGACGGACGCTGGGGTCTGCTTTTACACAGCGCCCGCTGGCTGAGTCGCTTTCCTGGGAAGCGGAGCCGGTAAACGCAGTTCCCTCCCGGCGAGAGAAGTCCCAAGCTCACCTACGAACAAGCGTCGCTGGCCAGAAGTCATTTGGCCGACAACCTCTCTCCGGCAGACAGAAGGACAAAGCTAATGCCATCCTTCTCCAGAAGGATCCTTGTTCCAGCAAACTGAGGGGCAGGGGCAGGCGATGCCTATGCATTGCTTATTTTTCCAGGGAATTTGTCCAGCCCATAAAAGCCAGGTAGGCTTTTACATCCTTAACCTTCCCGGGCAGAGAATCCAAACTCACCCGTGTGGGACACAGCCATTTCTCCTTACAAACCTGCACATTCGCTCTTGGGTACGGGCCATGGCACCTCATTTGCCAGTGCCTGAAGTCCTTACTGGGACATATAGTACCCATGACGAATCTTTCCAGGGCATTAATGGCTAAAAATGTCCCCAGTCTGCGCATCCTGACATTTAAAAAAGCAGCCTCCAAGGGAAACATTACAATTTCTGTGCCTGAAAGCTCATTTGTTTGTTTTCCCCGCTATCTCAGCTCCAAGCCTCGCCTTTATAATGCTCTCGCGGGGCTGTTTTTCCAAGCATCCCGTGAGGCTGAATCACGGGCATTTCCGCGCGCTGGAAGGCGTGAGGACGCGCATTGACAGGCATGGGCAGGACACAGGACACGGCCCGCAAGAGCTCTGGGGGAGCCAGGGCAGCATCGATCTCAGCGTTTCCCCAGAGGGAAATCGTTGGGTTTTCTTGCTGCCAGAAGGATTAAGAGCTCAGAAGCTTGCCGTGGGTTTGTCAAGCTGCCCGCAGCTGAGCAGCACGGGCTCCCGGCGGTGGCTGCCGCTCGGCCCTGTCTCAGCAAGGGCTCGGGGTGCTGGCTGGAGCAGCCAAGCCAGCTTCCTCAGCGCAGCACCCTCTCGCTCCCACGCTCCATTTACCAAGGTTGCGCAACCACCGGCACAGATTTCATTTTACTTTGTCTTAAATTTCCCTTTCCTTCTTCTCTCCCACCCAGTTTCACTCATTTTCTCCAGTTTCCCCTCACCACTGCTCTGCCGCGTTCCTTCCCAGATGCAAACCGCGGGGCTTCCTGCATCCCCTCTTCACCCCTTTGGGTCGGCCCAGCTTGCTCGCGCGCGGCGGGAGGCTGCGGACCTCTCTGTTCATAGCGCTACGCGCAGCACCCGCAGCTTTAACCCTAAGGACAGAAGCAGGCAGCACCCCTGGGGACACAGAGGATGTGTTCAAACCCAGCGTTGTGCAGGCGAATCGTCCTTGCTTTCACGCTCTCCTTCTCAACAGCAAGCCCCAAACGAGTTGTGCTTTGCCTCACCCCAGTGCCCGCTCCTCTCCATGCCATTGCTAAAAGCCCCTTTTTTCCCACCAGGGCTTGCACCCTTCAGGCAGCTAAAGACACTGCAAGTATCCTTACTTAAAATCAGCAGGTGAGCCAAGAGGAGGACTCAAACCATTCTGTCTGCGCGTGGTTTTGCTTGTAAGCAGGTGGCAGAGTACGGGCTTGGGGCATCATCACATCAGAGGTGGGACACACCAACCAAACTTCTCCAGAACAGCGAGCGTGCTGAGGAGACTGCTACACCTGCTGGAGAAGGGGCCAGGGAGGCTTTGGATGCTCTGGGTGAATCAGGGATGCTGTGGATCTCTCCCCGACTCCTCCTTAACTCACTGCTTTCCCAGTCATCCAAGAGAAGAGAGCTTGGGGTCTGTCTCTGGGGGACAATATCCTGCCAGCGAAGCTGCAGTGGATAATGATCCCTGGTACTGCTGTGCCCCCCCGCCCCACTAGTGTGGGACACCGGGCACCCTTCCTGAGAATGACAACCAGAAGTGGCCTTGGAGGATCCAGACCATCGCCAGCCCTTTTCCATCGCTTGAACCCATGGCCACGCAGCAGAGCTGGCTCAGCAGCGGCTCCCTCTCCTGCTGTTACTGCAAGCTGGGATTCACGTACGGGGGACCTCCTGGGAACGACGGGATGGACTCACTTGTCCTCGGGGACTGAGTCCGTCTGTCCAAGAGCAACAGGCAGGGAGCCCACTGCTTGCCTGAGGGTGGTGAGATGCAACCGAAAACTCTCAGAGAGAGGAGCACTACTCCGGTACCCAACCCGGCTGCTTACGTGAGCCTCGCTGGACTCAATGTGCTTGGGCTTGGTTCTTTCCAGTGCTCCTCAGGTGGTCTTTCTCAAAGGAAAAAAAAGACAGGAGTACCCGGAGAGGCATTCTTAAAGCCATTAGCAAAGCTGTGCTTAAAGCTACCTAAGGGAAATGATCCTGCGTATGTGGGCAGTAAAGCAGAACGGGTTTTGATGGAGTTACTCCAGCAACTTGAGCCTCGGAGTTATCTCCTTGCCGTGGTCGGCCTGCTGCTCTCCTGGCACGGCGGCATGCTCCGTGCTCTTGGAAAAGCAAGGCGGCGGCCGGCCGGGGGCTTCCTGCCCTCTGTCAGTGCCTGTGCTGCAGCGCCAGCTCCCCGCTGGCATCCTCAGCCTTCCTCGGGGGCGATGCTGTTTTGCAGAGCACTGGAAGACCTGCAGAGGGGCCTGGAGGTCTTTGGCAGCACGGAAGAGGACAGAAAGAAACTCTAATTTGCGAGGAAAAGGACAAGAAATCACTCTAGCTTTTTCACATTCCCAGCTGGGAGGATGAGGAGCTCTAAACGGTAGAGACTGCACCAGCGAGCATCAGCTCCAGCTCGCTGGGTCACAGACCCTGCCACAGGGCTCGGGAGTGTTGAGCATTCAGGTTTCTTACCCGTGGTGCAGTTAAGCCTGGAGTTCAGATTTTGAGTCCTCTATGATTAACAGCTGACATTTACTTAGGGACCATGGCAAATAAGAGCTCGTTCCAGCTCCCGCTGCACAGAAACCCCATGTGCTGCTGAATTCCCTGAGAAAGTCTGGTGGGTCATCACCAGGGTGCTCTTACCCACCCGGAATCGCTATTGCCTGCCAGTGGGAAAGGCCTAAAGAAAGGCTCCGATTTCAGCAGCATGCAGTCCATTTGCAGCTGAACAGGAGTCGACCTTAAATGTGCCCGTAGCTTGGGCGCCGCGGCTGGCGGTCCAGAATAAACAAAGAAGCAGAACCTCAGCAAGGCCAGTAGCAACCTGCTGCCTGAAGCCCGTCTGTAGGCGTTCATGCAAACCAACTGCTCTTAAGGCTTGCTTTCAAACCCCTGAGAGAGCTTCCTCTCTACCAGAGGGGGCTGCAGGCATCACCTATTCCCGTTTTCCTCTAAAATTTGAGCCCTGACCTTGCATCTTAATGTGGACCCGTGGAAGCTAGGAAGAGCAGATTCATTTCTTTTTTCCAATCACTAAAAAATTTCTGGTCAGAAAAGGCAAGTTGCTTCCCTGAATAAAAAGCAGTGGTATTAGCACCAGCTGCTGGGCTTTGCTTCTAAGGATAAATTCAGACCCGGCTGCGAAACGGGAGCGAGCCGGTGCTGGCCGTGCCTCGGGGGAGCCAGCGAGCGTCCCGTCACGGTGGGTCGCTCGGTGTGCACAGGCCAGGCGCTGCCCGGGAGTCGGGGCCAGCGGCTGCTGCGTGCGATGGAAAGCAGATCCTGCTTCTCTCTCCCTCGAATACTCGGCCACCTTCACGTGCGCTAAAGGAACGTCGCTTGCCATTTTCTCTCGCACACGCGACCCCCGGGGCCGCTGGAGGCAGGAGCGGAATGTCCTTTAGGCAGAGCCGAGCGCTGCCAGCTCCGCTGAGATCCGCTGGCAGCCGAGAGCGTTCGGTAAGTAATGTTTTTGTGGAAAAGAGGTGTTTTATTAACATCAAAATCCTGCTGGGAATCCTACTGATGTAGAAGGAGTTTTTATCAGCTTCCTGAGGTGCTCTCTCAGTGAAGGATTCAGATTAAAACCCTGCCTTTCTGCTTCGCTCTCTAAAAGAGGCATTTCAGCCCACCAGCATGCCACAAGAACACCGGAGAGATTTTAGGTTTGGATTCAGAGCGGACTTTTTGCTCCCTGGAAGGTGGCTTACACCGTCACTCCACAGCCTGGGATCAAACCCTTCCGCATCGCACGCCAGGCGGATTCACATTCATTTGTCACGGGATAATGCAGCGAAGAGGCAGCCTCCCCGTTGTGAGATCCCTGCCCGGGGTGGGTTTGCTTTGCCTCTCAGAGCATTTCGCCTTGGCTGCTGCCACCCCAGCAACGTAACACATCTGCAGAGTCGTTCCTCAAACCCCCTGAGCCCCCACGGTGGGTCCCATGTGAGCGCGTACCTCTGTAACATCATTCAAAAAGATGATGTTTTGTCTAATTTATGTCTCTTCTTTCTCACTTAAAGATGCACATCCCAGCAAAATCGTGCCACTTATACGGACCGACAGTATCCTGCACACGGGCAAAGTGCTGCGACAGGCGGGGGGGCTGGACTGCTCTTGGGAGGCACGAAGGGGTAGGAGAGACCCCAGCCGGGAGGCACAGGTCGAGCTGGTTTAATGCAGAAGTAAGAGAAAGAGCCCCCATGAACACACAGAAGCCAGCTACAAGCTAAACTCTGGCTTTACAAAGGTGGCCTCGAGTCATTCCAGGTCAGGTATGGGCGCTGGTGCCCCCAGTCACCCACAGCTCATAGTAAAGGTCCCTTTTTTTGCCTTTTTCTGAAGGCGGAGATGCTTTGCTGCGCTTTCTTTAAAATACAACATTTAAGTCGGGAAGCGCCAAAGCACAGGCCCTACCTACAGAATCCACATGTCCCAAAGAAAGGGAAAATGCACATAAAGCGTCGAGGGTCCTGAACACAAAAGCCGGCTGAAGAGGAAGGCGATCTTGGCTGCTCGCGGAAGGGTCCCTGGCTGCACCCTGCGGGTACAGTAACACCCTCTCCAGGCTCATTCAGCTCCCACCGAACCACGGCGTCAGCCACAAATTAGACTTAACTTACGGGAAAAAAAGCGTAACAGCAGCAAAGCTGAGATTTGTAACCGTGCCTCCTGACTCCAGCCCATTCCCCTTGCACCATGCGACTGCAGGCGGGCAGGAGGGCAACCGAAACTAAGGTAGAGCAGGGCTGGATGCAGCACTTCACCTTAAAGGCGGCAGGAACGCGGGACGAAGCCCTGCGCTGCTGCTGGCGGCGCTATGCAGCTATCCCGACGG
>NW_009258952.1:7894517-7923344 GCF_000687185.1 Egretta garzetta | reverse complement strand
TTCACCTTACTGTCACTTACAGTATATGTCAGTACTGCTTCTAAGACTATTCTAGAGCCTTACTGGTCTGAGTAGAAACTATGAATTCCAGCTCAAACCTTACAGTGGCTTACTTAATGCTGGCATGGAAACAAGACAAATTTGTGCAACTTTGCTTTTACTAGCTCTTCTTTTTTTCCCCCTCATACTTGTCCTGATGAAGCATTTTTAAAAACAATCTTGTCTCTGTGCAGTCCTCATTCTGATAAATGAGTCAAGCTTTTCAGTTTTGTCTCTGGAAATTGACTCTTCATTCCTCCTGAGCATTTTCATAACCTTTTATTGAATATTTGATTTGTTTTTGTTAAATACTGTGAGTTTGGTGTATTTACTACCAGTAATTTTTTTTTCTTGACTAGTAATTTAATGTTTGAATTTTTCAGGCTTTCTGGCAAGGAAGCTTTTTTTGCTTCCAGTTAATTTGTGGTAACCAGCCTCTATGTCTAGTCACTCTAGTTCCCTGTCCTGCCTTTTTCTGAAGGTTCAGCATTCACCTTCTTCATAAAAAGAGCAAAATACTTGCTTGTTTAACCATATCTAGGCTACATTAATTGCTGTTCTGTCCTTGCTGCATCATGGGCTGCTTTCTTCTGCCTGTTTTGCCAAATTACTTTGTTTTGGATTTCTTAGTTTTTATCCCTATGCTGTTAGATGCCTGAGGCTTTATTTTCTCTTCTGACCTGTTCTCTTTTCTCCCCTCACACCCCAACCATATACAGGCTTATAAAGAAATCTCTTTCAAGGGTGCTCTTTGTCTGATTAAATCGGGAAACTTTGTTTGAGACCATTGATGTACAATACTAATCTGTGGAAATTGTGGAGTTGTTATTTTGTTGACGCTTAATAAATAGTTTCCTTGCTTTCTCAATGCTTGCTCTCCTGAAATTGGAAAACAGCCTACCTTTTTACTTATCTTTGTTTAATACAAATTAAATATTTAATCCAGAAACAGGAGCTACCAAAGCAGAATTGAAGCCTTTTAATTTCAGTGACTTCTTCCATGAAGAAATGTATCACATTCAGAAATAGCTGGACCCTATCCTATCTGTATCTGGGAAGATCATTTATGGTGATGATTGTGATGTTTTCAGGAATTGTGTTTCTTCTCTTTCCTTTCTCAAAGCTTTGCATTATTTATCCACATATTACAAATTGTGGATGCATCTTACCTATTTTTCAGTTTTCTAGGATTAGTTTTGGTTTAGGAGTAATTAGATTTGAAAAGGTTGTTATCTAAGTAAGGCTAGATTCCTCCACCCACCTTTCTAGAAACAGGCATTGCAGATCTCTCTAAATCATTACATAGGTGTAGCTGATAGTAGTCATACAGCCCAAAGACATGTTATGGTTTTGGGGTTTACCATGTTTTTTGTAGGTATCATAAGTGTTCTTCCAATTCAGTGCTTCTGTAACTGTTGAACTTGCAGTTTCTATTTTGTTTGGTATGCAAGAGCTTTGGTGATGGTGTGAACTGGATGACCTTTTTTGGTTTTTTTTTTTTAATGCTCTCTCATCTAAAAAAAATGTTGACTGCGTCATTGTTCTACAGCTAGCTACTCCAAGAACAAAACTGTTTTAATTTTGAGGTTGACAAGGAGGTGAATATTGTCTTTTATCCTAAGTTATGTGCACTTTGCAGTCTATGTATTTTGCCCTGGTAATTTAAGAAATTGTCCATGGCCTGCTTCTTAAGCTTATTGGCATTGATCTGCCATGCAGTCATGGGCAGTGAAGATGTGTGTTTGAGTGTTGTTTGCAGGACTTGATTGCTGTATAAGATACCTAGTTCAGGAGGACAGCACTTAAGTCTTTGCAGCTGAAGCTTTTGCTGTTTACAGTCTAGGGAGGCTGTAGAAGGTGTGTAGCTATGTTTTATGCTAATGCTTCTTTAGCAGTATAAGGGAAAGCTAGTTTTCGAAGTAGAGTCTCATCAGCGTCCTACTGGATGCTTCTATCCAGTCTCCTGTGTTCCCTGGGGAAAACTGAGAGCAGCTTATTTGAGCAGTTAACATAGCATGAATGCAAATCTCAGGCTAAGGAGCTGGTGGTGGTGGCTGCCACTTCCACTGAGGGAGCTGAAAAGATAAAGGTGAGCCCCTCTTGCAGGATGGAAGGGGGACTGGGGCATTGGTCCAGTTTTCTACATCAGGAATTAGCAGCCTTCTGCACTCATTTCCTTGCTGTGCCCATCCTCTCCCCTGAAGGAGTAGCCAGGCTCCTTCTGGAAGTACAAGAAGGTGGGGTAGGGAGGTCAGCTACTTGCGTAAGAGAAGGAGAAGCCTGCTGGACACTCAGCTGTCAACCAGATTTTTGAAGCCAGGGACTGACAGTCTGTGTAGTTACTGGAGTCCTCTGCTGCCATGGGATTTGAATGGCCAGAACTGTGCAGCAGGTTCCAGCTACACCTCGATCCCAGTGCTGCGTGTTCTGTAACCTGTGCTGTATTTCAGCCACAGCAGCGTTTCCCCCTCCCTTCCCCAAACAATTGTCATCTGCCAGGATCCTGACTATAATATGTATTCAAGATGTTGCAAGGAACAGTTATCTTTATAACTGCCTTCCATATGTGCTTTCTCTTTAGGTTTTGGTGAAGGCAGTCTCGGGTATTTAAATGCTTTATTTATTTAATATTAGTCTTCATTGTGGATTATCAAGTTGTTAAGAAATTCCATAGTAAATTGTTACAGACTACTATTTGATGGCCAAGTGTTCTTGTGGGATATGAACTAACTTATGAAACTCCATTAAATCAGTTTGAACACCAGGTAAGCAAAAACTATTTATGTAAAATACCAGACTTCTAATTGTTGTTTTAATCGTTTGTGTTGATGTCTATGTGACAGCTGTAAGAAATACATAGCTCAATAGGTACGTTTACACAATATATTTAACAGCCTGCCCTTATTTCCATCACAGGATGAAAGCTGGGAGGTTTTATTAAACTTTGCTGTTGGCAATAACTTTATTTTTGTTACTACAGGTTTACAAAGTGTTGGTCTCAGTTGGCAGAAATGAATGGTTTGTCTTCAGACGGTATGCAGAGTTTGATAAACTCTACAATACGGTAAGTAAAAAGCAAGCTATGAAATCATGCCAGAATAGCACAAGTAACACTTCTTTGCAGCATTATGGTTTGAGTTAATTCCGTCATTGAGGAGTTTAACATTCAATAACCATAGGAGCCTGTTTAAAGAAATTGACAGGGTAGGGTTTTTAAACTTTGTTTTGTTTGAATTTCAAACTCAAAATTTGCTTATTTGTCAGTTTCAGTTTATTGTTATTTGGTATCTTAGTGTAATGAGAGAAACTTCCAATTTACTGGTTGTCAAAACATCCGAAATGTGCATTTGTTCATGATAGTAAGAATCACTGCAAAACTTAAAATACCTAGGTAGATATATTTCTCTTTGAAATAAGTGTTTTGCTTTGAAGTACTGAAAGCTGTGAATAAATCCTTGTTTCTTAACATAAACTTTTTGGTAAGTCAGTCTTGGCAATTGCTACCTGCAGTTTCATATCCAAATTTTGTGGCAGTGGCCTGAATAAAATAGGCCTCTTCAGCAGCTAAGTATGCATGTCTTGGGTTTGTAGCTAGAAGAGGATTTTTGTCCCCTTTACATAGCAGGCAAGTGGAACACACACTTGCTCAGATGTGCAGTCTGTTATGTGTCCTGTGTCCATACTTTTCTTCAGTTAATGTTTAGAGCCCACAATTTTTGCTTTAACAAAAGAAGAAATAATTCCTCTGATCCCCATAAGAAAAGATTACCAGCTGCTTATCTGTGCCTCCATCGTCCCTCTGGGAAGTGGTCAGGCTTTTCTCCCTTCTGCCTCACTGTACATGGATTTATATGTGACAGTGGCATACAAATGCAGGCAGCAAGCTTGGAGCTGTCTTATCGGGTATGAGTTGCCTGGATGCCCCATACTGTGCTTTGCCTGCGGCTTGGGATAGACTCACAAGCGATGTGAAAAGAAAGTATCCTCTTGTTGATACCTGCAGAGTGAGTGTTGGTGATCCTGTTCCCTTTGCCACATTCTCTTGCTGTTCTGGTTCAGTGTAATTCATATAGTACAGTACACCAAAAAGAACCTGTGTTGCTAACTGGAAGAGATACTGATGTTTCTAAAGAAAGAAGAATTGCCAGCTACTGTATTAGAAAACTACTCTCTTAAAGGGGATGAGAGTGAGATTGCTCTTCCTGGAGCACTTGAAAACAAAGCAAACATAATCAAGGCTTGGCTCATGTCAGTGTTTTTTTATAAATTCAGTACTGTTTTATATGATATTCTGGTCAGTTTATCAAGTGTAGAATATTATCAAATGCAGTATCGTAAAACAGTCTGTTCATCTATTTACCATTTTGACTTGGGAGTAGACCACCTGTGGTTTCTGGAACTTTAAGAATGTTGTTTGGTCAAAACCCAGAGGCCTGTATCCCCAACCCATCTTAAACTTCATGTATGCATCCCTATGTAAGCAGGCAAGAAAAAAAACAAACCCGAGAAAGAGAGAATTGATGGAGGAAATAAAGATAATAAAGCCAACATTGAAATTCTAGCCTACTTTTTTTATCTGGAGCAAGTGGAAAATCATTTTGCCAGTATTGCAGATGATAGCTGCAATAGTCCATAGCTTTCTAAAGTGAGATGGCCTTTGAATTTAAAAGCGTGTGACTGTGCAAACAAGCTGAGTACAGGTTGGTTTGGGTTTGCTTTTTTCCCGTAAGTGTATGAGTAAGAGAAGATGGCAGAGAGGAGCAGAATTACTAATAATCAGATGTTCAAACTGTTCCTCAGAAAACAAACAAAATGCAATTATTTCTAGGTACTTCAGTGTCTTAGCGCAATCTAATTGTATGTGTTTTGTTTACAGCTAAAGAAGCAATTTCCTACCATGAACCTGAAGATTCCAGCTAAAAGAATATTTGGAGATAATTTTGATCCCGGTAAGTTATCATCGTGTTACTCATTTTGTCAGTTCCTTTACATGAAAATTGATCTATTCCAGCCTACAAGAAGCTATCTTAGATGAGTTTTACACCAGTCCTCAAAACAGTGACTAAACCAAAGTTTAGTCATGCTTCAGTCAAGAACAGGAACCAGCGTAGGTAGGTATTCTACCTTGTGATCTTCAACAAAGTATTGCTTAGTGGCACAGCTCCTCTTGCGCTGAAGGCTATAGCTCCTCCCAACCCTCCCATGTTCAGGATTGTGAGAGTAATCTCTCTTCTATAAAAGCAAAAGCCAAAACCCAAACTCTCTTCTAAATGTATGCCTGGTAAATTTTAAACTTCCTTTGTGTAACCTTTTTTTTTATCCCCCCCCCCGAAATAACTAAAGGATTTATTTTTGAAGGGTTTTGAACTCTCTGTATCTAAATGAGCTTCCTTGTACGGTTTAGATGAAAATGAATCTCTTCCTGTTGTTCTGCTTACAGAAGCCTGTCTGATATGAACATGATGTGATCCATTTAGCAGTGATAGGTCCCAATTAAGCTTGCTCTGTCCACACCAAAATACTAAAGGAAAATCACTTGTGAAGTGCATTGAATTAACCTAGGTGGCACCACCGATGAATAAATAAAAAGGCAAATGGGAGGCCAGGCCTTTGCTCTGTGTGTTTGCAACCTTCATTCAGGCCATTCTTACTTAAGGGTTTTCCTGATAGTCACTGGGAACCTCCCACCCTCCCTTGGCTTGCTGATGTGATCAGATCTTGTTTGTAGTTTCACCACCTCCTGCACCTGTTTCAGGTGTGTCATTTTCTCCTCTGCTGAAGAACAAATGGATCCGAAGGTGTTGAACTTCTCAGGATGTGGTAGTTTGGGGTTTTGAGAGTTGTTTCAAACAAATCCGGTTTTGGCAGCGACAGTTAATCATCTAGGTCCTGACATAAGACTCCCTTTTATTTTTTATTAAAATAATGAAATGCAACTATCCAGGCTCTGATGTTCTTTTCTGATGAGGATGTAAATGATTGTCAAAAGTTCCACATGATTTATGCCTACAGGGGCTACTTGTTTTGGTTTGGTTTCTTTCCTTTTCTCTGACCTTGGGGTTTTCAGAACTGCCTGAAGACCTAGTAGTATCTTGCAGCCTGGTCTGCTGTACAGCCAAATGTACAGTTGGATTTCTTGGAGTCAAATTTAGGAAACTGTAGTTTAACGGAGGGGGGGGGGATGGGCAGGACATGACCAAAAACTTTATTAAAACTATATATGTAAAACAAAGTTCTCAGACTTGTTTTAAATTTCCGAGAACTGTCCTGAAATCCTTGAAGTATGAGAAATTAAATAGTTCTCAAGATGTTTCTTGCTGGGGGGTAGGGTGGAGATGAAGCCATGATGCTCACTTAAATAACCCTTTATCTCAATATTGATTTATTGAAGCTTTGATGTAATGTTTCTACTGGCTTCTGAAACAAGTCACAAAAGGTATTTTACTTCTGTCAATCCACGCTTAGGTATGCAGCAGTGTACAGTTGCATTGGAGTCGTAAGTGCAGTAGAGTGAAACTTACGCATCCCTATTCCCAAAGCCTACCAAAAATACTGTCACAGCATAGTTATTGTCTAAATGCTCCATTTTTATTGTCATTTAGGTTATTACAAAATTAATCTTACTTTAACTGAAAAAAATGGGGCACAGTCATAGAAACCATTCAGAATACAGAACTAGAAAATTACAGAATACATTTGAGCTGATGCGTTGCAGGTGTTTTATCTGCAACACCATGGGTAGCTGTGTAGGCTTCACGTGGCTGATTGCATTGTGCATCCACCATACTGAAACTGCTGATGTTGGTGACTCCCGTAACATCTTCATACAGATTTACCTTCCTGTTTGATGTCAGTAATTTGGGATTATTAAATACCCTAACAAGGGTTTAGGGATTACAAAATGAAACAGTATGAACATTTTTCTTAATATTTTGAAATACAGCTTTTAATTGGAATTTAATTTTAAATTAAAATTTTGAGTTGCCAGTAATCTATATGTGTCAGAGTCACTGGAATACCCTAAAAGTTGATACACAAGTTAAATATTCTTTTTTTCCATAGAAATGATTGATAAGTAATGAAAGACAAGATTATTCTCTTTTTATACTTTATTTCATGTTAGAGCTCTTTTTCTGTTTCATGTCCCTTGTGTATCTTTCCGTATTGCTAAAGAAAAGTTATGCGTGTTAAGCTTTGGGTGAAGGTGGAGATTCTGAGGAATTTATTTATTTTTATTTTTATATTAGAGATGATGTCCAAAACGGGGGGAGGGAGGGGCGCAGGGGAAGGGGGAAGCATTTTATTTTGTTATCTTTAATGGTTACATTTGAGTGCCTGCTGGCTGGATGAATTGTGCAACTTCCCCACTGCCATACATATATTATGGAAATATGCTGCTTGGTGGGACTGTTCATGTAAAAACTTGACTTGTGCAACTTGTGTCAAGTTTTGCCTGTGGCTTTTTTCCGGGTGGAATCAGGTCCTGAAGGGCTCACCCATGCAGTGAAGGCTGCAGAGGTTAGCCCACTGTGGTTACGCGCTGTTCTTGAAGCGCTTCAGTGCACTTTAATCCACCTGGCTTTCTACATTTTCAGGTAGCTGAGCAGAGAAACTGAAATTAGTTCTCTCGCCTCGCTTGAATGTTTTAAGCTTGTGATTTTTTTATATATGGAACCAGTCATGAACCAATCTCTCTTTAGCTGCTGTTCAAGTCCTAAAAAAACCCCTAAATTTGAAAATGAGTAGTCTTCACAAGCTGAGTGATCGTCTAATAAATCTACCTCTTTTTTTCCAGATTTCATTAAACAGAGAAGAGCAGGACTGAATGAATTCATTCAGAATTTAGTTAGACAGCCAGAGCTATGCAACCAGTAAGTATTCATTTCTGTTTTATAAGGACTACTTAAAAGACATCTCATGTCAAATACAAAATTGCAAATTAAGTACTCTTAACCAGAAAACGTATTCTACCTGTTCAGTGCTCTGGCTGTTCATTCCTTCAAGAAGAATCTACGGACTGATGAACAGTATAAAGATGTCTTTGTTTTCTGAATACTGATCTACTAATAAACTTGCAGGCAGTTAACTGATTATAGTTCAAGAGGCGTAGATTCCAGTGTAAACTCTGTTGCTGTAGGGCAGGTGTTTGTTTTGCTGACAGCTTTACTGTTTGAAAACTCTACTGTCATGTGCTACTACACTGTCCTTCTGGGCATAAGACACTGCCTGCATCCTTTTGTTAGAGCAGCTCATGTGTCTACTCCAGAACTTGTTTTAAGCCTGTTAACTGAGTAGCTTAGTTTGCCTAGGTGGTTTGGGATAACCAAGCTGACCTGCCTAAAGCAAATGAATAAGCTTGCACATAAACTGTTCCATCAGAAGAGCTGCAGGCGTGTTAACTGCCATCAGTGGGATGGTGGTGATATGCTAGAGTCAGCTCCACTTAAATCTGGAGGATAGCGCTTCTCTTGTGTGTGAACTGATTGGGGGGGCTAAACTGCATTTTTCTTTCAGTTTAAATCTATACCTAATCAGTTTAAACTAAATCCATGCAGCTTTCAGTGTTACATGAGCTAGTAAAATGCTAAAGCTCTATGTTTGGCTTCAGTGTTGAGTAAATGCCTTTAATACATACGCTTTATTTAATTAGCCTATCTGTACACTACTGAAGCTGCTAGTTTCTCACAGGGAAAGAAAAAAAATCTCTTAACAGAATATTGCTATAGTTCTCAGTGTACAGTCATATAATTATTTTTTTCCAATAAATTAACTATTTAATATCCTATTAACCTGAAAGATATACTTCCTTTCTTTTTTGGAAAAAAAGGAGCATTTTATCTATGCTTCCTTGTGATAAGTGGAAAAAATTTTGAAACAAAGTCTTTACGGTGGAATGGTTTTCCACTATAACAAATACTGTGAGGTTTGTGGTTGTAGTTGTGTTCTTCTCTGGGAAAGAATAGAAAGCACTTTAAAATAACTAATTATTGAAAGTTGGTTTTATTTAGCACAATCCCCTCCCGTTTGGTTGTCGGTATGTCCCGAGTACAAAATATTTTGTCCCAAAACATAACGATATTTGTTCTCCAAAGGTAAAATGGTACTTTTTTAATGCACATTATTTGCTTAAAAAAAAGCCAAACCTCAAATCCACTTGCCTTCTTCAATTTTTGTGAGTTTTATTTAAAATTGTTTTACATTCAAATGCATCTGTAGCTGAATCTATGTTCTTTAACATGGCACTTAGCCCATCTGATCCATTAAAACTAGCTTAAACCAATATTAAGAAATAGGTCTTGTAAAGTGTTTGGTGCTGTTGAAAGTGCATTAAATAAAAAGCTTATTGGGCATAGTTCTACAATAAAAACACAATAGAGACTGAAGTTTGTCTTGTGCTGTTTTCTTCCTCCCCATCCATAAAGTAGCAGTGATTTATGTGGGAGGAAAAGCAAGTCTTTAATTCACAATTCAGTGCAAAAGCGTTTAATTTTATAGTAATTTCTGTTTTGTTTTAATAACTGCAAGGCACTTTGCTTTTCTGGAGTGAGCTTTTACTTTTTGCGCTGCTCCATTGCAACAAATCATTAATAATTACATCATCTGTCACCTTTTTTATGCACCAAGGAATGTTATTAGTGAAGAAATACTAAAACTGTGTGGTGTTGTTTTTTTGTGTTTTTTGGTTTTGGTTGGGGTTTGTTTTTTTTTTTTTTTGTAGAATCTGCTAGAAACTACTCAAGGACTATGTGGTGACTGATATGTGGTTTACAGATAGTCCACATCCTTGCTTTTTTAGATTGTTTTGCTTTAATATGCTAATTAAATTTTGTGTTAGGTAAAGTAACTTGCATAAAATTAGTAATGTACAAGGAAGACTTAGGGAGTTATGCATTCTCACAGAATTTTAAGGAAGTCCACTTTCCACTACATCTTTTAGGCATTAAAACCGTCATTAGGACGTCACTTTTTTAAGTCCTACCTAAGAAAACTGTTTCACTAAAAGCTTAAGGATAATTCATGGTGCTGCTCTCATTTCTGGAAGGGAAGGCACATGAACATCTGAATTGAAAAGCACAAATGGCAGATTCAGTGTGTCCAAGATGGTAACGCTGACATTATTCTCTGAAACTTTTTTTTCCCCCTCCTTCAATGAACTTTGTTCTTGGGTCTGATATGTTTGTTCAATATTGTGCCAAAGCCAAACCTTTTTGCTCAATACCAAACCCAACAAAAACCTTAAGTGCGTTAGAGTGATCAGAGAGGTCCTGTGATGGTTGATAAGGATTTTCCTGCAATCACTGTCCGATTGAAGGCGGGGAGAGATGGATCGTTGGCTTAGACAGAATTGGGAATTAAGTGGACTAGCTTCAAGCTGCATTTACTCAGCCAACTATATTTGATAGAGAACTTGTGCTCACAGACAGAATGCAGATGTTACAAAAAGAAAAAAAAAAAGAAGTCAGAAGGGATATTGATCTGATAACGCGTCCCCCTTGCTGACTGAATAGGATCTGGGCGTTTGTTACTTGCAAGCACTGTGAGGCCCCCTAAATCACTAAGCAACTATTCAAATTGGGCTGCTCACCGCCTCAAATGTAGGTCTTCAGTGAAGAAGTGATGCATTTATTTTTCATATCAGAACATGTCCAAAGAAAATCTGTTTGAATCCAAATGTATAATAGAGAATGCATTAAAGATGTAACGTAGTTATTTTTAAATATTCCGAAGTAGTTTCTTTAATGAAAATGAGAGCATTTGCATAACACTTGAAGGACTCAAGGATGACAATACTCTGCAACCTCTGTGGGAAAATGAGTCATCTGTTCTTTAAGTGAGAAGCGGGGTTCTGCATTTGTTCCCTGGAAGAAAATCAGAGTGACTAGATTTTTCTGGTTTCAAAGTCTGATGAATATAAATATGAATATGAAAGCCCTGGATTGTAAAATCTTGCAGTCCATGTTAGGGAAAGCAAACCTTGCATTACATTAGTTTTGCTCTTTTAAAATCCTACTGTACGTTATGGCTCTTTGAGCCTTTGCTTTCTGTAAGAAAGATAGCAGTGGTCTGTTTTTTTTCTTTTGGTTGGTTTTGTTTTTTGTTTTGTTTTTTTTAAAGGTGTGTGGAGAAGAGGGAGCTGCTGGCCACCATTATTTAAATAAAATGTGTCTTAAACATTAAGGTTCTGCATTGGCAATTAATTTTACTGTTTTGCTTCAAAATTTGTGTAACATTTTGGGCTTGTTCATATTTGTGGATGTGTCCAAAATTTTTCTGTGGCTTTGTGTGTTTTTGCAGGAAGGCTAATGCGGAACAGGTATTACAGAAGGAACTGTATTTAGGCGGAGCTTGACACCCCTCTGTGGATTTCGGAGATAACCCATAAACTAAATGTATTCAGTCAATCATAAAAAAACAGGCAAAACCAACTTTTTGCTGGTAGTATATATACAGTGTATATAGAGCATCCATTTTTAAACTGTTTTCTTGATCCTTTTAATTTGATATATGAGGTTATTTTAGGAATAGTTCCAGTGTATTTTAAAATACATTGAGTTAATATGTGTGAGCCAATACAGCACAGAATTCCTACCAATCTATATAGCATTTTGCATAACATGCTGCAATCTTGGCTAGGAAATTGGTACGTTAAACTTAATCACTACTTCTTTGCAGTGCTTTTAAAATTACAAATGTGAACAGTGTAACGTTGGTCAGTTATGCTGCTGGCTGCCGCGTATTGTGGAAATCGTTGAATACCCAGCAACTGTACAGCAGCCTCTTCCTGTGAACAGATTTTTTTTTTTTTTTTTTTTCTCCTTTCCTCTGTGAATTCAGTCATGGACAAAGTTACTATAGTAACTATTTGAGATGTATTACAACATGCTCTATTTAATCAGCCAGTTGTCCAGAATAATTAATGCTGAAAGGTGGTTAAGGTCTGGTTTTGTTGTTCTGTCTAGTGAAAAGCATTAGCCATAACTTTTTTTATTTTTGATGTTGTGATATCCAGAGATTCTGAAACTTAAATTGTTGCCTCATGAGCCAGTATTACTACAGTATTCAAACCACAGTGATTTCCGTCTTCCTGGGACTTGGGATACAAGACAAACCCTGAAATAGATGAGAATTTGGAGTTCATATAAGATGGGGAGAACTAAACTGAAATGATGTTGGGAGATTGTGTGACCAGTCTTGTTGCTGTATTTTAAACCTGAAAGGCTGAAGGCAATTGAAACAGACTTCAAATAGGGTTTAGGAATACAGAGTGTAAGCAATGGAGACTGGGAGCCTCAAATGGGTGTAGGACATGAATTAGGTTCAGTAATGCTGACATGAAATACGGGAGCTGGAGAAATGTCGGAAACAGCTCATCACTTACTTCTGACCCTCACTTTACAGAAGCGTGGAGGGTGAAATGGGTTGAAAATAGCAAAGCAAGTATATCTGCTTCTTATATAAAATAGGGTAGCTTTATGTATACTAGGGATAAGATAAGAGTAGCTCCGTAGTAAGCTAGTGCTTTTCTTGTACTGAACGGCTTGTGCAGACTTTGCTATCAAGTGGCTGCCCCGAGACCTTCGCAGAGAATTTTATCTCTGAATTTAGGTAAGATTTCTTCCTTGATAAGCAGATTGTCCTTCAGTGAACTGAAGGAACTGGAAAGATTCAAGTAATCTCTTCAAGTGGTACATAGGCTATACGTGATACCCATTTGTTCAGGAATTAATTTTTCCTTACTTGTATTACATTATTCTTTACTCCCTCACTGCGCTGTGGTTAGGAAAGACGTTGCATTCTTTTGAACTTACTGTTGGGTAAGCCTTGTTTCCTGGGAGCGGGTTCTCAGAATTCTTTCTACTTTCCCCCCTTTCTCCCAGTCTTCCTCCCCCTGCCCCCACCAAGACAGAAGCTAGAAACCAACACTGAAGTTAAAACGCATCTCCTCAGGTACTGTGGGAAGCTTGTAGTCTCTCTTGCGGTTCCTGAAGGATAGCATTTGTGTCCTACAGCTGATTGGAAGGATTTCTTGTGTTGTCTTGTCAGTGCATAGCTAGAATGCACTCGGAATACAAAATTGCCATCTTCCGCTTTAAAGCAAACGGGGACAGGAACGTTACTACCATGTACCTCTTGGGACATGGATCTCTCTTTGGGGTACAGACTATGTATTTAATTCTGTATCATGTTGGACTATTTCATTAATTTTTGGAAAACTAAAAATGGTCTTAAACTTCATTTTTTTTGAAGGAAAGTTGGTTTCCTGGTGGTTGCTAGCTGGCTAGAACTCATGCTTTGGATAGTGTTCTTTCTTTTAATAATTACCTTTTATTGCAGTTCTGCAGAGCATTTCCTTATGAAGTCTTCACATACATAGACTTTAACATGTCAGTTCTTCGCAACTGAAAAATCTTATGTACTGTATGTAATACATTCAGCAGTTGAATTATGTTGCTATAAAAGCATCTTGTACACAGTCCTTAATTACCAGAACTTAAATATAAAACTTGGTGATGAGTAACTCCTTTGTACACTGCCATTTAATCCTGTGCTTCCTATAGTTATGGCTGAAAATCATGCAGGTTATCCGTGTGCTAATGAAGTTAACTGTGTTTTTAGCCCAGATGTCAGAGCATTTCTTCAGATGGATAACCCAAAACACCAGTTGGATCCATCTGAAGATGAGGATGAAAGGAGCAGTCGAAAGGTAATAAACCAGAAGTAGAACAGTTTTTTAAATTTTAGCTACTTGGGTGCAATCTTAGGCATGTTATTTACTGAAAATTACTGATTGGTTTCACAATAAGTCCCTTCCATGCTCGTTTAAACAAATGTGTTCCACCGTGGGCTGTAAGGTAGTTTTCTGACAGACATGAACTGCAGAGAGAGGTAAAAGTGATTGGTAGCTTTGTCTTACTTCTTCCCCGGTTGCTATATGGGTTACAGAAACACAGCTATAGTCGTTGCTTAGCTGTCACAGTTTTGCAACCTCTTAAAAGATTCTTGCTAAGAACATCTGGCAAGGAGCAGGGGAGATTGAATGTTTAATTGTCTTTTTGTTTGCTTGTGTGTTGTTGGTTTGTTTGCTTTTTTTTTTTTTTTTTTTTAAATAGGGGAGAAATATAATTCTCTCAAGGGAAAAAAATGCAGTCTTTCCAAAAGTCTCTCGAGAGCAAGGATGGATTTGATTTCATCTCGCATATAACACTGTGTGAGGTCTGAAGCCTCTTGTCACAAAAGCCGCTGTGTAGCTAGATGGATTTGCTGAAAATTAATTTGTAGCCTACAGAAACAGTGCTGTTTGAAAAAAGGAGTGTTTCTAGGAAGGCAGAAGTGCCATAGTTGAGCTTGTTTTCTCTGTGGCTTACTTCTTGGCATGCAGATGTGTTCTTAATACTTCTCTTCTTATTCAGCCCCTGTTAAAATGTAAAAGTTGTCACTTTGGTTTGTGTGTGATCTAGAGCAGATTTAGTGTTTTCTGAAAGTTTCACTCCCAAAGATGCCATCTTTGCTGCTTTTTTTTCTTTTAAGTGCTTGACAGCTCTGTGAGCTTGCAGCAAAATTCTAATTTTAAATAACCAGTTTCCTCCTCCTTTGAAAGGTATTTTAAGTAATGTGGAGTGATCTAAACCTTCTGTGGAAAATTAATGATGTGTCATGACACAACAAATTCCAGAATAGGAAGAGAGATAATGCATAGTGGCCTCGACCATGCTTTCTGATAGAAAATACACCTTCTCATAGTTACCGTAAGTAACAAAGCTGAAGAATGAGGAACAAAAACAAGCCCTCAAGAAAAGAAAAATCTTAAAACTTATATAGTAACTTCTAAAAAACTGTCCGGTACCATTGTGTGATTGGCTCTTAGTAGCAATTAGCAGCCAGCGCTGCTGTCAGGGCTTTCTCTGCTTCTGTAGGAGTACTGTTTATGTGATGGCTGCTAGCCTGTCCCCTGGTAACTTGTATTTGAATGCAGTTTGTCCTTCTCTGATAAAGTCCAGAACCACAATGAGGGTACAAATACCACTTATTTAAATCAAAAACAAAATGGAAAAAATTACCTTAATGACAGTGGCTTCCTCCTCTCCCTGTAACTTATAAATTCTGTCTGGGTGTGTACTGGTAAGATTCATGCCATTCCTGGAATTGAGTTAGTTAACCTTTACTATCAGGATAGAAAGGGTTGGTAATGTTTTTCTTGGGGCAGGGACAATGTTCACTTTTGTTTTTTTTAAAAGCACCATGTCTTTCATTAATTACTCATGCATAAACAGTGTGGGTTTGAAATTGTTTTATTGGTTAGAGCTTGGAAAAATTTAGAATAAAAAATAGAAAACCTGTTCCTAAAGCAAATACAGAAAGGGTTAAGTTCTGGATGAGGAACAAGTTGTTTGTTGAAACACTCTTAAATCTTTGTTCCTAATCTTGCCCTCTGTGTCTGGACACAATAATTTTATTACCTTCATCCTCGAATATGATGTGTATAGAATAGTAATACGCATTGTGACAAGGCAACGATGGCCAGATATTTCAATTTATGAAGTTCCCAATCTGGATGTTAGATCTTTTTAAAAATCTAATGTTACAAGTGTGAAGGTGTGGATTGAGCAAACATTTTGAAATTAATATTGGTTGAAATATAAGAGAGAATTAAAAAAAAATTACAAATAAACCTCTTCGTCTCTCCCAACAGTTAAACTCTACCTCACAGAATATCAACTTGGGACCATCTGGAAATCCTCAGTAGGTATCAATTAAATTGAATTAAAATGTAATTAAGTTTAATGTAAAATTTTTATTTTAATGAAATTTTATTAAAATTAATTTTAAAACCTGAAAAATTAGACTGAGTGTAATTGTCAATAGTATGAAAAGTTCTTTGGATATATGCCTTCATTTGTTGATTTGTACTGTTCAGGAGGTAGCAAAACATTGAAACCTGTGCTACATAATCACTTTTAAAACTTTTTTTTTTTTCCCTTTTCACCTTCAGATTTTGTTAGTCTGCTATCTTTTTATTTAAGGATGCTATAGCAAAGATGACCTCTCTGTCTTGGGAATGGTCGCACAACTGTTAAGGATGTGAACAGCTTCTGAAAACAAGTTTGGTTTAGTGCATGGCAAAGGAGCAGCTTACCTTGTTGATGCTACAAACCTAGTTACTGCAGTCATAACTTGCTTCTCTGTTTGGTGTCTTCTGTAGAGTTTCTGTTCTCAGTTCTCTGTGAATCTGTGCTTTTCTCATCTAGTAGATGGCTGCTATTTTGGTTTTGCTTTCCTCACAGATTAGTTCTGGGCTAACAGGAGGAAATGCTTAATAGATTGCAGTAAGAAATGAAATTGAAGAGTACTTCCCTTCAGGGCAATAAGCGGAGAGGTGTATGGTGATGTAACTGGTTTGGAATTTGAAAATACGGTTAATTGTTTTGCTGACAAAAATATCCCTTTACTGTATTTAGGAAAAAGTGAGGGAATCCTGGGAAATAACTAAAAGGACTGGTGATGTGGGAAGTGGAAAAACTGAGAGAGTTCATACATACACACACAGAAACATTAAGAAGTGTTAAGGCCTCAGTCCTCTCGCTGTAATGAGAGAGGAATGGATGGAGGGAAGGATGGAATAAGCAAAGAGAGCGTAGATAAAAACCGTGGTCTGTCCTTCTTTCCCTCATGTAAACTTGAGAATCCATTTGGCCCTCTGGAGATGAGAAGTAAGCTCCAGGAAAAGTCATGGGGAAATGGAGACTTAAAAACTACAAGAAACTAGACTGCAGAGAATAAAAAAAACCCCAGTCTTGGTCCTCTATTACATCTTAAACTTGCATCCTTGAGGTTTATTTATTTTATAACTTGAACACTTCCCTACAAGAAACTAGACTGCAGAGAATAAAAAAAAACCCCAGTCTTGGTCCTCCATTACATCTTAAACTTGCATCCTTGAGGTTAATTTATTTTATAACTTGAACACTTCTCCTGGAGGAAAATGGAATTGCAAGAGGAGTCGTTGTCTCCAAGGGAAGGTCTGCAGAAGTCTGGCTATTGGGTGGAATGAAGAATAAAGGAGAGAGTTAATGGCCGTTCTTCTCGCATTACACCTCAAGTGCTACCCTAGACCGCTGTACAGCTATAAAGCTTGTAATTTCTACCCAGATGACCTGTCTCCTTTCTAAATATCTTTCAGTGCTAAGCCAACAGACTTTGATTTCCTGAAAGTTATTGGGAAAGGCAGCTTTGGCAAGGTGAGCTTTCTTATTGCTGTGGTTTATCCTGGTGCAAGGGTGTCTTGCTGGTGTCTTGCTCGTAGTGACTGGGCCGGAGGTTTTGGAACTGGTATCAGTCTAGGGTGGCATGTAAACTGTCACGTGGGATCCCTGTTGCTGCTTCTTTATAGCCCTGCCATTTTTTAACCTGGTGTGGCAGTTGGCTGCCTCTGTCACTTGTTGGGAGTAACAAAAGTGAGCATTTCCCTTTCTCGTTAAGAGCAGTAGGGATCCTCTGTTTCCCCCAGAGAGGAAGGGAGGTACCCCTGTGCTTACGCAGCAGCTGGAGTACGAATCGTGCATTTCCCTTTGTTGGTATAGACTGTTTTGTCAAATCCCTAATGCTGTGGAGCACTGTGAGCAACAACCCACTGAAAAATTACTTAAATATTGATATTCTGCAAAGATGCAACAGAGAATTCCCTCTTGATGAAATCTTTGGGTTTGGGTTGTTTTTCAAGTTGTTGTTTTCCATTGAATCATTTTTAAAACTTAGAAACCTGAAATTGATCTTGATAGAGATTCAGCAGGTCCTGGAAAATAAATATTATAATTCAGTCTTTCATGATATCACTATTATGACAGATTTTACTGAACTGTAAGCTTACTCTATTGGTGATTATATTGCTGATTGACTATACTAAAAAGCAAAGAAACTTTATTGTGAAAAAATAGCACAAATGCTTTCCAGTTTTGCTGAAATTATGAAAATACTACTGATAGAATGTGAACTGCAACAATCACACTTCTTCATTTGTTTTGAATTTCACAGGTTCTTCTTGCAAAACGAAAACTGGATGGGAAATACTATGCTGTCAAAGTGCTGCAGAAAAAAGTTGTTCTTAATAGGAAAGAGGTGTAAAGAAATACCCTTTCTCCACCCACCTCCCTTCCTTTTTCCCTTAATTACAAAATAATTTCTGTTTACTTACTGAACTTTTACTTCCTTACAGCAAAAACATATTATGGCTGAACGTAATGTGCTTTTGAAAAATGTGAAACATCCATTTTTGGTTGGATTACATTACTCATTCCAAACATCGGAAAAGCTTTACTTTGTCCTGGATTTTGTTAATGGAGGAGAGGTATGCGGTGGTTGTGTTTGGATTTGAGCCCCTATATTTTGCTAATTCTAGGTGGGAGGAATAAAATGATCCTTTACAATGGGCTGTGATCAGTTTTTTCCCAATTTTGAAAATTCAGTTATCTGTTGCTCCTACAGACTTCTATAGCTACACAGACCCTGTCCCTCTTCTTATTGACAACTTCAATCCCAAATTTGTTCGTGGCTGTCAGATATAAATACTGTATTTTACAGTCACATAAATGTACCTTTATTACAAATTAATCTTATGTTGACCTTTTTCACCATGCCAAACTGTCTTTTCCTCTCGCATCTGCATTAGCTGAGATGCTAGTATTTCGAAAGCGGAAGGAAGGAAACTGGCAACTGAATTTACTACGTTGATATTATTGGGAACCTTGGGATTAGTCTGTAGCTTTGTGTGGTCTAATTACTTCTTGCCAAATAGCCTTATCCTCAGGATTCTTTGCCTTGAAGCAATGCTATTGAATCTGAGGAGCCATTAAGTAACTTGGGGGAGAACTTGTGAAGGAAATTTTGTGAACTTGTGAAGAAAACAGAAATTTTTTGTTTTCTTAAGATTTTTAGTAGTTGAATAGGTAATATAGTTTCATCTGTATGTTTATGATTTAATCTTCAGTTAGATTTCTGTATCTGCTCAAATTATTTGAAGCCAGACAGCTCTCTAGTTGACAGAATTTGTGGCTCAGCTTCGAATATACATCTCCCAAAGTGATCTACATCTAGGTGACGCCAGAGTACAATTATATAAATACTTATATACAAAACTTTGAATGCAAGCCTATACAGAAATGGAGGATTACTTATTTGACACCAGTTTATCTTCTGTTAGGCGGCTATCTTGCCTGATTTAATCTTGCCAGCCTCTGGTCACAGCATAGTGGTTTACTCTAGTTCCTTTTGACTAGTCTTGGTCTCTGGGGAATGATCTTATGTGAGTTGCCTATCTATTTCTGAGCTACAAAAGAGAGGAAAGGAAGAGAGTAAAGGAATGACCATGTCATGCAGCAAAACCAATTATATTTCATTTTACATTTAAAAAAAAAAAAGTGGACAGCGAAGTAAAATTACTTTTTACTGCTAAAATTATATGTTATTAACCTGTTGGTTTTGTGTGTAATGTTCTTATTTACTATTTGTGTATTTACAGCTGTTCTTTCACTTACAAAGAGAACGTTCCTTTCCTGAGCACAGAGCCAGATTTTATGCTGCTGAAATAGCCAGTGCACTGGGCTACTTACACTCCATAAATATAGTGTACCGGTAAGTTTCTGAAATGTATCCTTGTCCTCAGAATAGGACAAATTACTGAATAAAAACAACTACGTGCACTCATGTTATGTTTGAGTTTCCCATAAGATTTTCACCAAAACTCGAAGCTTTCAGCTGAAGAAACTCTTGTGTTAGTGACTGCTGTTTTGAATTAATACAATTATTTTTTTCTAAATAGGGATTTAAAACCAGAAAACATTCTCCTAGATTCACTAGTAAGTATGCAACATTATTTTGGGTTTTTTGTGTTCTCTCACAAATTTGACGCCTATGTTTATCCACATGTTGACCATGTTCTGTTTTTAAAATACCACTCTTTCTTAAACAGGGTCATGTTGTGTTGACAGACTTTGGACTTTGTAAAGAAGGGATTGCAAGTTCTGATACCACTGCAACTTTTTGTGGGACACCAGAAGTATGTTGACAACTTCCATGGGTTTTTTGACTAGTAATTAATGACTGTTGATTATTATTAATATTTTGTAACTGGAAGATCAAGTATTCCATTTTGTGCTATTGGCAATTTTGCATTCTTTGAATAAGCTCTTCCATGAAACCTAACCAGAGAGAAGCTCCCTGCAGATCTGTTCTTTGTCCTTTTTACTAATATGCAGTGTCTCCTACTTACTACCCACATCCCCATAACTCATTTCTTCCTTCCTCTTTTTTTCCAGCCTTTTTCAAACATTCTGTTCTTCCTGTGTCTCCTAATTGCTGTCTAGACACAGGACAGTTAGCTTGTGTAAAAACTGCAACAGATTTGCCAGTATGAATCTACTTACCATACCCCAATTTTTTAGTAAGTTCATAAGGATTTAACATCTGTGAGTCTTCAACAGATTTTGCATATGGGTGAAACTAAACTTGCTGACTAAGTTTATTCAACTCTGTCTCTCTTTACTAAGAAAACTAGGCTGGAAAACTCAGAATCTGGAAGTCTTGAACACATAATAAGGGATTTACTGAAATGCCAGGATTGATGGCTTTGATAATTTGATAAACATGCTTTCAAAAGGCCTTATTTGTAACTTAAGGTAGTAAAGGATGAGTGAGGAGTAGTATTTAGCTGAAACATTTGAACTAAAGAAAAAAAAAAAAGGCAGGTGGCAACATGCGACTACTTCTAGTTATGACCAGAGTAGGAATCCATAAAGCTGAGTAGTAAATATGAACTGAAACAATAGTTATTTAATATTTTGGTAAGTGCAAAGGACAGTATATAGACCACTGGTAACTCCGGATCTGTTGGAGAAAATCTGTAGGTTTTTTCCTTGTGTCCAGAGGCTTAGTCTTCACGCTTACCTTGGACTTGCATGAATTGCAGCATAAGAGGATGCTAATGCTGTTGCTTCATATGGGTTCTTAAAAATATCAAGACCAAACATAGCAGTTGTATATTAGCCTTTCTAATCAAAGATTTAGATTAAAATCCTTCGTGATCCTGCTAAAAGTGTGCTGATCTTCTCAGTGTTTCTAAACTGTTAAGTTGAATTACTTGGTGAGTTCCAACACCTAAAAAGCTCAAAGGACGTTGTGAAAGGTTAGAAAAAGCTTAAGTAGTTGAGTTCAAAATATTTCAGCTGCTGTTCATGCTTTTGCAGGGTCATCTATAGACAAATAAGTTACACGGCACTCATACGCAGAAAGTTTGAGAAAGGCTGATGTAATTAAACTGTGAGTTTCAGTCTGTACCTTGTCTGACAATGCTATCATCTATCTGTAAATTAAATTTCAGAATTTGGATACTAGAATGATGGAAGTGAGCATCCTCTTGTTTTGAGAGGTTAGAAACGGTGTGTGCTGTAGATGAGGACTGAGATGATGATGATCAAGCCATGGTAATTTTATATTACATATTCACAAAGAATAGTCTTGTATTATGAAGTGGCTGTCCTTGCACCGTAGCATTAGTAAGCTCTGAGATACTGAGTAGATTTTTTGGAAGGCAGATGGAAACCAGTTAGCATTGTCATTCAGTGTTCGATGGTATTGGATGTTTATCACAAATCAGTCAAGTGATCTCTATTTGACAAGAACCTCTAATTTAGCAACTCACAACTCATGCCCTCATTGAGATTTACAGTGAAACTTAAAATAGGTCATACAATTTCTCAGTAATAATAGATGTGAAGCAGAATTAAGATGTTCTCCTTTCATTTTTATGTACTGGATTGGTAGCATACAGGCTGAGGATGGCAGAATAGTAGGCATGGCGAGTAGCCAGCTTGCTGAGGGATGTTACCTCTGCAACAACCAATCTGAAACGTAAAACAAGTTTCAAAATAGAGGTGGCAAAGTAGTTTGGCAAAACAGTCATGTGCAGGAAGTATTGCTTCAGTTGGGAAAACAGCTGTCCTACTTGGTAAGTGACCAGATGGTGACAAAGTATTTGCCAGGTTTGTTGAAGGACAAGATAAATACTGAGCAGTCTTAACAATTGCTATGAAGCAACGTTTCCTGAAGGTGTTTACTGTGATGTGACTAAAACGCAGGTTTTATTCTTGCTAACCTAATGGTCTAAAATACTTTTTTTTTTTTTTTTTAATTTTATTTCAGTATCTTGCGCCAGAAGTCATTAAAAAGCAGCCCTATGACAACACAGTAGACTGGTGGTGCCTTGGTGCAGTCCTTTATGAAATGCTTTATGGGCTGGTATGTACTTAGTATGGGGGGGGCAGGGGTTGCTTCCTCCTCTCCTCCCCCTTATGTGAAGTAACCCTGGAGCGTTGTTAAAGATGCTAACTTCTGCAAAAATATTACTGAAATAATCCACTTAAATGGATGAACGCTTTATCTTTGTATTTAACATAGCACCTGTTTTTCTCTTGGATTTTGCATTGCCTTGATGTCTAAAATTTTGCTTCCCAGTGAACTGCTGGTCATCAGCTCTGATGAAGTCTAGTAGTCATCACTTCGGGGGGAATGTGAGAGTGAACTCAATCAACAGTGATAATACCCAATAAAAAACCCCCAACTTATAAGTGAAAGTTTGCCAAATACTAGAAAAAATAAATGAAAATACTTTTTTACTTTGGTGAACCAGATTTTCTCCTAGCTTTTCCACTTCTTGATGCAGCATTAAAACAAGAAATCTTCTTATGCTGCTTCTAATCATGTATCATCACTCCAGTAACAATCTATTGTTAGTTTTCTTGAGTTTTATCTCCTTCCATAGAACCTTAAATAGGGAAATAGATTCATTTTTCCACTCTCGTGTTCTTTTCAGGCAAGTTCAATGGGAGCTTTGAAGCTGGATGGAATCTGTGGCTACTTATTAGTGTGAGAACATGTTAGGAGAACGGGGGGGTGGGTGGGGAAGCTATCAAGTGTAAAGATCTGGCAATGGTAATGACTGAACTAGAAGTTAGCAGTGCATAAGAAGAGGTAGGTTTATTTTTCACTGCTAGCAGTCTGTATTTCTTATAGAATTATTTACTGATCCATACACACGAAACAAAATGTCGCATGTGGCTTCAAATTAATGTATAACTTTTTTTTTTTTTAGCCTCCTTTTTACTGCCGTGATGTTGCTGAGATGTATGAGAACATTCTTCACAAACCCCTAGTTTTGCGCCCAGGAATCAGTCTGACAGCCTGGTCTATTCTGGAAGAACTTTTGGAGAAAGATCGGCAAAGCAGACTTGGAGCAAGGGAAGATTTTGTATGTAATGTCCTAATTTATCAAGCCATACTTAATTCAAAGGGTTATCACCAAATTTGTGTGCACAGCACAAGTTTAATAGGTGGAGATAGAGATTGCTCTGTTATGTCTGTCTCTGTTTTCCTCCTTTTATTTAATCCTTAAAGATGCCAGTGTGGTCAATCCTTGAAAGTTGTTGGGGATAGGAGAGAGTTGATTATCGTGGGATATAAATATTTTGAGATTGGTTGCTACTCTATGTGCCAGCAAAGGAAACGCAGTTCCTGGTGTAGTAGTCACTAGGGTGTACTAAGGTAGGTTTCGCTGTTCGTAGTGAAACTGGGACATAATCAAAAAAAAAAAGGCTATTTTTTGGTAATGTCAGTTTAACTACATGAAAAACAGCCTTCAGTTAGAGGAACACTAGTACCCTGCAAACAGCAGCTCTTTTTTTTTTAGCCTTGAAAAATATGGCAGATGTTTTCCCAGTGTAACAACAAAATCTCTGTTTGCAAGAAGGTGATGTGAGAAAGTATAGCTGTCTTCAGAACCGTGCAATGAGGAATGGTCTAGGAGGACTCCATCCATTTATTGTGAGTCTCCATAGTCTAATGTTAGGTAGTCTGTTGACCTTGTAACAGAGCATTTAGACTGACACCATACTTTCTCACAGCGTGGAGCAAGATGAAAGCATTTAGCAATAGCTGTTAGCTGCTTCGTAACTAGTAAGGATATTGCGGAGCTGTTGAAGCAGCTGCTTCTGAGACAATGATCTGCTTTACAAAAACTAACAGAACTTCTAAGGCAGGAGCAGAGATACTAACATAAAACGTTCTTGCTGTGTGGTAGACTTCAAGATGGTTGATTTTAAGGCTTAAAAGCACAAAATACGATCTTAGAAGGAAACCAGTTTGTAGAGGCCAGCTAGCAAATTTTAATTGCTGTTTTTACCAACTATAGCTCTTATTGCAAAGCAAACTGTGAATAAACAAACTGATTAAGGACTTCTTATGCGTGTGTGGTCTGAACTAGTATTTACTATGGTGCACAGGGTGGATTCTGAAATATCTAAAATCTTTATTCTTTATTGCAGCTTGAAATCCAAAAGCACCCATTCTTTGAATCTCTCAGCTGGACTGATCTTCTTCAGAAGAAGATTCCGCCACCATTTAATCCTAATGTGGTAAGTGCCTGGTGCTGTTTTAGTTCACATCTGCCAAATTTCTACCTTTTGAGGGCTCGTCTATTTGCAAAGAACGTTTTTTTTCCAGAATGGTGAAGAATGGGAACTTTACAGAGCTGACACTTTCGGACAGTGATACTACCTTTTTTTTTTTTTTTTTTTACTTAAAACTCAGTTTGACATATCGCTGTTTACTCTGCTCGTTCCTGTCAAAGTGCTGTTAATTTTTGTGTGGTCTGAAAACTAAAGAAGAAAATACAGATAGCTTCTTTGTTTGAAGACTTCCCAAAAGATGGATTGCCTGCTTTTTTTTGTAGTTATTAAGCCTTAGTTGCAGCTTTTCTTTATCCTCCCTTCGGTTTAACCTGTGTCAACCTGTGACTGCTTGCCCAAAAACTCCAGAGGGCTGGGGCAAGGTGGGGGGCAAGTCCTTCCTAAAGTCACATCAGAGCATCACCTTTTGATGAGTCTGTTTGGTGAAGAAGCCTTAGCTGTCTTGTCTCCTCTCTGTGACTAAAGATCACTGTGCTTTAGTTCTCAGGTGTGTTAACTGGGAAGCTGATCCATTATAACAACAGTACCGTTGCTAGAATGTAACACAAAGTATTATTGATGGAAAAGAGAGAAAGATAATTTGGTGTGGTTTGGGTGGTGGGTTGTTTTTGGGGGAGTTTTGGTTTTTGAGGTTGTTCTTGTTTGCTTGTTTGGGGTTTTCTGGGGAGGGGGACGAAGGGGAGGTTAGTTTTTGCGTCTCCCTAAGTCATTTAAGAAAGAGACACTTCTTCATATTTCTTAGGTTTATCAAATCATACAGGTGTGTAGGCTTTGGCCTGAACTCCAGCCTAGAAGAAAGAAGCGTGCTTTTAACGTAAAACTGTTTTCAGGGATACTGTGGTGTGCTTCATTCAATTTCTGGGACTTAAATAAGAAGGAATATCATAAAGTAGAGACCCTCAAGAGTTAAATTTGAAATCTAAAGTACAAGCACAAGTTTAAAACACAGTATTAATATAACAACTAATAGATCTTTCTGTTTTCTAGGTTGGACCAGATGATATTGGGAATTTTGATGCAGTGTTTACAGAAGAAATGGTCCCATACTCAGTTTGCGTTTCTTCCGATTACAACATCGTTAATGCCAGTGTCCTAGAGGCAGATGATGCATTTGTTGGATTTTCTTACGCACCACCTTCTGAAGATATGTTTTCCTAGGAAGTTAGAAGCCAACAGTGTTTTGGAAGTCTTGGGGTGAACTGAAGTGTTGGGATTATGGACACATTCCAAAATAGTGTAACTAGTGCCTCGTTTTGTATGTAGGTTTGAAACCTATGAACAAACTTTCTCTGCTGTATTGGAGGAATTTGGGCATTTTGGATGGCTTTCTTTGGGGTTTGAACTGTTTGTTCCTGCTGCAGAAAATATTTTTTAAAAAGCGTTCTCTACATATTTTTTAAGCAAAAACACTGACTGTTCTCCTCAGTCCCTTCAAGTTTACATTCATACCTGTCTAAGATTTGGCTGGCACAAACAGCAAATTTAGTAAATTTATAAATGCTTTTGTACCTATTTACAGTGACTTTGTGCTTGAATTGTAACTATGCAAATCGTATTTTGTATATCCTGGTTTAAAAAAAGGTAAACGTGTTTTCCCTGTTCTATCAGTCTGAAATATATGTTAATTTACCTGTCAGCACTTAAATGAGGGGCTAATATAAGTTAAGACTGAGATTCATAAAAGGACTTCTACAGAATGAATAGTTGGTTGTGTAAAACTGGATTGTTGCTTTTGCGTTTGCTGTGAAGTACCCTTTCACTCAACTGGATCGTCTGAGGTATGGAGGATTACTCAAAGCAAGGATGGAACAAATTAACTGGATTGATTTGATAACATTACTGATCATGTGTTCTATTTCTCTTTCCTCCTTGAGGTAAATGCGTCTATATTTCAACTACATTAAAAATATTTTTGGTTAAAACTCTGCTTTTCCAAAGATACAATATGCAATAATCACTGTTACTTTAAAAGGCTATTTTGCTTTGTCCTTTTGGGGGTGGGTGATGAGGGTATCATGCCAAATATTCAGGATTTTCCTCACGGATTTATAGTTTGAAACACTAATATGTTCCAAATTCATTGTATTTCACCATTCTTAGCTTCTTGTCTTTGTGTTCCAGTTTGCACCATTTTTAAATCTTCACTTAAGGGAAAAAAAAATGTAAATTATGCTGATAATTTTTAAAATGTGAAAAGCTATTGTATTTCTCGTAACGTACACACATATGGACAAACTGGTAATTCTGAACAATTTCTGTTTAAGGAAATGTTTTTAAACAATGCAAAAATTGACTGCAGTTACAGTGTATAAAGGCCTATCACGGTAGTAGTTTTATTATATGTATTACTTGTAAATAACAACTTATTTTTGTCTGTTACTTTAAAAATGTTCTGTGTTCTTTGTTCATAAATACCTTCAGTTAAGTGCCTTGATTTGAGAGAAGTCTGATAAGACACTGATGAGTAGCCAGAGTTAGTTAGATAAATTTAATTACCTAAATAATCTCACTTTTGACAAAAGAAGAACTAGCTGAGAGAAATGCTATCTATATTGCATCAAGATCAGTTAAAAATTGAGAATATTAGGGAAATGAGTATATAAAATCATAATTCTTTTGAAATTAACATTGTGTCAACACTGAAACGTTAGACAAGTGGAAGCTAAAAGAGGATTCCTTGCTTATCTCAAGGAGCATCTCGTATAGCACTATTTCCTGCATAGGGCTTGAGCGATGCTGAGCAGTTGCTACGTGAGCTGTTGGAAGGAGCATCTGGGTTAAAAGAAGTAACATTGGCATGGAAGGGAGGAAGGAACTGTATTGTTTGTGGGAGCAGTCTGGTGGCTTGGTGCTCATTTTCCATAGTGCTGCTTTTTGGAAATCGCTGTGCAGCTGCATGAATCCTGTTCTTGCTGTTACAGTCATTTGGAAGCAACAGCTTTCTGGACTGGAAAGCAGAAATTGATAGAAAAGAAGTGTCCGTTCTCATACTGAATTTTTATTCTGTATGCTCCTGAAATGATTGTGGGCTCCTGTAATTACCTTCTCTTTATGGCAAGGAAGCCCATACTGTAGCTGATGCTGCTTCTCCCAGCAAGGAAGTACCATACTGTAGAGGGATGGGGAAGGAGATGCTTCAGAAGCTGTTGCTGTGGCAGCTAGCACCCTTTTTGGTTTCTTTGTCTTGTCTTTCCAAGATGTTTATAGCTAGCTGCCTGACTTGGGGGGGTGGGGGGGTTTCTTTTTTGTCTTGTCATAAATTTGGGGGTTCTTTTTCTAATTTAATTCTGACTACCACTGCCATTTTTTTTTTTATCTGGGAGAGGAGCTTAATTGCTTATTAGGCTTTTTCCTTCAGTGGGCTCTGCCTTTTTGGCAAAGTGTGAATGTGTTAAACATATCACTGGCAATACTTCAGTTCACTTTGCTGCTTCTACGGGAAGTTCGTATTGTGAAATGCCTTGGGTCAGATCAGGACTTCTAAAGGTGACAGACTCCGTGTACAGCATCAAGCAGTAAAGCCTCACAGTAGTTCTGTATCTAGCGCACTCGTTCTGCATCTCTGCCTTTCATGATGCTGGTTTTCAAGGTAAGGCAGCCAGGCGCAGCATGTGGTAGCCCTGTCACCCTTGCCGAGCTGAAAAATGACATCTTGAAGCACTAGTTGTGGTAAAGCCTTCCTTCACAGGAACCACCTGTGGTACTTACCCTTCCCCTTCTGGCAGATACGTAATAAAGGGAGGTAGAAAGCTGTCTTTTTGTGACACTAATGCAGGGGGGTTTGCCTGTCCATAGCAAAAGGGTGTTGCTCCTCCCCTGGAGAGAGGGTGTAGCTGAACCCTGTGAGGAGCAGGCTGTCTCTCCTGGGCCTGTGGCACCCAAGGAACGGTGCTGCCTTTGTGCTGTCCAGTCTTCCGGCCGGCCTGGGGGCAGAGCAAGGGACAAGAAGAAGATGGGCTGACTGAAATGCATGGCAGTTGTAAAAATGCAAGCTGAACTACACCAGAAAACAAAAGTTGAGAGGTGCTGTCCCGGGAGGTAAGTTTACAGATGACGGGCATGAAAAAGGCAGCAGTTAAATAGGCAATACTTCTTCATGAAAGAGAGAAAATGGTTGTACAAGTGTGTTGGCTTTCAGCACTTGGTACACTGTCAGGGCATGACCCTTTTCTAGTGACCCGCCTGGGCCTGTGGCCGCAGCAAAGCGCGGGCAGAGCTCCCCTCAGCCGCTGTGTGCTTCAGGGGGCAGGGTGACCCAGCAGCGGCGCTGCCTCCT
>NW_009258952.1:7879319-7894152 GCF_000687185.1 Egretta garzetta | reverse complement strand
GGGGGCACCAAGGAATGTGGTCACACCGCTAGCGGGGCTGGTCAGACTTTTTATTTTTTAAAGCTTAGGCGATGACCGTGTTTAGTGCACAATGACCTGGGCCATAGCTCGGTCCTTCCTAGTCTTGTTTGGTGTCCTTCTAGCCCAGGGAACACAGGGTCCAGGGAGATACGGTGGATCTGTGTGTGTGTGTTTCTTTAATGTTGCTGAAGATTTCAAGGGATGAAGCGGTAATCTTGTAGGAGTAATCCTAAAGAAACCAGAAAAAAAAAAGGCTACTACAAATTCTCTTTCAACTTGTGCTTAAAATTTGATACTTCAGGCACCAAACGCATCTGCCAGCCCTCAGCGTACAGTTCTTGGGTTACAGGCTTGATGCTGCTGCCACGCTTGCATTGCATTGGTATCCACCTAATCCTCTCGGATGCTGAGCTGTTTGTCCTCAAGAAGCTATTTACGTGAACTCCTACAAGGGATCTTTCATATGCAATGAGCTTTGCTTCCTCATCTGCCCAATAATTCTGTGTCGTGTCCTTTACCAGGTAGCTAAATCTATTTTTGAAGAGTTAAGTAGCATTTCATATCAGTCATCGTACAGAGAGGACAACGGACACTTTGTAGAAGAAAATCTGTAAGACAGTAAAACAAGACACACAAATGCCATATTTTGGCCTTAGTAATTCTCCCTCTAAATTCAGGAAAGTAGTACTTCATGGTATGAGATTCTACTTAAAGGAAAAAAAAAAAAAAGCAGAGATGTGGGTAATATACAGTGAAAACAGCGCTGAAGAGCACGGTCAGCCTCTAAACTAAAAGTGTAGTTGTGAAAGATGATCTATTGCAATCAGAATTGATCTTCTGTGTAGATGGGTGGAAATAAGTGCAAGGTGTTAACCTTCAGTGGGCGCTACAGGAGGTAACAACAGAGTTGGAAAGTCAGGTTTAAAGAAGGGAAAAGATGTTGCCCTGTTTCACGCTTCTAACGTCTATGACAGACTTCTCAGATAAGGGAGATTTAAGTCTTGCTTTTGGGCTGATTATACCTATCAAATATATAGGGGAGGCTAAAGTAAAATGCAAGCTTTAATTTCATGGGTTAGGGAATTGGGCAGTGAAATAACTCACTGAGAAAAGAAAACACTTGAACATTCTTCAGGAATTTACTTTGAGAATGTAGTATGCTTCAGCCATTGGAAAGAACTTCGCACTGAATTTTAAAAATCCTTAAAAGAATTGCATGGTTTGAAAAAGAGACTATTTTAAATTTGTATGGCTTTGTTTATATATACCTTTATTATTATCGTAGTTCTAATGTCATTTCTTCACAGTTTATTCCAACATTTTGATAAAGTGCAAAGATCCCTCTTGGAAGATGCACCGTGAAATACAGAAAATGAGGGAATTTGCCCTTGTTTACCTTGACAGAAGTGGTGGCCTTCAGAAATTCGTGCACGATTGCAAAAAATATAATGGTATTACTCGCTCAATAGTCTGTTAAATCGATATGCAATGTTACACAAATCTCTGTTATTTTTATTTAAGATACTTTTTGCTCCTACAGACTCAAAACAAAGTTATGCTATTTATCGTTTCATTATTTCAATAAATCCTTCTGATATTGCTGAACTAGATGCGACTCTTGGAAACTACATTCTTCATCATCCCATACAAGCTGCACAGGTTTTTCAGTCAGTAAGTATGTATTTATAGACAAGAGTTAGACAAAAGTACATCTTTGATATTTTAACTAGATTTTCCTTTCTAAAATGAAGTTATTTTTCAATCACAGGTATGCTTCATAGCTATTAAGACATTATCATTAATTGAACAACTGCAGACAGAGGCCCAGGTGAGCCTGCATTGTTTTCCTCCATTTAGATCTTAAATCTTGAAACTATGGTGAAGTATTAACAAATACTATTTTTGTATTAACTTTTCCATTCTCATTTTCCCTTCAGTTGTAGTATTATTTCTAATTAAAAATAGCTGGACGTCTCACCCAACAATATTGGAAGAATTTTGAGATAATTAATATGAAACCTAATTACTGTTACACTTCATGCATTTCTGAATTTTTTTTCTAATAGCTATACATCACACCATGTGTTTGTCCATGTAAGTAAGGCAGTTGTAAATAAAATATTTTTCTGGTATTAATGCAATTTTGTCTCTTGTTAGATTAGTATACTGCTGAAACCAACTCATTTGCCACCTTTACCAAGTTATGTTCTGAGTCTTTCTGCGTTTCCTTTTAATTACACGTCTCAAAGATTTTATATGTCTGAAGGAATAGCAATTGCAATGGGAACTGTAACAAAATACACACAAGGAGCAAGATTTCTTTGTACTGAGGAAACCTGTCCATTTTCTGAAGGTAATAAAAAAAGTAAAAGATAAATTGGTACTATTTCAAAAGCTTTTTAATAATTTTAATAACAGAGTTCAAAAACCTAACATGAAAAAGGGATTTTCCTATGCAGTCTTATTATGCAGACGTTTTTGTAATGACCACAGCATGATTTTATTCGTTGAAAGCAGTGGACCTTGCCAGTGGATGCTCAGCATTACTAGATGTTTTGGGAGCATAGCTACACTAGCAATCCATGCTGAAGATAGTTTATATGAGAAGAGATAGGTTGCCAGTATAATCTAATCGTGGCCAGCAGGAGTAGGGAAGTTGCAGGATCAGGCTGTTTTGTTTGCTCCTTCCTGTAACAGAGACCATAAAATTATAAAAGAGAAGCGAAATCCCAAAGTTAGGAGACTGCAGGCTAAATCATAACGGTGTCTCGATGAGGTCACATACCTCTAAGAATGACTGTCCTATCCCGTGTAATTTCTGTGCAAGGCAGAAGCGGCAGTCGCTTGCTGCCTGCGGCTGGGAACGTGCAGCGGGGAATTCTGCCATCTTGTGGCCCGTTGATGTGTATTTTTTATATAGATATAAAATAAATTATACAGATCACTTTAGTGGAAGCACAGTACATGCACGTATGCTCATCTGAAGAAACACGTGATAAATTTGGAATTTCACTGTCCAGTATTTTAATCACTTCCATTCTTAATGGAAAATTTAAAACGAAAGCCAGGTTGTCATGTTAAATGTTTAGTAATTTTATTTATTTATTTATTTTTCTTAGGGTTTAGGTACATAAGAGTGCATCTGCCTGGAGCTACGGAATCTGCCACAGTGAGGAACGATTTTGCGTGTAGTTTGTGTTCTTCACCACTGCAGGAAGACATGAAATTTAGAGTGCTTGGTGGTAGGATCTACGTAGATTTTTTTTTAGATCTGCTACTTGCCTACTTCTGTTACACAATAAGTAAACAAAATGGTTAAGTGCAAAAAGCCCCAAAATACACCAGTCATTAAAAAAAAACCCAAAACCAAAAAAACCCCAAACTGTACTGTTTTCAAGAGAACTAACATTTTCTTTGCCTTTATTTTGAAAGATAAACAAATAGTTGAAATGATTGATGCAAAAGTTCTTAATGCTTTGAAAGGATATTCCAATGATAAATCACATTTTAGGATTCAGACATTTACAGTTTTCTTGAGAGGTAAGCTGAATTTTGGAGTTTTGTCAAAAACGTTTTAGAATTGAACTGTAATAATCCCTTGCATTTTCTTTATAGATCCTTTTTTTCTGCATAAAATGGTGAGAATCGTAATTTATATTACAGTTCTGTAATAAAATTAGGGGGGAAGAATACATAAAATTATCTAGGTGACTAAACAGTAGACACAGGTGACTGATGAGCACACATGGCAAAACCATTGTGTTCACGTTTGTACTTTCATTGAAATAAAATCCCCTGGCCAGGTCTGCAGTATCACATTCTAACTGCAGCTTGTTTTTTCCTCTTTTCTACTTCCTTTGGTCATACTGTTTTGTACTAACTTCATGCATTTTTAACATCCTTCCTCAATCTAGCTCTTTTCCGCCGTCCATCAGGATTTTTGGCTTCTACTACCACTGCCTTCCACTGAAAACATTAAATTATTTCTAATGTGAATATCCAACTAAAAATCATAACTCACCAACATACTTCCATTAATCCTCTTCAAAAAAACCCCAAACCCTCTCCATTCCAAAAGTCTATGGAATTACATGGTTAATTTCTTGAAAACTGAATAGCTCCAAGATCATAGAATCATACAATTTCTGTTTTGGGTTGGAAGGTACATTTAGAGGTCTTCTAGTCCAACCCCCCTGCAACGAGCAGGGACACTCTTAATTAGATGAGGTTGCTCAGAGCCCCATCCAACTTGGCCTTGAATGTTTCCAGGGGTGGGGCCTCCACTACCTCTCTGGGCAACCTGTTCTCTAGTGTTTCACCACCCTCATTGTAAAGAATTTCTTCCTCATACCCAGTCTAAATCTACCCTGGTTTAGTATAAAACCATTCCCCCTTGTCCTGTCACAGCCAGCCCTGCTAAAAAGATTGAACGCTTAAAAACTGCCGCTGCGCATGTATTGTTGTAGAACAGAATCTATGGGTGAGATACTGCGAGTTATGCATGCATTAAATTTCCACTGGCTTTGGTGATCAATGAGGTTAGACAGGATCTCACAGCTGAGATTCCTATTTGGTTCGATCTAACTCTCATTTCCAAAAAATAAATGTGATTTATTGATTGATTTATTTATTTTTAAAATGCACATAAATACGAAGGTTCCCAAAGCTATTTGTGTGTCTCTTTGAAATCTGTTTAGTTTGGATTTCCTTTTTGTTGTGGTTTTTTTCTCTGACATTTTATATACTATATAGTAACTGATAACGGTGTCACCACAAGTTTCAGAGTAGGAACGCAAACTTCTGCCCATTTTCTTTTCAATGCAGAACTAAATGCATCATCCATTTTCTTTATCAGGAATCTACTTTTCCTCACCTAGTTTATTTTCCTTACCTTTTGCATTCAACTGTTGTTTTCTGCAATTACATCATAAAATCGAACTGTTCAGAATGTGAAGAAGTTTTCTGACCATGTCTTTAAAACCGTTTTTTTTGCCCTGCTTTTCTTTTTTTAATTTCTAGATGAACTGGCCAATAAAATGAAAATAGGAAACCACTACAAGATTATAGGAATTCCAGCTTGTGTACAAAATGGCTTGCAAGCCACAGCATGTATAGAAGTCAGTAGCATACAGCTCTGTAAGCCAAATGGTAAGTTCTGTTAAAAAATGACTAAAAAAGTTGGAAAACTTTTTAGAAAATCTTGAGGATTGGTATAGTTTTCTGTTATTTAGAGGTCTGGACTACGAAACCACTCTGGGACTTTTCCTCATACAGTCTGAAATCTATGCTTACTGTTATTTGAGAAGATCTTCTTTTGCCCAGTTTCCATACACTGGGAAACTACATAACTATTTACTGCTATTTTTCAACTTCTCTTGCCAACTTTTCCTATCCGTTGGAAGGTACTTTGAAATCACACATTAAGTGAACCTGATACTTCGGTTTCTTATTCCTTTCTTGTTCCATCGGTTTTAGCAGATCATGTCTGCTACCTTTTTAGCAGTAAAATTAATAGTCAGGTGTTTACATTCTGAATTTGTGCTTAATACATAAACATATTCATTGTAAGTGTTATATCAGGATTAGAGTGGTGATTTGTTCTAACATATCTGCATAGGTCTCTTACGAAGTGTTTGTTAACCTGTACTTTGTTTTCATTAGGTCCTTCTCTTGTCAGTGACAATTTTAAGTACCTGCTCTCACTGACTTCAAGTTCATACTGGAGGTTTACAGCTGTCCTTGCCAATATCTTTGCTTCTCAAGTTGTTCCACCAGGCACCTACAATACTCTTAAACTCGCAATATTGCTGAGTCTAGTACAGACATGTGAAAAAGAAAATGCAGATTATCTGGATCTCTTGATAGTGACAAGTGACACGCTAGTAATTGATAGGTAAAGAGATTCCTTATTTTTCACGTGAATTAGAATTAAGAACATGAGTATTTTTAAAGACAATAGGATCAGTCTTACATGAAAGGCTAAAGAGACTATCTTTTAAAAGAATATACAGGGCTCCGACTTAGTAAAAATACCCTATTTTCATCCCTGGGAAATTTTTATTTATTTCAAGTGATAAATCTAGATCAGAACTTCACTAGTAATAAAAATCCCTTAACGCTCTCATAATGATCTCAGTAAGTTTTTAACACTAGCACTGTTTAGCAGACCTCAGATAAAACATTCTTCTAAAATAAAAACTGGAGGCTGTCCCAGAAGCTGGTAATGATGAAAGCAAAGGGCTCTGCTTTTCAAATCTTGTGTCACTTTAAGCCTTTTCATCACCGCTGCCCAGCTGTCAGCATTTTCAGCTACTAAGCACTGTGTCAATAGGTACTTACATTTTTACCACTTTTTCATAAAAACTATACTGATGAGGAATCAAAAGTCATGTACATCTTTACACATAAGGTCATAAACCCAGCTGTTGTTGCCTTTAACATAAAGCTTATCTGTATTTATGAGTTTTATGTGTTTACCCCTTCACATAACTATAAACTGTTAACAGAATTTCACATACACTGCAGAGTACAATATGCTGACCTTTAAATTTACATTAATTTAAACAAAATTACTTTCTCCTTCCCCAACTCAAAACAAGGCTTCATTTTTATTTTTGAAAAGCTCTTTGAAAGTGGCATGAATTTTATTTTCATTTGAGAGTTCAACAAATTCAATAGTATTTTTTGTTGTGGAAAAAAATACTTTCTTAATCATTTCAAAATTTAGCTGTGGAAATTAGTTCAAATTTTAAAAAAAAACCCCGTGGGCTGCAGGATTTCTTTCCCCAGTTCAGAGTAAGATTTCATAAGAGAAATCGTAGGAACTCGAGTCTTTTGAGAATCAAAACATCTGGTTAATATTAAAACAGTTGCACACTGTAAATCTTGGTCAGTACTGTCATTTGTACTGTCTTGCACTTAGTATTTTACTGTCAGTAGCCTGTCAAAATAGGCATGTCCTACGTCATATTCATATTGGTATGATACCCTATTTAGCAATACTTTATTAATTTTAATTAGTAACTCTCTCCCAGTTATTAATAGTAGGATAAATCGTACTCTGACATCTTAAAAGCATTAGGAGCCTTTGATTGTGGAACCAGACAGACAATTTGCAACCTTTTTTTTCCAAGGAACATAGTGTGGGGGATGAAAAAGAAATTTTGTACCTGCTTTCTCAACAAGAATTGGGGGCAGGGGTAACCCAGGCAGGCAGTGCTTGCACATTCCCAGCCTTTTCTTTTTCCCCAGATGGCCAGAATTGCTAATCCTCTACCGTTTTAAATCACTGGAAAAGTTTCTCTAGAACAGGAATAAGAGTTAACAATGCGGGCATAAATTATGAGACTTCATTCACTTCCTAGGAATAGCTTCTGTTGCAAACCATGATTTACCTCACGTTAAATCCGTTAGAAACATAGTCCTGTTGGCCAAAAAGCTGACTTCTACTGTTGTATTCAAAGTTATGTTAAACATTGAGTTTTGACTCTGGTTTTATGTTAAGAGGGTTTTTTTGTTGTTGTTTCTAAGTGAGTCCTAACATATCTAAATACCATTATGAAGTATTAAGTATAGTATTAAGTTTTGAAAAACTGAACAATGAGTTTATGACTGACAGAATTATTTAATCCTCTAGGCTTCTGAATTACAGCATATGCCTTCTGCCTCGTGGCATACGACACCCACCTTCCAGTGAAATTTTTCCTTCTGTGTCCAAAGATAAACACGGAACTGGAAGTGCTAGTATTCACGCTTGCAGCGCTGTGCTGGCTAAGGGTGGTATCTGTTACATAGGAGATTTATCTTCATATAAAAAGGATAAACTTGAACTTCTACAGTCCGGTAATTTCACACCTACTAATAAATGGACAGAACAAAAAAAACATGCAAATTCATGGCTAGGTTCGTTCCCCAGCCCCTATGGCCCTCAGATGCTGGGAAAATCTGTAAGCTGTTTTTAACCAGTCTGTGTAAGTCACAAGGGCAAAAAAGCCAAGATCCTGTTAGTTTACACTTGCCACGCAGGCTACACTAGAGAGATCCATTGATCATGACCATTGGGTGAAATACACAACCATGACTGGTTTCTGATGGTGTGTGTGGGACTAGAATTTATAGTTAACCTAGATGGATTACGTAGCTGATGTATTTTGTCCTGTCCTAGTGCTTGAGAGCAGAACGACAACAGTATTCATTCCTGGGAAGAAGTACGGAGAAGAGGCTGACCAGCAAGTTACGATTTCAGTTCAGACCAATTTTTGGTCTTTTGTAGATGTGGATTCTTCCCCAAAGAAACATACGCAAAAGGATAAGTTTTTAATTGGACAGATGGTAAAGCACACGCTGTGTTAGGACAGTAACTACAGTCATTTGGGTTTATGGTTATTTCAACTTCTAAAACAGTGAAAACAATCAATCAAATTTGTTAGTGTTTCCCAAAAAGTGACACCTTAAGTGACTTTAGATCAAGCGTCTTCTAAAATGAGTTAGCTTTCCCAAAAGTAGGTAGCATTTATTTTATTCAGAATAGCGTTTGACAATTACTATTGAAACAAAATTTTACTGCATGGATTACAGGCACTTTATGAGGTAATCTTGCAGGACTCAGGATATATGGATATTGAACATTTCAGATTGAAAAAAGCTGCCGTGTTTCTACGTGTTAAAAGGCCAAAATAAAGTAATTGTTTTATTTCCCTGGGTCTTCTCCTTAGGACGTGAGTTTGATTCCACCTAACCTTCTAGATGTTTTTGGGCTTTTGATATACAATGAGTTTCCTTCATGTCGACTGTCTTCTCCTCTCATTCATCATATCTTGAAGAAAGCCATGAATCCTGAAGCCGTGCTGTACAAAGTCTCACAGCAGTTCACAATGCAGGATTATGAGAAGGTAACAGATACCGCCCAGTAATTTCAAAATGCATTATACTTAGGAATACCATACTGTTTCTGGAATCGGAAGGTTCTCTCCGCACATTCTGATGGCTTATTTTTAAACCTGTTAGTACTTGCTCCCTACCCTCTCCCCCCACCATCTTCTCACGGGCACTAATAGGATCATTGATAAAAGTTAGCTTCGGTTCTTTAAAAGGGCCAGCATAATAAATTCAGTTTCATCTTTTTTTCTGAAAAACACACTAGGTTAATATTCATATGAAAACAGATTTCTAATACCTATTTTTGACCAGAATAGTTTACAATTGGTACTAAAAGTTAATATTCCAAATAAACTGTCAATATTTCTAGTATAATTAACAGATTATTCCATTTAGTATCCGAGACCTACCCTTACGCGTAGCTGAACAGTGACAGCTGTCTTCATAAAAACTATTGGTAGAGTACATTCTCCAAACTATATTATGATGCCACTGGTATGTTAGAAGGGGTGAAAAATGGAAATTCCTTGTTTTCCAGATAAGTATTTAAAATGTATACCCTCTCTCTAGTTCATTTTGTTTGCTAAGAATCTTCACGTCGAACTGAGTTCAGAAGCCGAAAACCTCATTCAGGGCTACTATCTTGCAAGTCGCAGAGTGAGGAGAGGTTCTGTTCATGGATCAACAGTATCAGCATCTGCACTAAGAATTCTGTACGTCCTACTTTTCATAGTAAAGGGAACACATCTATGTTTCAAATAGAAACTGTGCTAACCTGCTCAAGAACTTATTAAGTAAAAATCTAGACAAGAGACCAAGTTTTGAAAAGTTCAAGCATAAAGAATCTTATTTACCATTTATGAATACCATTTACTTCTTATATTGATGTTGCAAAAAAGAAAAGTTTAAAAGAACTTTGCCAAGCAAAAAAACCAGTGATTTAAGAATTGTCACTATTAAAGCTATCTAGAAAAACAAAAATGGTATTTGAATTATCACAGCTTTGTATTACGCAAGCAAAAATAAAGTATCAACAGTAGATAATATGCCAAGTTCTACTGCTTTCATAGCACAAGTCAGTCATGCGTAATAATATGTAGTTTGTCAGTGACAAGTATAATTGCATAGTATTTGTGGAAAGTTTACACAACTGAAGTACAGAAAAAAAACCACCCCAGTGTTAACTTCCGACTTACAGAAGTGCTTGAAACAGGGCAATACATACTGCGCTCACATCTGCAGTATTTTTTTTGACATGCTTATATTTGTCTCCTAGGATTTCACTGTCGAAGGCTCATGCTAAACTAAGTTTACGAAAGAAAGTGCTTGAGGAAGATGCATTAATTGCCATCTTGTTACTTGAATCGGCTCTTACCCTAAAACATGGTACATAACGTAACTCAGTCTTTAGTCTTGGGTCCATATTTGGCAGTTTGAAAAAAGTTTATACGATTGCAATAATAGTTCACTTCAAATCAAAGTCCAGAATTTCCACTGTTTAAGACTGATGCAAGAAGTCTTCCAGCTGACTTTCCTGCAGAGTCTCAGCACTGTACATAATCAGGCTGCTGGCCAGCACCAAGCCTCCATCCTTTATGCTGGTTTATATGAGGCATTGCTCCTCTTTGGTCCAAGTTAAACTAAAGACAGAGTTCCCACTCTGGGGAAAGAAAAGACAAGGGTTGAGGGGTTTTTTGTTTATCTAGCATCAGTCACATTTGTTCACACACAAATTTGGCAGTGAGACACAAGAATTACGATATAATGCTTAAAAACAGTAACATACAGGAATGCATTACTAAGTAATCTGTCACAGCTTTTTTCCTTCGAAGTCCTGGCAAGAGTTTATCAAGTCTTCTAGCCTAAATCTTGATTTCTTCTTTGCTTAGGCAAGTCTGCATTGTGTGTAGCGCCAAATCCTGTATTCCCCTTTGACCTCAGTGATGAAAACTCCCTGCAACAGAGAGATAGTTACCTCATGCAGTGTCACCATCAACTGCTGAAGTTTATTGGTGCATATGGCCCAGGAATTCACATTAACACTAATGAAGAGTGAAAACTCCACTCTGTAAGTAAAGCCAGACACTTCCACTTTAGTTTTTTGAGAGACTGCAGTTACATTAAGAACTTTATTAGTTGCATATTTCTTTTGTAAGACAGTTCAGTGCTGTTTTGCTGAGGAATAGAGCATAGCTGACAAGATTCAGTTCCAAGTTTTGTGACAACATTGTCTGAAGGCAGGAGTGATGTCTCCATCCTGGGAGGCCATGGCTTCAGAATAAAGCCGCAATCTGAACTTCTCTTCTCTGCTACCACTGTTCATCCACAGTTAAGTGACAGCAGTAAAGCTGGGTTTTTAACAAGACTACAACTAACAGTTAAACCAAGAGTTTAGAATCCGTTTCATTTCAACTGCATGAACTCTGCAGTTTTTCTTGTTGCTTCTTTTCAAATGTATCACCCACTGAGGGCCAAATAGTTTTAAGTACATTAAAACTCTTGTTCTAGAGTAAGCTGACTTTCATTATTACTCATGTTCTAAAAGGTATAAAAGTATCACCAGACTGCTTGATGTTCTATGTCTTAGTTTAACACCACAGCAACATAGTATTAGACCAGGATGCCTGTGTGCTCCTGCAATCTGAAAAAACCCTCAGTATTTCCACATTACTTTATATAGACAGCAGGGGCTAGTAGAACCCTACAGGAAAAGTGTGTGTGGGGGGGGAAACAAAAAACGTTATTAGATGACCTGGTAGGTAGGCAGCTCAGCAAGTTCAACTCGACCTCACTGCAAAAACCAGTATAATGAGCAATGGGGGGGGGGGCAAAAACCCAAAAAAACGTTTTTAGATGACCTGGTAGGTAGGCAGCTCAGCGAGTTCAACTTGACCTCACTGCAAAAACCAGTATAATGAGCAGTGTGGTAGAAGATGAGGTGTCCGAGCTACAGTATGCTTCTCCAGCTGTGGACTTTATCTTCTTAGTAAGGATATAGCAGTAGACGTAATACTGAGCAAGTTTTACATCCAGAGGTCCATGTTAAAAAAAATAAAGCAGCAGGAAAATTGTACAGACTTCCTTTTTTGGGAAAGCTGAACACTGAAGGCTTGGTGTGACTCCTACCCAGGATGTCATCCAGCAGGATCACGGTGCTACTGCTCACAAAGCCTCAACCAAAAAAACTAGTCACTGAAAACAGAAGTGTGGATTTTTTTTCATACACACATTGCCTTTGAGAGAAGCAGAAAAGCTGCCACCGCTAACATTGTAAACACTCCCATTTAGACAAGGTAACGCAAGTTTTCCCACATTTTAACACTTGATTTATTCAATTTTGTTCAATTTATTTGGTACACTTAAATTTTCATACTAAGCTCGAAGAGTGTCCACAAGGCCACTTCCCTTTCTAGAGTGACACTCTCACCTGAACTCCATTTGAGGACTATTCACACATTTTCCACTAAACAGCTGCTCCTCTGCCTTACTATTGAATCAAGCAGCATTCCTGAGGAGCAGGAAGGGCCATGAAAGCATTTCCAAGTGCATTAGAACTCCACCTTTCAGGCTGCTGTTTCCAAGCTAAAAAAAAAAAAAGGGGGGCGTCAGTTTTCTGTATGCTCAATCAATCTTGTAGAGAGTTATTAACTTTACTGGCAGTTCAGATTCAAAGGTACACATCAAAAACAGTCAGATGGGTAAACGGCAAAGATTTCATCATTATGCCAGCAAAATTGCTTCTAGAATAGACTGAAATAGAATTAATTCCTTCATAAATCACCATTTTTGACAAGCTGTATTAAGGAATAGCACAGTTTTTTATCCTCACCTCTCCCCAGCTGCTCCCATGATGTTTTAAGCAACAATTAGAAGACTAGTAGCAGCACCGCCAAGCAAAGGACAGCATTGGTCAGTCAGCAGTCCAAAAGCATCTTCAACTTAACAGGCCGCACCTCTGGCTGATGTAAGCCAGCGCAGCTCCAGACAGCAGCAAAGGTCCCTCACCAGCTAGCAGCGTAGCTTGCTGGAGGCCCAGTACAGTACCACAGTAAAATAGCAACTTGCCTTCTTAAACACCCAGGCATCTCGAAGTCGACAGAGCCTGCTTGTTGGCTGCGTGTGCCTATGCAAGGCTTGAAGATGGTGCAGAAGGTCTGACGTCACAGCACCTTTAAAAAGAATAAATCGTATCGGAAACAACAGTAGCAAATCAAACTGGAAAAATCCTGCTTATTAGCTGGCACATCAGGTACAACCTTGCTCATCACAGAATTCAGCTGGGTAAACGGCAAAGAGCAGTAATCATCATTATGCCAGCAAGCAGTTTTCCTGCCTGCAATAAGTTAAGACTGGCCTAATTGTTTCCAGGTATCAAACACCAGGGGGTTTGTTAAGTTTGTCTCGGGAGATGCGCTTCTATAAATCAAACCGGAACCTTGCTTTTAACTGTTAAGCACAGAATGGCTTCAGTGTAGCCAGGAAAGAGAGGGGAAAACCCCTTGCGCTCTGGGCACAAAAGCGCAGGCCCCTCCCTGTTGTTACATTCAAGCCCCAGGCGCGAGTGTCTTTCTGGAGGTAAAGCTCACTGCTGTAGTCACCTTGCCCTTCGGCATCCACTCCATCAGACCGATAGGGTTACGTGCCAGCAGGGACAGCAGTTTGAACACAGCTCTTCCCTTTACTCTCCCACTTCCAACTAGCATCGGTTAATTCTTTAAAGCAGAAGTCTTGTTTCTTTCCCCAGTTAAAAATAAATATTCTGATACCATCACAAACCTCTCCCTTCCCGATTCCTTCAGGATTCTTGGGTTACATCTGCTTTGTTTTGGGGAGCAAGTCTTGGAGGTTTTATAGCTGTTTTAATACCTTGTTGGAATTTCAATCTCCTAACCCTACATCAAACACTCATACTCCTCCTTGTTCCACCTGTGAGAGACTTTACAAGCCATAAGAGAGCTTCAGAAGTTTAGATTTCAGGAGGCTTTCCTCAACATTTTCGAGTACAGGACAAAGTAATTACTTCTGTAGCTCCAGAATTCACGTGACAGCTGTCTGCTTGTGAGGGAACGGCATGGCACAGTCCAGACTGAAGATTACCAAAGCCAGGAACAAACTCATTTCTTCACTTCGCTGCCTAAAACAATGAAAAGAGATAAAAGACGTCTTATTCAGAGAACTCCACCACTGAGAGCCAGTAGCAAAAAGCATCGACGTTTCCCTGGGGAGAGCAAGCCAAAGAAACGCAAACCCACTGGGCAACCTAATTGCTGGCTTTGTCATTACCTGGGGAGCAAAGTACAGGCAGCATCACAGCCGAGGTCAAGGTTAAATGGCGACACGGGCGTTTTACCTAAAGCAAGTTCCAGCTTAAAGAATGACTGATTGCGGGCCCGTTACGCTGCTCCTAACGAACAGCCATTGCTGGGGAGAGGAGCATCCCGGCAGGGTACAGCCTTTAGCCCCAGCTCACGTGCCGCACTCCGGGGAACTGACCGACGCGTTTTCCTAGCAGTAGGATTAAGGTCAGCCCTCGCCCTGCGCTCCCGGCAGGACAACGTTAACCGCAGAGGCTGCCGAGACCCCTGGGGGCCTGTCCCTGCCAGAACCCTCCGGTTTGGAGCCGTGCCTACAATCCAAAAAGGGCATCGTCAGGGTCACTGTGCACCACTCGCCAATTCCCCAAAGAGTGAAAAGGTAATTTATCTTTAGAATTAGGACATGCATTTGCCGATGAAAATGATTTATCAGCAAAACCAGGTCTCTTTGGGCATCCAATCTGTCACAGAAGACTTGATGACCAGCGAGATGAAGTAACCACCACAGCTCACCAGCAGAGTGGCACGCGCTAATTAGGTCCATCTCAGCCTCAGAGGGCGTGCGTCAGCCTGAACCGAACAACCCCCGCGTCCCGATGAAGACAGTTGTTCCTGCCCTG
>NW_009258952.1:7877466-7878381 GCF_000687185.1 Egretta garzetta | reverse complement strand
CGGGAATCCCGTCACAGCCGCTGTGAGGGCTTTTGCGCGGGCGGGTGGTTTGCCGTGTGACGCCTGCCCCGTCCCGTCCCTCCGGCGGAAAAGCTGCGGTGGCGGTAACTGAGGTGTGCCGAGATCTTCTAAGTTGCTCCATGAAAAACGGCTCCTCCCGATCGCAGTGGGTGAACGCTGGAGACTTTTACTCCTAAACGCGTGCCTGTTTCAGTGCCAAATGCCACGCCGTTAGGTTTCAGTACGCAAGGATGCGAACTGCTCCTCAGAAATGTAACGCTCGATCCAAACTTCAGGTTTGGAGCAATCGGGTTGAGAGGATCTGTTCTGATCCTGGTGTAAATTTCTGGAAGAGGAGAGCTCTTGGCACTGGTCAGAGGAAGGCGGGGTTGCCTAACCTGGTGTCTCGGCCCTGGGAGAAAAGGCATAAAAATGCACAGCTGATGCAGAATAACCTGTCTCGGGGGATGGGGGTGGGGGGAGAGATCCCAACTCATAAATACGGGGAGTTCTTTCTCAAGTACAAAACTGCGGCTGTAATTCTGCATATTCTTACTGTGCTTTAATACCCTATAAAATGCTGCTAAGGCCTTTGTGTTGTCGTGTATGCGGCCATAATTTATACAAACGTCGTGGGTGCAAAGTAGCTCCAGTATTTGCTGCTCCACTTCACCGTCTGCCTTCTGACCGCTGCGAAACCCCCGCCTGTGTGGTAGTACAAGTCTTGAGTAGAGATGTTTTCTCCAAGCCCCGTATTCATAACTTGACATGTTCCTAACCCTTATTCCTATTCCGTCATGAATAAGCAGTCAGAATCTTTTGACTATATTTAACGGAAGAAGCCTTTTAAAAACTTGGGGGGGGGATCTTTTTTTTCCTTTTTTTTTTTTTTTTTTTTTTTTTTTTTTTTTTATA
>NW_009258952.1:7868209-7876815 GCF_000687185.1 Egretta garzetta | reverse complement strand
TGACTATTTTTAACGGAAGAAGCCTTTTAAAAACTGGGGGGGGGGATTTTTTTTTTCCCTTTTTTTTTTTTTTTCTTTTTTTTTTGTTTCTTGAATCCTGTCCCTTCCAGGCGTATTATTTAAGAGCCTGTGAAGTAACCAGCTCCTCTGTGCTAGGTAAGAGCATGCAACTGATGCAAAACATGACCACATTTTGTGTTTTCCCCATGCCGTTTTGCATGTGTGGTTCGTAGGTGTTTTGTTTTTATTACCAGCCCACCGCTACACAGTGGCAGCTCGAGCTTTGATGTTGACTTCTGGCTGAGATTTCGCTTGTCCTTTTTTCCCTGACCTGATGCCCTTCCTTGAGATCTCAGTTGCATGCAAAACTGGACTGAATTCTCTGGGTTTCCCCTTTGCTACTTGGCATTTTATCAGTCTGAAGCATGAGTGGTGTCTTAACGCCATCATCTTGCACAGCAAAGTACTCCCAGAACCCCTCACTGGCCTGTCGCTCTCGCGTCATACTTCACTATCGTCACCTTTACAGCTTTGCATCTCCTCGTTAATGTCTCTGAACACAAATAGCTCTCCCAATAACGAGAGGTTGTGCTAACACACTTTTTACTGCTATGGAAAGCGAATACAGTTCTTTAAAAAGTCAGACTCCTATGTAAAGAAGAGCAGATACTTGTCTGTGCAAAGCTGCCCTTCCGTATTTTTTTCCCCCCCCCCCCCAAACAACTGGAGTTTGTGTGGCTGAATGGTGCTCTGGCTACGTAGCTCTCATAATAAACCACTTGCAATTGTAAATAAGAAATATATGCCTAAAATAGTTCAAATATATATATTAAGTATGTATATTTAAAATATTAAAAGTATTCTTACTATTTAAAAGAATAATCTTGTTAAAAGCTCAGAATCCTACAGGGGTGGAGGGGAGTTCCAGATTCTACCGTGCTTTACAGCTCTTGCATATCCTAGATGGTTTGTCCAGCTCCTCCTAATGGCTGTGCTAATTTTTCTGTACTTTCTTAGACCAGAGGCCTGATTTTCTGTGATAGTGAACACTCGGCTTGCACTGGCACGCTCAGCACCTCTGAAAGACGATCACAGGTTTGACTCAAGAATGAAAGCAGTAAAATTATCTTTTTTATAAAGGTTGTTCTCGCTAGTATTTAGAATCATAGAATCAATCGTTTAGGTTGGAAAAGACCATCAAGTCCAACCGTTAACCTAACCTAACGCTGCCATCCCACCACAAAACCATGCCCCTAAGCAAACCAGGTCCCTAAGCATTGTGTTGGCGCCTCCTGCCAAATGTCATTTTAAAATGTAAACGGTGCAGAAGTCTACAGAAAGAAGTTACTATAAATACAGATCATTACTGCTAGGAACCACCAATCCTGTATGATGAGAAACCGATACAGATTTTGCGACTCAAGTCATGTCCACTGAATAATATTTAATAAAACGTTTACCTCAGCGATAACAAACTACGTGAGAAGTACAGTGGTTTACAGAGCAGATACATGAGATGGTGTTTGTGCATTTAGTTTCAGCTTTTCTTGCCCAAGTATAGAAGATGCTTAAGTGAGGAACGTGCTATGACCAAGCTGACGCTTAAGGCCCATTTGCATGAGTGCATGAACCCGCCAGAAGACACGATGAATGAACCTTGGTATCATGAGTGGAGAAGTAGTCGTACTGGGGTAACACTCAAACACGTTTTAAACCCTGGAACATGCAAGGCAGTCGTATGGATCGGTACAAGCAGCGCTCCACGCACGGAGCAGTTTGCGTCTCCTGTACATAGATAGCGCCGCGGCTGCGCCAGGGCAGACTTCAGCACGTTTTTTAATTTGAGGTGAACATGCATCCAACATTTTCAGGAATAACTACATACAGTTAGGATTCTCTGAAGGATGAAGCCCTGACCCGACGACCGCAGTCGGGGGGTGAGGGTGGGGGGGGATTTCTGCCATCGGCTTCGTGCAGTGACAGAAGTGCGTGCAGGATTTCAATCGCTGTTTTTAGACTTGCCCTTTGCTTGTCGCCCAAGCCAGCATCACTCCGTACTCGGCCAGAACCACATCCCTCCTTCTCCCCGCTTCTCCGCAGCGCACCTATCCGCCGCCGCCGAGGCGACCTGTTCCCGCCAGCAGCTCTGCCTTTGTGGCTGCCCCTCCTGTCGGTGCCGACTGCAGTCACCTTCCGTTCCCCCGGTTCAGATCCCAGCAATGTCCTCTATGGCAGAAGCCAACCACGCGTCACATTAACTTAATGAGGTATTAATTACATTTATGAATCAATCCCTTCTCCTCTATGAGCAGTATTTCAGGAATTATAGTTTGTCTGTGGGTATTATTTTTTAACTTAAATATATATATATAAGGTGTAATAAATAACTTTTTTTTTTTTTTTTTTTGGAAGTGAGGCGGGAGATTAGATTTGTGAAGTTGTTGATGCTTCCCCTTGGTTTGCGCCGTCTCCTTGGGCTGAGTGAGTCAAAAACTGTCCTGTAGCTCCAATGTATAACCTGGAACGCATTGGCCACTTCTGCAAGAGAAAAGAGACAAGCACAGTGCTGAGACACACGGGAGCTGCCCGGTCTGAATGCAGTTCTCAGCAAAGCTTTAAGCGTTGATGGAATCACAACATGAGAAAATAGGAAGCTGTTGCCATCACCAAAAAAGTTCCCATTTTGTTGTTTGTTGGAAAATGTCACTAGACGCTGGGTAAGGGAACCCCAGCCTGAGTATTTTCTTGTGGTAATCAATCATGAGGCACGGCTCCTAAACTTCCCCCCGGACCCAGCGCAGGAGCGAGGCGCGCTGATCGGCCAGCGCACCGCTATTTGTATCGTAGATGTTCTGTTGGGAGAATACACCAAAGCATTCCCCTTGACGGTGCCAGGGACACCATGGGGCTACACCAAAGCCTGCAGGGACTGCAGCCCCGTCTGCACACCCCTTCGTGCCGGCCGGCCCCCGCAATACCGACGGCAGCACAGGGGCTGCTAAAGACTGCGTTAAGAGGGAATTCGGTATAATTGCTCCTTGGCGGTCTTCAGCACCAACAGCTTCTTGTTCTTCACCAGCTCCAGTGATGTCAGAGGAGACAATTCATCTTTCCCGTTCATCAATTATCGGAACAATCAGTTACACTGGTGTTAAATATCTATTCCTACAGCTCGAGTGTCTTAACCCGAGGAAGTTACTTACTGGGAAGGGCCCTGCAGTAAGGGCGGCCCCAGCCGCCTGCCCTTCGCCTGGGAGGAAGCGTTCAGCTCCAGTTTGGTGTGCCGAGTTCCTTATTAGAGAGGTGGATGTTTGAAAAGGTAACTTGTCACACACATCTGAGGCAAAAATACCTGAAACACAGCCAGCAGGTTGTTCCAAATGAATAAAAAATTTTTAAGACACTGTTGGGAACAGGCTGGCACCTTTCCTGTGGGTAAATAAAGAGAGGGGTCTAAAAACTACAGGGGCTTAATGCTGCAGTTAAATCTCAGCTCTTCTGTTTAAAGACATAATGAAGCAGCCTGTTCTCTGCTGGATCTCATTCAGCCGTTTTATTTCAAGAGCGATGTTACGAATTTGTCCCCAGTAAGACCTCTGAGTTTACAGTCATTAACCTTATTTTTTGTTCGCTGTACACACACCTGTACTTGGGTATTTTACTTTGCTCTTGTATTTACTGTGCTTGATACACGAGCGCAGTTACAGTCCTTATCTCTGTGGTGGTCTCATGTCCTGCACTTTGGGGTGGGTTGGTTTTTTTTTTGAAGCATGTGCTATGATTTGTCTGTCACACCCTTGTTCTGGTGCCAACTAAAAAAAAGTTAATTTACTACCAGGAATATTTGAAAGGTTGGTTAGACTCACAGAATCTTTACAGAACTAAATACAGGTAAATGGCACATAAATAAGATTATAAAAAAAAAAACCCACTTGCTAGATGAATCCAGTATTGCCGTATTCCAGTAGCCCAGGAAATGCCCTATAATAAATAACTATTTAAATGTATTTTTCTGCCAGTAATAGTTGCCAGCTGGTAAAAAAGTACTCTAAGAGACCTGTGTCCTTCCACTCTGACGAAGGGCGCTAACAGAAGCTACTTCAAACTTATTTTGAAATACGTCCCACGGTATTTTTTTTTTTTAAATTATAGCCACCTTCTGATTGATGTAAAGGTTTTACTTTCTTAGCGAGCCTGCGAATCATTTAAGTGGCCTCAGGAGCCTGCGTTCACATCACACTTTTTACAGTGACCAACACTGAACAAGAAACTCTCTGTGTATTAGTCACTTTATAGGAATTAGAGATTACTTCACAGATTAATCTTAATTAAATCATTCTGAATTCACCAGACTTTACAAAAAAAAAAAAAAAAAGAAAAAACCCACCCCAGTGCTCTAACTCACTCCCTGAGACCAGAGCCAAAGAAAATACCCTGTGGTATTTAAGAGTCCCGTCCGTCACCGAGCAGTGCATTTGAAACCAGTTTCCAGCCCCAGCTCCTCTCCAAGAGCAGTTGCCCTTTCTCGTCCCCTCTGCATCGCCATGAATTGTTTTGATGAAGGGAAGAGCAGCAACGGGGGATACCAACTAGACGAAATAAATGCATCAGAAAAGCACTTTCTTAGAAGGAATTAACACGTGGCCAGTAATTAACGCCATCTCCCATACCTTGGCTGCCTCAGCGGGAGAACCAAAGCGGGCCCAGCCGCGGCTGGGGTCCCTGCTGTGGGACAGCGCATCACCCCCACCACATACACCCCCGAGAGCCGGGCCCGGTGGATTTGGCAGGGGATCACCAAGGTTTCCAGGTGGGGAACCAAGGAGGTGCTGGTACTCCTCCGGTGCTACCCTCTGCCTTTGCTTCTGACAGACCATGTCCCACTAGGTTTGGACCTACGCTATGTTTGATATTTTTGTGCAAAGTCCCTGAAGCTGGAGGGACAAAGCTCCAGGACGTTTCCACCAGGCCCCCAGCACCTAGCTGCAACGGTTAGTCTGGGCAGTCTTTACATGTATTAACTCCGGGAAGGTAAATCAGCTTTAAATCTTTAGTTTCACCTAAGTATCTTTAACACCTATTGACTTCACTGAGAGAAGGTGGTAGCTGCTCCTCAGCTCTCCTACCTTGACAGGGTGGAGGTATCCGTCCCCTCGGAGGGTACCCAACCCCTCTCCTGGTGACTCTTCCTCATCCTGAAGGCTGCGAGTGAGGTGTGCGATATAGGTGGTGGCCAGGAGGAGGACATCCAGCTTGGAGAGCTTGGTGTCGGGCGGCACTGAGGGGAGAGTCTTCTGCAGCTCGAGGAAGGCATGGCGCAGGGTTTGAACCCGACTGCGCTCCCGAGCGGCGTTGGCGGCAGCGGGTCTGCCAGGGGGGGCCCCAGCCCGCTGCCCAGCCGCCGAGGGTGGGCAGGAGTTGCTGCCGGCAGCAGAATCGGGCTCTGCGCCCGGGCTGGAGATCTCCTCCCTGCTCTCAACCAAGCGTCCACAGTCCATTGGTGACTTCCCCTGGCCGGGAGGGTCCTGTAACCAACAAGAGCATCTCTACAGCCAGCCACCACGCTGTGCTGGAGCGAATGCTTTCCAAAAACCAAAGATTATCAAAGAAATGCAAGAGCTGCCCGTGCCAGGAAAAGCCAGGATGCTGCCGTGCAGCTGTGCGAGCTGCCCCGCCGCTCGCTGCTTATAAATTGGGTATCACACACAGGTACAGAAACAGAAGTTGAACGCTTGACAAAGATTTAATTTTGGGGGGGGACAGTATTACGCAGAGCAATTTCTTTGAATCACTCCTAGCCCAAAGATCACCCGGATCTTCTGCAAAAACCCAATGGGCAACGCTGAGCAGTGCTGCCATGGTGGTTTCCATTTGCAACCAACAAAAAAAATCAGGCTAAATGTGATTTTTCTTTAAACACATTATTTCTATAATTTGGGATGTGGGACTGTGTGCATATTTTCTATTCACCTGCCATCATTTTATTGATGGTCTTTTAAGCGATCAGTGCTCCACGGATCACAGAAAGAAAAATACCATTTTCAGCTGCAGCCGTGAATGGAGCCACAGAGCATAGTACCAAGATTTTGAAGGACAAAGCTTGGTCCACGGCTTTAAAGGATGAGGACTTGCGTCCTCCCACCCCTAACACTACTCAAGAATTCCGTGCTTATCCTGTAGCTTCTACACTTTCAAACATAAAAAGCATCTTGTAAACTGGATTTTGGCCATTGGGGGGCAAAAGAACCCTTTGAAAACAACAGCAGAAAAGCTCCTTTTGAGCAAAGCTGAAAATAATGACTGCGAGGTCTTTTCCCAACTTTCAGAGAAAAGACGGTCAGTCAGCCCTGCCTGTAATAATAAACTCACAGTCCTTAAATTCTTTCAGTTCCACAGTTAAAATGCAATTCAGTCAATACGCCCCGAAGTGCCGCACTTCTCAGCTACAATAATACCTGATCCGGCTGTCCGCAGTCAAGCAGCCCCTGTAGATGTCTCAGACAGATCCCGGCTTTCACGTCTTGGGAGCGGCTGTGTCTGTGATGGCCCAGCTAGGCAATGCGGGTAAGAACGAGTTATTAAAACTCTTAATTTCATTCAAATACTACGTCATTTCAAAAAATCTAAATAAAATTGATGCACGTAAATGACCAGAGATCTACCTTTACAAAAACTAGGCCTTGATTTTGCAAAGAGTTTCAACCACATGCTGAAGTCCCCCCGATGTCCCTGTGTAACTGTGGCTGAGAAAGGCAAATAACCTGAGATGGTGAACCAAGTCAAAGATTTATAGCAGAGAAGAGGAAAGGTTTCTAAATAATCTTTTTTGCGGTGCTCTAATCTGACAGTATTAGGAAGACGCTATTATTTTTGGTGTTTTATTGTGATTAATTTGCTGTCAATCTGACTCATAGAGCTTTATCAGGTAATGGTCTCTTAAATAGTAGTGCAGTTTAGACTGAAATTATTTGTGAAATACTCTGTGTGCGTCATAACCATAAACAAAAAGGAAAAAATTTTGTTATTCTTCTCTACTGTGATAATTATGACCTCTATATAATAAACCATTAAATCTACATGAGCTTGTGAGGGCTGAGAAATGGTCCTTAAATTGGCTATTTCCTTTAACTAAACATAAAAAAAAGGTCCCATGTGCTTTCTTTTCCTGGGTATTTTCTTGCCGTGTTAAGTCACAGTCGGATCTAGATGTGTTTTAGTGGGGAAAAAAAAAAATCATCTCTTTTGCCACTGCAGTGGCAAACCAGTCATGACATAGGGCAGAAGAGGCAGAAGAGCCCATCGTTTCAGGTTTATCTACAGGATTTCTCATTTGCCATCCCATTGAGATCCCACCGAAATAAAGAAGCCTTCCCTGATTATCGGAGAAGTCTAAATTACACAAGGGTACCGACAGACTGGGTTCGTACAGACACCTGCTCACCTACTGAAACACAGGACTGCGGCTGGTTTACACGCAGTTCCGATGTTGCTGTGTTGGTGTACAAGCAAATTTAGCACCAGGATGCCTCTGAGTGACACACAGAACATACCAACGCACGTACCTGAAAACCTCATTTCCTTGGGCGCCCCTTGAAGTTGAAATTTCTGTTTTAGGAGCTTCGCATCTGCATCAGATGAAATCCTGAGCCTACGGGGGGGGAAAGAAGGCAGAATTTCAGCTGTGGCAATGAGAGGTTTCCCTCTGAATTACTTTCTTCACTGTCAGATTTCCCATCAAATAGATACAGCCAATGGCCTGCGAACATCCGCTATGCAGAAACACGGGATCTACTGCGGGTATGTACAAGCGTGTGGCCAAAACACGGCGGTTCCCCGGCCAAGATCGCCTCTGTTACACGGGGAGCCTCCCCCTTTGCGCTGGTGCCACCAGGCCGCACGCCCTGGGTGCTGCGCTCCCTGCGAACCCAGGCACCACCCAAACCTCGTGGCCCAAAATACCCGTTGCTGAAAACCAAAGTGAATAAAATACCTCTGGGCAACGGTCGGTTCCCGTGAAATTGCCTTTAACATTTTACGAGGAGGAGGTTTGGTTTTTTTAAGCCAACTGCGATAATTTTTGCAAACACCCACCTGCTGCCTGGCATGCAGAGAGACCTGGAAATGGGGGTGTGAAAGTAAGTCAAAGTATTTCTAAATTATTTCTAAAGCGTTTCTATCGCAGCATTGCTAGTGCAGGCAGACGCATTCGCGTTCCCACACGGCATTCCAAAGACATAATCGGTTCGCAATCTAATTCGTTAACCAAAGAAAACCGCACGCCGCTGGTTTTACTCCGATATTCCGTGCGAGTGAAAGGGCGATGAAGGCCACCTGCCCGCACGGAGAAGGAAAAGACGGGAAACGCCAGAGCGGAACGTGCAAATGGGACAGGAACGGGTGGGAACCTTCGATAAACTTGTTGGCGGCCTTTTCGGTTGTTCCTTGGAGGGGGTGAAATACAGCGAATTATTAGAAAGACCCGGCCCTTTGCCTAACGCCGGCAGCAGTTAATGGGGACACCTTCCCCGGAGCCGCGACACCCGCCACCAGGGGATGAACCATCCCGGGGATGCACTTACCGTTCCCGCCCGGAGCCGTCTGCCCGA
>NW_009258952.1:7867758-7868094 GCF_000687185.1 Egretta garzetta | reverse complement strand
CAGCCGCGGGGGGGACCGGTACCCCCACACGCACGGGCTGAGGCGCGTTTAGAAGTGGACGGGGAGCAATTAAAAATTAGCGCCCTTAATGAGAAGGGACAGCCAAAATAAATAGCGGGGGTATAGAATTAGCCCAGAAAAACACTTCGAACGAAGCCTGATCGTGCGATTAACGGAGACACAATAAATCAAGGCTCGGGGGCAGCAGGAAAACGCAGTCCGGGCGATTCGTTACCGGCTTTGCAGCCAAGAAAATTAGGGACTTGGGCGGTAATTGGAAGTCCCGGGAAGGGATGATGGAGGGGCGGGAGGGCCGAGCCCGGTGAGGACCCGGCG
>NW_009258952.1:7866101-7867148 GCF_000687185.1 Egretta garzetta | reverse complement strand
CTTCCATTCCGGAACCGCCAGACGGGCGCTGGGCGAGGGCCAGCACCCACGCCCGGGGCTCAGCTCTCCCCCGTCCCAAGGAGGTGTCCTGGGTGAACCTGCCCGAGAGGCTTCCGCTCCAAAAGGACGCGTAGCTGCGGGACCCGCAGCGATGCTCATACGGGACCGTGAGAGCCAGGGGACTCGGCGGAGGTGTCCTGACTGCCTGAGACTTCCCAGCCACCCTAAATTAGCAGATCGTGAGTGCTGTGCTCTTCTTCTCCGCTCCAATGTACTCAATGACACAAAATCATGTGGGTTTTTGACTTCCCCATTGTACACACACCGAGTCCAGCCTCAGTGCAGGAAAACCAGCGGAAGGAGCTGGAAGAGAGGTGGTGGAACCCCCCCTCTGTACCGTCTTTGGGCAACTCCAAATCCAGCTTTCTGTGGGGTGCAGTTGGAGAGATCGCACAGTGAGATTTGTGAGCGGGGTTTGGAGAGCCCGAGCCTGGCTGCTAACACTGCCACCAAAGAAGAGGTGCTTTATATATACTAAAAAAAACCCCAAACCAAGCCAAACAGATGTAGAGATAGTTGCTCTTTGCCCCGTCAAGACTTTCTCCCACCAGAAGATGACTCCTCCGTTGTAACCACAAAGAGTGCCAGCGGTTGGTTTCTTCTATCTACCCACTATTTCAGTCTAAAGCCATAACAAGCTGCTGCAGCTGTTTCTTCTTCTTCCTTCCCAGCTAAATGTCTGAGAATTCCGTCCCTGCCTTACCTTCTGCAGAGTATTTCAAATCTGAGGAACGCCAGGGCCGCAGAAGAGCCAGATTTCCAGCATGATTTAGGTCAGAACAAGTTCTGCTGGAGACAGCGTGATGCTTGCCCAGGTACGCTCTGCTCCCTTCCCGTCAAATTATTTTCTGGTTTTACAGCTACAATGCAGCACGACCACTGACGGGGTTTCTTTCCAGTTTGTTCATTTTCTCCCCGTTTCTGTGTAAGGGCTTAATGAGCACGTGTCTCTGCTGGCCGGGTGGGGTGTGGATGCTGCCTCTCCCG
>NW_009258952.1:7857334-7866045 GCF_000687185.1 Egretta garzetta | reverse complement strand
CGGGGGGGGGTGTGGAGGCTGCCTCTCCCGAGGCCCTAGCAGAACTGTCGCGTGTCCGGGGAGAACGGTTACGGTGCGAAGCCATGCACGGGCTGCACCTGACCAGGTCCCACCGATTCCAGCCAGAGCTTGGGAGGAAATCGGAGGCGAGACACAGCCACGGGAGCGTCCGGGTGGGCTGACGTTCAGAGCTTCTGCTTCCTGGGGAAACCTTGACATTTCATAGTCGGAGGGCATTCCAAAGCCAAACGTTTTGAGAATTTCCCATTAAATACCTTTTTTCCCTTGCTTCAAACATAGTCTTGCCATTCTGAGTTGCCATTTTTGATGAACATTTTCACTTAACAACCATAAAGCAATCAAAAAGTTCAAATCTCTCACCCCCCCTTTCAAACTGTCCTCTCTCTGGATTTGCCCATCCACAGTCATAAATACAAATTTTTGAAAAGAAATGTTTTTTTAAAAGAACACAAAATTTTCAGAGGCAAGTGGCGAAAATGAAGCCTACGTGAGTTCAGTATTCCTGGCTCTCACCAAGAAGCATCCGCTTTTCTCAGTATAAGTACTTTTAAAATATATCTAAAACATGTATCGGAAGGGCTCCGTTCTAGGGTACACAAGTGTTAGAGCATATTTTTAGGGGTTGGGGTTTTTTAAGACTTAGGAGATGCTGAGATCCCACCATTAATTCCATTTCAGATCCCCCCATATTTAAGGAAATAATTCTAAACTATTCATCCCACTGTAGATCCCAAGAAAGGTGTCCAATTTGAAAGGGGCTCCGTTAGCTCGGCTGCTCTGCCTCTTAACAAAAGAGAAAGGAAAATGAGGGTGAAGGAGGAGAACCCCAGGGGATTGGGCTCACAGTCTTCCCTCGCTAGCAGCCACGCGAGAGGCGCGCGAGCGAGCCAAGGGGGAGCCGAGCGGGGTAAGGGCTGGCTTTGCTGGAGCTGGAGAAGCGTGAATATTTATGCCTCAAATGACATCGTGAATGATTGCACTCCAGGGGAACTGCAAACTTAAAATACAGGGGTTTAGAGCAGGCCAAAGAGTGGGACTAAACGTACACGTACGCAGCCAGGATGTAGCCAGGCTGCTGCTGCCGAACAGAAAAGGCGAGAGGGAGGTTAGATCCAGGGAGAACGAGCCCCACTTTGCTATTTCACCAGCAGAAGACTTGGGCAGGGGGTTGCTTTAGCTAGACCTGAGTTGCTGGGCTGCAGGATTCTCTGTGTGAAACCCCGTGGCCCACTAGGTACAGGGAATAATTTATTCAGGTCCTAAAATATTTTAATGTACAAGAAACTAAAATCTTTAAGCCAGAAATACTCGGAGCCTATGAAAAATAAGTCACGCTCTAAAAGGCTTACGCAGCATAACCCACACTGAGAAATACTCAAGGTCCATTAAATGTTTTTAAATGGGTTTGTGTGTGGGAAGAGGGAAGTGCAAGGTGGGAGGATAACGCCACGCGATGCTGATGGGGAGGTGACTTCCGAACGCACGGCATTGAGTCGGTGATCCAGCAGCTGCCACTTCAAACACGCTTACCAAAAGCATTGACTTTTTCTTCTCTGGGAACTGACTAAACAAGAAGCAGCTTTCTTTTTAATGTGTGCTTTTCCATCTTCCTCAACCTGAGTATCATTGATGGCAACAGCTAAAACAAGAAGCATCCTGCTCATTAATGCTAATTTCAGCAGTGGACTAATAATGACAGCTACCCATCAGAGCTTTATCTACTGCTTTGTGTTTTCTTACTTTGAAGGCAAATGACTCGCTTTAACAGAAGCAAGCGGCACCTCAGGGTTACAGGAGCACTCATTTACTACCTTAGTTTTGGAAATCTCTTTTTTTAGAATGAAGATGAAGACCTCGGTATTCAAGGGGAGAATGCATGCGGGAGTTAAATTTATTCGAATTGTCTTTCTCAAAGGGCAATAAAATACAACCGGTAACAAAATACAAGAATCATCGAATGCAGAAAGACAGATCCTGATTTCCTTATTCAGGAAAATTTCCTTTCTTATTTCAGGGAGAGTCTCAAGCATAAGATGCTGGGCCAACATTCATACAGAGAAACTCCGTTAGGAAAGGTTTTACTCCAGGGGCAATTTACACTCTGGGTTTTCCTTTCCTTATCTGTGTGTTTGGAATTTTCTTACATCAGAAGTCTTGAGCGTTCATTTAATTACCCAAACTAGCACAAAGCAGCCAAACTCAAGCCCCAGTTACTTAAAACAGAATTTGAAGTAAAATTAATGTGTAATACTCCCAAACCAAAATTAATCAGCGTAGACATCATTAATCTTCTTTCCTAACTATTCCATGTTATTCACCAGAACTTGGAAAAATCCGAATGACGGAAATTATTTTCTAGGACTACAGATCTTTACAAAAATCACGTGCTAATAGCTCCTTTCTTTTTGAAGTGAAAGACCATAAGCCTGCCTCTGCGTAATTGTTAAGAGTAATACATGTGGCAAGAAGCAGCTACGTGGGTGTTCAGATCGCAAGCCAGGTAAGACACTGGTTAAAAACAACTCCTCTCCGGAGGAAGTTTAAGAAATAGCCTACCAGTTTTACATGCTTTTGATACAAAGCATTACTTCTGAATAAATAGGTAGTCACCTTATTTCTCTGAATGCGCTGAAAGGGCAGTGTTAAGTTCAACATACTCTGTTCTGTCTGGTTTTGAAATGACAAAGACACAGGTAACACATCCAAAGAGACACCAATACCTTTCTTCGTAAGCTTTGAGGAAAAAAAAAAAATAATCCAATAATGGCCAAATCTTCACATCCCGTAACTTCTAGCTTTTAGAATTCAACTTAATTCTGCCGTTACTTCGGATTCCTCCTTCAACCTACACCAGAGAGATCAGAGAAGATAGATGAGGTCTTCACGTCAGAACTGAAGGCCCTATCAGTCCCGTCCATTAACACTTCTGAGGACCACACAACATTGCTACAAAACTTATAAGCAGCGTTATCAAAAGCTGCAGATGAAGAAAAAAGGTCTTTGCCTGTTGTGAGGATATCGACGGATGCAGTGAAAGCCCTTTTTTTTCACCAATGCCAAAGCTGAGGGCAGACTAATCTGACTTGGCATAACCTGACGCCCTGGAGTACTAGACATTCCCTTCTTACAGAACTGGCCAGCTCTTCCCACACATAGAAATGGTGACAGTTAACAATCTGGGCCAGATAAATTTGTATCAAGTGCTGATAATTTTCACATTCCACAAGAAACAAAAATCTTAGTAATAATCAAAGTGATTTCTCATATAAATGAAATCAGGTAAGAGACAGTCTTTTACTCCGGAACATTTTACTACAAACTATGTGTAACTGATTACACCCAACTTCACTGGATGTGTAATTAGTGATTACTATGACAGTCTAATATATTAACTCTCCAAGAAAGGAAGATCTTATGGCTCCAATTCTCTTTTCCAATTAAAGTATTAGTCTATTACATGGATCATTTCACAGCTGGCTCTGATTTATCTTGGTTTTGATGCAGCAATTAATTCTGCTGAGAATTAAGAGAACAGAAAGATGTAGCCAGTCATTTCTGTAGTCCCTGGTTACAGTTACTTGACTGAAGAGGCAAGGTTCAACTACGTGGCTCCAGGGCCACGTGACTTAAAGTAAAAAAATAACTTTTTTTTTCTTTTTCTGGCAAAGCAGAGTTTATTTGATGGTGAGGTACTTAGGGACATGGTTTTGAGGTGGGATGGCAGTGTTAGGTTAACAGTTGGACTTGTTATCATAAAGGTCTTTTCCAACCTAGACGATTCTATGATTCTATGATTTATTTGTTACAGTCACAATATATAACATGTATCGTTTAGTGACTGTAAATAAGCAGGTTCAGGTATTGATTCAGGATGGGATGTCATCCAGAGAGACCTGGACAGGCTGGAGAGGTGGGCCTGTGTGAACCTCATGAGGTTCAACAAGGCCAAGTGCAAGGTCCTGCACCTGGGTTGGGGTAACCCCCGGTATCAATACAGGCTGGGGGAAGAAAGGATCGAGAGCAGCCCTGCCGAGAGGGACTTGGGGGTACTGATGGATGAAAAGCTAGACATGAGCCGGCAATGTGCGCTGGCAGGAGCGCCACAAAAATGATCCGAGTGCTGGAGCACCTCTCTTATGAAGACAGGCTGAGAGAGCTGGGGTTGTTCAGCCTGGAGAAGAGAAGGCTGCGGGGAGACCTGATTGCGGCCTTTCAGTATCTAAAGGGGGCCTATAGGAAAGATGGGGAAAATCTTTTTTAGTAGGGCCAGCTGTGACAGGACAAGGGGTAATGGTTTTAAACTAAACCAGGGTAGGTTTAGACTAGATATAAGGAAGAAATTCTTTCCAATGAGGGTGGTGAAACACTGGAACAGGTTGTCCAGAGAGGTAGTGGAGGCCCCATCCCTGGAAACATTCAAGGCCAGGTTGGACGGGGCTCTGAGCAACCTGATCTAGTTAGCGGTGTCCCTGCTCCTGCAGGGGGGTTGGACTAGATGACCTCCAGGGGTCCCTTCCAACCCAAAACATTCTATGATGCCCCTCAGAGCTCTGTCACTCGGGATAGATACTTTGCACAGTGCATGAAGGTAAAAAATCATAAGGAAAACACGGAAGAGACTTCCAGATCCCCTTATTTTTATCAGTTACACTCGGAATTACAGTGGCATACTTCCCCATACTAACAGATCTTGTGTCATAATCCCCATCCTGAAAAATCAGTGGGTGCACCTTGAACACCGACTCAATTTTTTGTCTATTTTTTTCCCCCTTCTTCCCCAGCTTCAGAACTTTTTGATTGTATCACACGCAGTTCCATGTACTGCTTTATACCTGCATGTATAAAGAATAATATGTATGTATAATACGGCATTCAATTAACTTACACCTTGCAGTATTTTTAATGTGACATTTAAGAAAAATAGAGGCTTTTTTCATTGGTTACTGATTTAAATTTCAAATGTGTACACTGTGATGACAAAGCTTATGTATCTATACGTATATTCTGATTAGGGTGAGAGCAGTACCGAGGGCAGGCGTTCAAGCACCGGTGCTTTCCTTTGTTTCCCTTCTGGTACTTGTAACACGCCAAAAAGCTGCGACAGCACTGCGGATTGCTCTGAACGCGTCAGCACCTTTACTGCCACGGCCTGGTCTCCCACCGCCTGGGGCCTAGGAACATTTTTTAAATGGGGAGAGATGCTACCAACAGTAGATCATGATGGAATCAGGAACCACTAAGGCCCATCTGATGTAACCAAGTCTTTGCAACTGGATGGGATGCATCCCAGGTGCTGGAAGTGAATTTGAGGAGGTCTGGCTGTTACTAGGGGTTGCAACGCTGCCCTCCAAAATGGCGCGGCTCATCTTGCCAGATGAGGGCACAGGGATTGTGTTTTCACCTCAAGTTTGTTAAAGCAACTGCTTTCAACTTTCCAGGTACGGGCGTGTGCCTACAGAATGTGTGCTAGGGTGCAGGAAGGCAAATAGGGAAACAGTGCTTGTATCATTGCAGTAAATGAATTTATTGGAACTGACTGCCACTGAGTAAGAGTTATACTCGGCTATTACAGAATTTATTTATATATCCCTATTCAAGTAGTGGTCTTTATTTTAACCTCACATTACTTTTTAAATCTCTCATGCAGGTATCTGTTTTAAAAACCTGAAAACACAGCATTATTTCTTTGCTTTGTTAATTTGATTCATGCTTTGTGTATATAAAAGTGATTTGTTAATGATTTTGTAAATTAGATACACAATAAAAATGTACAATGCTAATGTGGCAGACTAAAAATGTTATGAAGTTTTGAGTTTTTATTTCAACAAGTACTGACAACAAAGATCTAAGGATAGGAAAAAAGTAAACACTGTATACTGGATGTCTGTTTTGTTTATCTAGTAACTATTATAGTGAACACCTAACACCCAAAAAACAGATATGCAAAGATTTGAGTTTGCTTTTTGTTTATTTTACCATCCTAAAGTAGTACTTCATTCCTGATACAATTTTGACGGAGCCATTTATAAGGTGCAACTCGCTCTAAAGTCACTGAATAGCCCCCTCTCTACATGCATTCTGCTTAAAATGTTGCTGACCTATGGCTGGACTTGGTGATCTGAAGGGTCTTTCCCAACCTAAATGATTCTAAATATTCATTTATTTTATGCAGGTTTCAAACAGTCTGGGTGTCAGCATTCTTGAAAGTGTATTTGTAGCCTTCTGACCCAGATGTGCCCTGCTAATTTTTGGACCTACTACCGGCTGACGAGTTGCACGTGCCATTTGGCCTCCTAAAGGTCTGGGGAACAGCACGGATCTCCTGGAAGAGGCAGCAGACTAACGCAAGCAAATGGGGTCCTGCCAGCTTGCCAATCAGCAGGCATACCCCTCCCAACAAGAACGTGCCTGTATGATATCTGGTCACCCAGACACGTGGCAGTACACGTGGTCCAGCTGGCAACCTGCTCGTCAGGAGATGCGCATGCACTCTCAGTGGTTTGAAAAAGCATTTATTCTTTTCAAGGGCACGGGGGGTCTATTAGCACATGTGTTCTGTTACTGTATTTTAGATCCTTTCTCTTTCCCAGTTTCGGGCACAGCCAGCAGCACAGAGAACGGGAGCGGGGAGGCACGGACACAGGAAAGGAAGGATAATTTCCAAATCAGTAGTCTGCAGGTGAACAGCAGAATTCATGGCCAAAAGGGGATGCCTTTTATCACTGTCGTTGGGATGCTGAATGATGTGGCTGCGTTAAGCATTACAGATTTGGCACATTTTAAAATGACTTTTTTTTTTTTTTAATAACCACTACTGAAATTTAACCTGAGAGAGAAGATAATGCTGTTTGTACACAATCTTGCATGTTTGTAACGAGAGTTATATTTTTCCTTCAAACCGGATTACGAATTATCATGGGCAGAATCATTCGGCACCACATTCAGCTGAACTAATTCAGCAAGACTGTAAACATGGATACAGAAAATAACATGAAGTTATACAGTACTGTAATGTTAATTATGGTCTTACAAATAGCTTCACGCTCACCTTTTCAGGTTGTGCACCTCCTCTAGAAAAAAGGGAACCAACCACTAAATTGGTGAATTGCCCGCTGAAACCTTACATGGGCCACAGTCACCAGAAACTGTTTATACCCGATCTCCGTTCAAATAGCTCTGCTTCAGCAACACGATTTAATTTCAGAACTTCATCTCTTCATCCTTACATTTTATCTAGCATTACAGTCTCTCACATCCCACATCATGGCTGAATAATTCAACGGCAAGTAAATTCCTTAAATTGCTCTTCTGCAGCCTTCATCATCAATTGCTGATGGACACTTTCTAGACCTCACTGAGGAGGCATTTGTGTTTTTCCTTCAACATCACCACCAAGGACAGGCAGTCAGATGGGCTATAGCTGCTGGAAAAGGCACTCCAGGTCTGTTCAAAATGCGCTCTGGGCTCTGCCAAAGCGTTCCAGCTGGTATCTCCAAATATTTAACACATCTAATTCTGAATACAGTTGGAGTGCTTGTAGGCTATTCAGTGGCTAAAACCAGCTCTAGGGTGTGCAGCTAAAACCGCACTGGTTTGTATCATAACACATCTCCTTTTTCTGAAGCCAAGGCTGAAAATATTTTTTTTATTTTTAATTTTCAGAAGTTTGCTGAAACATATATTCAGTAAGATAACAGGATTTAGGTTACGTGGAGGTAACATATTCCCCCGCCGTCCTCTTAAATAAGAGAACCATATTCTGTAATATGAAGGAAACGCATGGTTGTAGAAGTTATGTTTTGGGTATACAATCATTATTATCTCAGTATCAGCCCCTCCCCAAAAAACTGTCATATAATAGGCTTTAATAATTCTATTTATTATAATGCCAGTTAGATTCATATAAACAAAAGCCCAGTATACATGCAGAACAGGTACATTCTTACCTGTTATCAAACATACATTACTCTCTATAGATTTCAAGACCACATAAATCACCTCAAGGCATTTGTAAATGCTTAAATAAATAAATAAATAAATGCAGTGTTGATAAGAGCACCTCCCAAAGAGCTGAGAAGAGGGAGAACTAACATTACTGACTGCAAGTTCCTTCTGAACTGGAACTTGAACGATACAGGATGCGCGTGGTGGCTAATGATTAGCTGACACAATGCAGTGTACTTATAATCTGCTGACTATATCATTGAAAGACACTACCCTATTGCTAATCACATAACATACACTGGAGAGACAAAAGGTGACTTTCCCACTAAATCCTGAATTGCTACGATAGTGCTATGAATACCTACTATGACATTTAATTCTGTGAGTAAGGAAATGTGGGCAGAAACTGCTGGTTACAGGTTAAGTTTGCAACCTCAAAATTTCAACAACTTATCCACTCAGGGCAAATTAGTAATAGCGTATCCCATTGGAAAGTATTAAGTATCTTTAAAATAGTTAAGTGTTTTGTTTTCTTTTAATTACTTTCTGCCAATATCCATAATTCTCTCTGAATGTTCAAAACTAACTTAAAATCCGATATACAATTGCTATTGTTTTTATATCATCCAAAAGGAAAGATTAATGACACATTTCAGTAATCTAGTAATAGCTGGCTTTTTTCATTGTTCAAGCTGTATGTAATCCTCAGTGGATCTCAGATGTAGGTTAAAAAGGTATTTAATGCC
>NW_009258952.1:7851861-7857312 GCF_000687185.1 Egretta garzetta | reverse complement strand
TGTTGGAATAATTTATTTGACTAACACAGAGGGTAGGATTCACTAATTTCTTTGGTCTGATACTGAACTTCAATTAAACAATACAGGTATTTTTTCAGTTTGACAGAATTTCCTCACTTTACATGTGGGCACATTTATGCATATCCCTAACTACTGGATCTGGCAAAGGAATATTGTGATTTGCCATTATTTCATATCTTCATATACTCTGAGAATTAATAGTTCTGTATTTTGAGTTACTTTTTTCCCCAAAAAACATTTTAAAGTACTCACAAACCTTTAACTAATTCCCAAGACTCTGGTTTCCATGGAATTCCACTAGTAACAAGGTTAGAATACGTTTCAAGATCAGTGATTACATATGAAATTGTACTGTACAGCAACCTTTAGCATCCAAGATAGAAGTCCCACTTAAATGTTTTTTAAAAATATTAAAAGCAAGTCATCTGACTGTAGTTTATTCTATCCTTTATGTTAATCAGAGTAAAATCTTCTAGACTAACAGTGAAAACAAAACTAAATAAAAATAACTCAAATTATTTAATTTGCAAATGTAAATTAATACAAATAAAGACATTTTATTCCAATCCAATATGGAAGAGCAATCCTTGCCTTTCTAGGGTCAAAAGGGATTTCAACAGGGCCAGGATGGTACTCCAGCTTCGTAATACTGGGAAAATTTTTGTCAGGCAAAGCAGCTCAACAATTGGTCAGCTTTTTAACACACTAGAGTAGAATCAGAATGCTTTATCTCTGAGGAGATAGCAGAAGTTATTACACTGAAGAAAATAACTTTCTGGAAGATGCTGTACACACATGTCCCATCCTTTATTAGAACTAAGGGGAACGGTAAATAAAAAGCACAGTTTTATTCAGCATGGTCCAAGAGACAGAATGCTAATAAAGATGAAATGCAGGCTGACAGAACTGAGCCTGTGGATAAACTCATTTTACAATGGAATTAAAAGAAAAAAATGCATGTTTGTATGGCATGAGTATTAGGCTGTACCCCTCTAAATTTCACAAGCCTGGACTATTCACTGGAAAACAATCACATAGGAGTTACTATTTTGTGAGAACTAGTGCATTGTTCCTTCAGTTCTGTTTTTAAACTTCACCACTTCTGCAGCAGGAAAAAAAATCAAGAATGGGCACATATATGATGAGTTCGGTTTCTTTTTAGGACAGAATATGTCCATTGTCAGATGAAGAACAAAAATGATACTTCGAAAGACAGCAGCTCTGTGATTTGTAATTCTTCCTTCCCTTCTCAAGGGAAAGGCAGCTATTTTTAGTCAGAACAAATAATCAGTAAGAACAAAACTGATGGAATGGAAAGTGGTAAGTTGTCAAGAATAAAATAGTATTAAATGTTGCCTAGTTAAATTTTCAAACATACTAATGAATTCTGGTTTGAATGTAAAATAAAATACTACATTTAGTAATTTAGTAAAAAAAAGAATACCTATGTCAGTTTAATTTATTTATTTTATTTACAGCATTGCATAAAATATGATATTTTGTTGGCCAGTACAGCTGATAAATAATGTAACAGTTAGGCTAAAAGTAGCATTAAAAATCTGGAAGGAGTGATATCAGGTCCCAAATACTGAACTAAACTATTACTACAGGTAAAGCTGGAAAAACTATAGGTCCCAAACTGCAGATCCCTGTGAACAGATTTTATTTCCACAGTTGCATTAGAGTTCACAAGACTGCTTATGCGAGTAAGGAATACATATGCTAAACTCTGAATTATTTAAATTTATCTAATGTCTAAATGTCTGTAAGGCACACACATCAGATTTTCTTTCTTGATTATCTTGACGGTCTTGAGCTAATGCTACAGGAAAATGCTAATCAAGTATATAAGACACTGGAACATGTCTCTTAGAAGTAAGCTATAATGATGAAAAGTGATTGTTTCTCCTTTTGCATATTACTGCGTGCACGGGATCAACCTTCACCAATGCTGTTGACAGTAACTGTACTTCCAAGAATTAACTTCTATATTATTTTACCTTTTTGGAAGATTACAATCAAATGTGTATGACAGAAACCAGTAACACTTGGCTAAAGTTACTACTATTAGCTAGTCTACTGATTTATAACCCTGAAACTGCAATCTACTATCCTGTCTTTCAGAGAAATAAAGACAATTGTAACATGGTTTAAAAACCCCTGAAACTGATTTCAGATTAAATTCTACCTTCATGTACTCGTTTTCCAATTGATTCAGGGAGAACTGTATGTGCAATAACCAACAGAACTAAGAGGAAGATGTCTGAGGAACATACCTGAGTTTTCATCTGATTTATTTTTTTTCCAGGATTCTTGGCAGAGGTTTAACTTTGTGCATCTTGGACAAAACTAAAAAATTTGTTTTTTCTTTCACAGAGTGACTGTAGTGAAAGGGAAGAATGGGATACGGTGTTTCAAAGTCAGCTGCAGAAAACAAAGAAAAAAGGATTAATTCAATATCTCAAGTCAAACCATATCTATTTTAATATTCAGTATGATTGATCACAAGTTCCAATAGATCTTGCTATAGAAAACAGTGTAATAAGCCTTAGAGTAAAATGCCTCAAATTTGATAATTGAGAATGGAAAACTTTGTATGACGTAATGGAAAGTGCTGCAAACACTGAAGAAGGTGAATATTAAGGCAGGTATTCATATTCAGGTAGAGTTATTTGAATTAAATTAAATTACCTAGCACCTCCTTGTATCAGTAGTTACTCAGAGGACAGAATATTACTTTCAGAACCATTGCCATTCACATATGACTTCCAAACACTGAGCAGACTGCATCTTGCTCGGGGCTGAGGCTGACAGGCTGAGTGCTTTTCACTTCATGTCTTCAAAAATAACTCATCTTCATGAGATTTCATGAATGAATAATTTGAGATAGTATAGCTATAAAGAACATGCTCTCTCCCCTAAGTTATGTATCACAGTTTATCTTCTGAAAACAAGTGTAACTGCCACCAATCTTATTTTGTTTTATAAATATGGTCATTCAAACCATTTTGAGTAATTTGAAGTCTGATGTCTGTTTCCAAATCCTACAAGATGGCAAGACATGCTGTAAGTCATCTATGTTTTAATCTGCAGTCAACCCTGTAGCAACAACAACCCCCACACTGCCATTTTTAAAAATGTCAAAGTTTATTTCAGGTTTTGCTTGAGTTTCAAAACTAATTCCAGAACCTATTGCCTTTTCTTTTAGGTTTAAGGCTTTTTTTCCTCCAAGACTTTTTTTTTTTTTTTCTTTCCAAGCTTAAAACTTTTACTTCTGCTAGACATGTATCTTGTGAAGGCCTTTAAAAGGACTGAGAGTTTACACAGATCAAATAAGTATGAACAAATATATCTTAAAAGTGTGATGTATTTCATGCAGATTTATTCTACAGTGCCCAACACTTTTTTTTTTTTTAATATGGAAAGTAATCACGAACATTTACAAACATTCAAAATGTATTAGCTACTCCTTTCCATAATGCTGGGAGACTGGGATGGGAGGAAAAATCCACCACATGAACTAGTGCTAAAATTAAATTTTATATTGGAAAAGTTCAATGCCTACTCCTGTGTTTTGGTCTCACTACCAGTATGAGTCTCATTCCTAGTTTATTTACTATTAGCTGCTATTTTATTGCTTCTATAATATTGCAAATAATCATGAAATAAAGGATTAGTTTGCTTACAAAAATGTAGATAGGCTGAATGTTCATTTGTCATTCTTTCTTTGTTTTTTTTCCTGGCACCTTTGGAGGCTTTCCAATTCATTAGGAACTGCCTTTCCATTTCTTTAATTTCTTTCCCATCAAGGAACTCTGTCAAAGAGAAAAGAACATTTTCTGTGATACCTGAAGTTAAGTAAAAGGCTGTACAAAGCTCTATGTAAGGTGTACTGGTTCTATATTTGCTCTCTTCTAATCTTTTTTGCTCTTTTTAGTCTTTTGGTAAAAAAATACCCAATACAACTTGATATGAGTTGACACATCTTAATTACAAAAGAAAGCACCTACTATTTTTATAACTTTCAAGGGAAATACAAGTATTTCACATCCAGTTAACATGCAACACCTTATTGAAATTTTTTAAGAAAAGCTGTGGTCTTACAGAAGATACATATATAGATGCAGAAATTCAGGTTAAGAGAGAAACTGCATGTCTTAGCAATCAAGGAATCCTACTAATCATGAAGACAGATTTGACTCTTTATGGTTAACTTTACTCATTTAGGTGCCATAAACCTTATGCTCTATGTTTCCTTGGTTGCATCTGTGTTTTTCAGCCAGACCAAATGAAATAACTCATTTGGCCACAAATTTAGGTTGCGTTAAAACTGCCCAAAGGCACTGTTATTTTCATTCTGCAGACAGGCTTCTTCTCTTTCTTAAGGGCCAATATTTTGTACTCTCAGCAAAAAGAAGTTCTGTAATTACAACCTTTAAGGTAACTGCCACCTTTATCCAAAAATGTAAAAAATGAGCAGACATTTTTTACTTGTTTCTACAGCGTGAATACTTACATATAGGAGACTCTTGCTTCTTTTTATGCTAAAATTATCTCAAAATAATAATGTAAACTGCATCACAATAAGGTTAAGATTAACAAATACATTCATAACAGAAGTGTAAATGGCTTTTAAGTTTAAGGACAAATGTTTCATAACAAATTCAAACATGGTAAGGTGTGACCTGTACAACTGTAACTGTACAACTAAAACACCTAAGCAACTACTACAGGCTGATAGGGGAATAGACTAAACTTATCTTTGAAAGTCAGTTTCACATCGTCTGGAATACGAACACAGAAAGTTTTATTGTCTATGATTACTACTACTAATAGCAAAAGCTAAGCAACATGGTTTGTGCGGCTGATTATGTAAGCAGTTTTAGCTACGTTACCTGTACATAAATTAAAAATGTATCATTTGACATAAATACCCATGGCAGCAATTGTGTTTACATACATAGTGCAATTCAAGAACAATTAACACAGCAGTTATTTCCTAAACCAGTGAGGGTTATAGGTAGGTTTTAGGGCTGGCTATTGGTTTGAATTTTTACCTAAAGTTTGCGACTGTACTACAATCCTGTCCCTGTACTTTGGCTTGTGGCAGATGGGGTTTCCTGTAAGATCCAGTCTGCGTAGCTTTGTCCATTTATTTAATACAACCTCCAAATCCTGCATTGAGACAAGAACAGAACACTGTGATTATTTTTCCCCCTCCAGAGTAAAATTCAATAGTAACGTGATTTGTTCAGCTAAGCCCAAATCCTGCACACAGAAATAACTTCAATGAGACTATTCATGTATTAATACGCACATTAAAAATGTGCATTTTCAAATAGAATGGTGTGTAGCATCTCATGAATATATCATAATTGCACAGAAGAAATGGTGATGCAGTTGTAAAACTCTGAATTTTTAAGAATACAG
>NW_009258952.1:7848900-7851738 GCF_000687185.1 Egretta garzetta | reverse complement strand
CTGCTATGGAAAATTACCACTATGATCCTACTTATAAGCACCTAAAGCTAAGGAATTACCAGCCAAAGAATTTGTATGATATGTAACGTCTGTTAATGTAGCCCCATGGTCTCACAGAGCCCTTAAGAGTATCAGTGTCTGATTAGATTTTGAAAAAATTGTGGAAGAATAAATACTTTACAGAGAAAGAACAGACTCTAAAAAAAAAAGCTAAAAATTGTGCAAACCACAGTAGACTGCCTCTCTCTATACATGTATAAAACTGTATTTTACAGGAGAAACAGTAATCCCCCCCTGTGGGTGGGTGGTCAGTTATAGTATTGGCCCAAGCAGTGAAATTTTTGAAATATACCTGTCTCCATCTGGGTTTCTCTCTGGTTACCCAGGGGCAGTATGACCTAGATAAAACTTCTTGTGTCTTTTAAATACAATAAATTCAAGTTAAAAGGATGCAAAGCTTAGCAGATTGGTCCCTTCTACTCAGATACCCTACTTTCTGAAATAATTTCTTTTCAAAATTTCACTTAACTGTCATTCTTGATAGGCTTTCTTATATGTGTGAAAAGCTTAAGGAGGGATTCAAAACATGTATGAATACATGAGGAGAGAATTTATGTTCTACAGTTGTAATAATTTGGAAAAAATCTACTCATCATGATGTGACAGATTCTAAACTGCAAAGCCTGTAGAATTTTGTAGTTTGATGCCAATGATGGAGTATCTAGCAATGTAGATATCTCTTAGCTCCTTCAAATTTAGAAAATCACCTGGGTAACACAACAAAGGAGAATTCCAGTTTTGCAGGCTCTACTCCCTCAGTAGAAAATCCTCCTGGGAATATTCTATGGGATATAGTACACATTTAGAAAAATCACATGGAAGAGGAAGTGGAAGCACAGCTTCACACCTCCAAACCATATCATTTTTTGTCTATCAATGATGACGGTGATATAATCTATCATCTATTGTTATCTAGCGATGATAATGTCTTTTCAGAAAAATAGATAGCAAAAGTCTGGTTCTGTGTGGAGCAAGACTGATAAAACCCTACAAGAAACTCTAAGGACCAGTCCACATGAAAAAATGTTGATAAATCTCATAATGTTACATGGCAAAGTTCTATAAGGATGTATCAGAATAGCAACATGATAACCCCCACATTTTAGGTGCTAACACTTAACCACAAACACACAATTTAGTTGAAAAATATTTTAGTCTAGCCTTATTAAAAAAGAAATAGCATTTAGCAAGACTATTTATTTATTCTTACCTGAGCACTCAGGCATTGTCATTGAAATCTGTAATGTGTTCAAGATTTCACTAGAAATAATTTCTTTCAATAGTTTTGCAACACTAAATTGTCTATTACTGAAATAAAATGTATAGTTTAACTTCGATGAATGTATACAAAGAGTCCTGTGGATTTTTGTAAGCTGTTACTTACTTGATAAATGACCCAGAACATGCTTAGTCCAGTGTATGTTTATCTAAGAGCACACTAATCCTGTGCTGAAATATGATTACCCTTTCGATACGCTCTAGTTGTTCATTGCCTTCCTGTCTCTAATAAAGTGCTTTCACTTCCCAGCCTTTCAATAAGCTGTACTAAAGGGACCAGACACTCTTCTAGGCAGTCTCCGTTTGATAAATGATCATGTCATGCTATCACTTTGAGGTCTGCTACAAAATACTGACGAGCAAATTATATTCCATGGGGGGTGGGGGAGAGGGGGAAGGGCAAGTGCCTTAGTAGGCAGCTGTAGTGCTGGCAATAACATTCTTACCAATTAATGATGGCCATTTAAGAATTGGTATTTGACCAGTATGCTCCAGTTTTTATCGGAAATGTCTAGTCTAACTGCCCTAACTACATCTACAGACAGCAATTTGTCACCATTTTGACTACCTGTCATAATCTACTTGAGAAAATCTATAATTTTTCTCTTGTTCCTGACTCAATTTTGAAGTGAACGAATTCATCTTTTGTGATACCCACTTGTCATAATCAATATCAGGCAGAGGTTCAATAAATGAAAGACTTAGGAAATACAGATTTTTATAGGTATTTCTAGCTCTATCTATCCAAATGCTCACATAAGTCATAATCTTCTGAAAACTAATGTAATTAATAAATCATAGAATCATAGAATGTTTTGGGTTGGAAGGGACCCTTAGAGGTTATCTAGTCCAACCCCTCCGCAGGAGCAGGGACACACAGAAGTAATATTCTGGCTTTTTGTAAACAGGAATAGTTGGGGGGGTTAAATAGGAATAGTGGTTTTAAAAAATTCCCTTAGTATTCCAACCCAAATACACTGCAGCCTAGAAGTCCTTGAGAACCTGACTAAAGTAAACCAGAAGCTCGATAGGATAAATAAATGAAGTAGCAAGAAACAGAAAGCAAAGCAAAGCCAATTCTATTAAATCTAAGACATGCTTTTTACATGTGGTAGCTAGTCATAGTAAGTTATTTTGCGTGAATTGAGAAAAAATACTTTATTTTGTTCTGTCTACTGTTCAGATTGCATTATATAAACTTCAGTCATGTGAAACAAGGTCATAAGCCTTGATGCCTGTTAATTATGCTAACAATGCCCTGAATTAGCCAGAGCCTTAAGTGCTTGAATTTAGCAGCCCTACTTTTCAACTATGCTGAAATCAATGTGGTGTTGTTGAAAAGCAAGGGAGTATGGGTTTAATAATGTGAAAAAAAATAGATAAATGTTTAGATATAAAAGAATTATGCTAATTATACAAAAGTGAGAAAAGTCTAAATGAGAAGATTGTATTTCATGCATTTCTTATGCCTTTCACATTTCGCTCTTTTGGAAAGATTCC
>NW_009258952.1:7848684-7848884 GCF_000687185.1 Egretta garzetta | reverse complement strand
AGCCATCTACTACACAGTCCACTGCTGTTGACCAGCCCTGCTAAGACCTGCATGGCTCCTCTATAGCTTCTCTTCCCACCAGGTGAAGCAGAGCTGGGTACAGAGCTCTTTGGCACCTCCCTGTCACACAGCACCTCCACGGTCTCTGATCAGTGCCAAACATTCCTGGGGATGTTCTTGACAGCAGTGATGGGGAAGCA
>NW_009258952.1:7839767-7848644 GCF_000687185.1 Egretta garzetta | reverse complement strand
AACAGGTGACGTAGAGCCTTTGGCATGAAGAAGAGGTATACTTCAGAATTTTGAAAACAGAGGGGCAAGAAGGAGGAAAATGGAGGCACCTTATGTGGGAATGAAAGAGCCTTTGCTGCATGTAGCAAGTTCAGCCAGCAGAAGCTATTAAGTAGATGTAGTACAACTGAATAACCCCTAAAATCCTTTCAGCTATCACAGTTGTAGAATAATGGAAGCCATGGAATTACAGGGTTGGAAAAAAAATTGAAACATACTCAAAACTTCACTCAACTATTTTTTAAACAGTTAGTGAATGTATAAAATTGTTCTCCCGCTAGATGTTCACTGTAAGTTAAAGCCTCTTAAACAGAGCTAAAACTGACATTTTTTTTAATACTTTGCGTGGCGTTTTCAACAGTTTGTTGTTTTTGCTTTTGGTTTTTTTTTTTAATTTCAGTAAGAATTTATATTATTGATAAGTAGAACCTACTAAAATGCAATCTCTAAACCAGAGTAATTGTAGCTGGAAAGTTTGATATCCAGCTGCATCACACTGTATGTTAGACGCATCCAATATGGTAATTAATTTTACAGGTCTGCAAGGTCAGGAATAGAAATAACCTATCTGCTCCATATTTCAAAACTTGGAGACTGTTTAGAAAACACACAGGACAAACACTTTCAAAATTTACCAGAGCTTGATCCAAGTGTAACTGACAGCAGCAGCAGCAGCAGCAAACTCAAATGCTAACCACGTAATTTTTCAAAGAGCTGTGACCCTGTAACATGGAAACCTAAATGTTTAATTGATTTGGGTAAATATTAACTCCCATCTTCCTGATGATGGAATAATGACTTTTAATAATTATTAAATAATACATACACAGGTACTGAATAATAGAGACTTTTTTGGCCTCTCCTTATTCTGTTTCAGAAGATACTGTTTTTTCCTCTGAGATACTGAAAATGCTGTCTCTGAACTGGCACCCTTATTCTTACAAAGAATTGGTTCTTTGGCTAAGATGATCTTCTTTTAATATCACCACAACTGTAGTCTTTTGTATTTATAAGAAAGAAAAAAGACAATTAAAAAAATATGTTTTGTTTAGAAAAGGAATCCTTTTCAAAAGGGAAGCTTTGGAGAGACTACCTATTTAAAAAAGCTTACTGTTATTTTGATGTAACCAACACATTCAATATGGTTTTAATTACCCAGCAAAAACCTACATGAATTGCATTTTGATATGAATTCAACCACAACTGCCAGCCAGAAACACAGCTTGAAATACAATGCATTAATGATCCTCTAGTAAAAAAAAATGCAATCATTCAACATTTTTTAATATTAAAATGTAAGAAATGAAGAGTCCAAATAAAGTGTATTGACCTAGAAAATTGCTAGATTATGTACACAAAGTACTGGAATCTCCTCATTAATAAAAAGAACTGCCAAATTTAATGTAAAAGATATTAAGTGTTCTAAGTGATAAGAATAGTTATTTTAATAATTACTAACCAATGAAAGTTAACTTTTCTAGGGAAACATAATGTATATGCAAACCAGTAATGAAAGAGTTTATTTTAGTGGAAACAGTGTTTTATGAAGTCATTTATAAAGTTTGTTCCATGCCTCCACCGTGCAATCATGGTGTCAGCATACTGTTCAACACAGATTTGATATTCATTTACTAGCATGACACTAAAATTATTTTTTAACTGCTCTTTATGTCAAGAAGTAGAAGACATCATAACTTATAAAAATAATGAGAAGTGACAAGGCCAATATTCCTATTCCTTTTTGAGAAGATAAGCTGGAAATTGTAAGTCTAGAACATTCTGTTTGAACCACATTCACTACTGCAAAAGGAAGAGCATAAGTACTTTTATTTAATTTGTTTTAGCTGCTACTGTGGAAGTTAGACCTCTTGCTTACGAAGACATCTTTCCTTAGCCAAAATTTATGAAAGAAATTCAATGTATACTTTCATGACAAATCCTTCTTATGCTACTCCAGCAACAACAGCCAAAAAGTTATTTTGATATTAGAATGGCTGCAAAATCAGCAGAACCCTTCACCGAAAGGGTTGTCAGGCTCTGGAATGGGCTGCCTAGGGAGGTGGTTGAGTCCCCATCCCTGGAGGTGTTTAAAAGAAGGATAGATGAGGTGCTTAGGGACATGGTTTAGTGGTGGGATGGCAGCGTTAGGTTAAAGGTTGGACTTGATGATCTTAAAGGTCTTTTCCAACCAAAGTGATTCTATGATTCTATGATTCTAGATGATCTGATATACAAGAAGCATCTTTTATTTACAGTAAAATAGAGAATCAAAAACTATAATATGGTAAAATATTGCAAATTAATTAACAAACAATGGCCACGTCATCTTTGCAAACTAAGCCACTGACAGTCACTCAGATGGCTAAACCATACACACTAACTCTATATTTTGGACAAATTATATTATAACTTCCATGCATTTACTGTTCAGCTGATAGATGCATGCACAATTGCCACTTTACACAGCATTAAAGGGCATTTGGACTTCCTAGATAAATTATTCTCCATTTTTATTCTCCACAAGATTTTTGGATGAGAAAAGACAGCATGCTTGGAAAGTCAGAGGTTCAGTAACTGTAGAGGTAAAGTTTATTTTTATTCATCTACTTAGTGATAAAGATGAATTTGACTGATTTTTTATCACCCATATTAAATAGGACAAGTATTTATTTTAATACCTTCATATGCTGAAGTTGATTGTCAACTGCTCTAAGATAAGAAAGATTTTCCAAAACTGCCAGTTCTTGTAATTCATCAATGTTGTTATTGCTGATATTCAACACAGACAGAGACTTCTGGTAGAAGAAAAGCAGAAAGAGAAAATTTTTTTTTTCATGCCATGAATAAGTCAAGTTGCAGATTCTTACAGAAAAGTCTCTTAAAGGAAGAACAAACATACGAAGCCGAAACATTCAACTATGACTACAACATATCTCACACATTGTTTTATGTTGGCCTTGCAGCTTGTCCTAAAATGCTGTTTATTTTGGTTTTGAAGTCAAACCAAAGTAAGATTATTTCTCAATGATTTCAGGAATTCTTAGCAAATACGGAATTTTTGTTTTTCTCAAAACATGTTCAAATGCTTTACAGAGTTCTGCAAATACTACTAACTCTACATTTGAAGTACAAAAAAAAGACATAGACTGCCTTTTCCAAGGTTACATCTGAACTGTGTAGAGCTGAAATCCATATCTGACACACACATAGTCTCATTTAACAGTTGGACTGAATTGTTTTTCTTTCAGGCTTGATCCTACAAAACTCTTGGTATACATACCTCTATTCATTGCCCCTTCCTTAGAACACTCGTGAGTCACATAATGCACTTTGCCTTTTGTAACAGACAATAGAAAGATCTTTACATTCTAGATACAAAGTAAATGTGTTTCAGGTGTTTATCTCAGGAAGTACTTAATGTAGTTTCATGTAAAAGGAACAAGCAGCTTATATCTCTAGAAGATTAAACAGGACACCCAGTCCAGTGAATTTAGATACAGGATTTCCCAGTAGTTAGAAAATGTCTATTTCAGCAGTGTATACAGGAAATGTAACCCCCTTCCAAAATCTGACCGAGATACATTGCAGGCAGAAATTAACAGTATGATCCTGATACACACAGTGCATAAACTTAATCTCCTCAGTCAAAAGAATCATGATATTGTCACCATCAAAACTTCTGGTACACAGAGAGCTATATGGTCCCATGTTTTTGGCTCTTTCATCTCTGACAGCATTAAGAGCCAGAAACACATAGAAGATGAAATAAGAAGTGATGTCTTAAAGAGGGACCAAATGCTTAGCACTCGAAGGATAAAAATAGAATGCTTTAACATGTAGCTTCCACAAAGACGTTGCATGGTCAAGAATGCAAATTGTTTCTTAAAAAACGAAACAAAACCCCCCCACCACACCAAAAGACCTTAAATAAAAGCCACAAAGAACAAAATGCTAGTGACTTCAGGCCAGGATGCTGAAAAACGCTAAAGTATATGAGCTATCCTGGGAAGATTATGGCTATATAACCTCCCTATACTTTTGTCATTTCTCCAATATATAAGGAACAAAGTAAAAGTGCTCTCACAGGAGTGGGTCATTTCTATTAAAGGAAAATGGCAATACATGTCTTGGACTACTTAATCTCAAAACAGCAAGAATTATTGCTAGGTCAAATGTTTATGATATACACACGAACAGAAGAATTATAGCATTATTAAGTATATCATAAACATTTTCAGTGATTTCTTAATCTTCACAGAAAAAGCTTATCGAGCCCTGACTACACTTTGGAAGATACAGCAAGATGATTTTTTTTTTTTTTTAGTATAGAACTGCATCTATTAGTAAATAAAGTCTATTTTTTTAACTACTTCAACAACACAGTTGAAATTTACTAAGCAAATAACATGTTGAAAGAAAACTTCAGAAGCTGACTTTCCTGAAATCTTGACATACTGCAACATAGAAAAATTGCAGAACCAAAACTGAATGCTTTTGATTGTCTTGCTCTTAATATCCAGAAAAAAAATCCAAAACTGTTTGCACCTTTTGCCATTGTATTCTCTAGAGAGATACAGGAGTCAGTAAATAAACTAATGCAATATTCAAATCCGAGAAGAGTCAACAAACTAATTCACTACAAACTAAGTAGACTAAGATAACTGTGATAAATTCTTACCCCCTTTTTAGTTTATTCACATTCGGTTGGTATAAGATACCCACACATTTCCTTACTTCCTCTCTCTCTTTATTCTTATTTCCATCCCTCATAGAAAAGTAAATGAAGAAGTAGAAACTGCTGGACTCCTTGCTTAGATAAGAATTAGGATGGGAGTCCCTTGGTAGAATTTGAAAGAATGACACCAACTGGGAGAAAAGGAGAGCATACAAGTCCTAATCAATTCCCTTAAAAATACTGATCTACTGATTAACGGCTCATTGATATTCTCAAAATGTACTTACCGCCAGGGACCTAAGAGATCTTGGATCAAACAGAAGCTTTTCTCCAGGAGAGAGGTGCTGACTTTCAATATGTAGCTCCCTTATTTCTTCTAATTTATCCAAACCCTCTACTACAGTGATGCAGTTGCCCCCCAAATACCTACAGAATAGGACACAAAATAGATTTAATATCCTGTGAAAGCAAAAGCTAACACAAGGCTTCAATATATTAAAAAAAATAATATGTTAAGTATTATTGAATAATAATTGGAAATTGTAATAGAAAAAATAAATAACCTAGCACACGAGTAGAACACACAGCTAACAGATTCAAGGTTTTTTTCGGGGTTTTATATATTACTACTATTATTATTAAATCGTTGAAAAGGGAAAATAATTTAAATGCAAATAAATATGTTAAGATTATATGCCATCGCTTTATACATATCACAGAACACTTTGTTAAAAAATCATAAGCAATTACTTTTATTTGAAAGGCAACATGTAAGAGCTGAAAGGACTTTACTGGCTACGTAATTTTTTAATTTCTTAGTGTGATATTTATTCATTTACTAGTAAAATAAACACATGATTTTCAACTTACAGTTTTTCAAGGTTTTTCAGCGATGAGAGGTTTTCTATACACGTAATACAATTGTTCTGAAGGTAAAGGTGTGTTATATTTGAAGCAAAGTCCAAGTTCTGGATTTGACTGATTTGGTTATCATATAAATACAGAACTCTAAGATTTTTACACAAAGGGAGGTCACCCTGGAATAAACAATAACGAATTAATGCTACATAGAGTTCACTCACTGCCTGCTTCTGGAAGCTGTTGATTGTTTTTATATTTAAATTCTGCTGCATTATTTAATCTTTAACAAACACTTTTAACACCTATTTTTCCTAGAAAAACTGAGTGTCAGTAATCATCTGCTGCATAGATTTAAGACTGAAATCTATCATTACTGGTCTGCCGTACAGGAGCGGAGGGCTACTGCCATCGTCAGCAGGTACATCGCATCCTGCGTGACTTCATTCCCTTCCCTACCTTCATCAGGTAGATTTCATAAAAGCACAATTGTTAGTGTAGTTGTCTCCATCAAACCTCAGTGATGTAACGGAAACCAGTTCTTGGCAAAGGAATACTGGTTTATACAAAAACTTGCACTTCAATGTACTTTAACACACTTTTGAGCGTAAGATTCCACCCAAACGTCAAGTTTATTTCAGCATATTCTTCTTAAGTAACTAAAAGGTCACATGTTCTTATGAGGGTTTCTGTAAAACTTCTCTATGGCATCTGTGAACCAGTCCTCATAACATTCCTAGAAGTAGGCTGAATAAACCTGTCTGCTTGCAAGGATCTGTTCACATAGAATAGGCTATTTCACCTTCTTGACTGAAATCACACTTTTAGAGGAGAAATCCACCGTACACAACAATTCAGTTGTTCGGGGGTCAGCAGTTTTGAAACGTGCTCAGTATCTTGAGGGGATTTGAATTAACTCAGGACTTACTGAAACCTGTATAAATTTCTTATTATTAAACTCAAAGGAAGGAGGACTGAGTTAAGTTTGCAGGTTTAGTCTTTGAAAATGAAAAGCTCATGGATTATTTTTTAAATGAATAAGCCCCAGGGAACAATTTTAAAAAAAATGTAGATTTTAACCTGACTAATTTGAAAAACCCACTACACCAGTCCAAATTTGTTAACCTCACTTGGCTTATATCCTGCTGCTGAACTCCCCTTTCCTTTCTCAGACTTCCTCTGAAATCTAAGGAATAAATCACAGACAGATTGAAAAGATTGTGCTGTGAGTTAATAACTCTTTGTAAAATTCCCAAGACTAGAAAAAGTATGGCATTAATGAGAATAAGTGTTGCACTTAATGGTATGCAATATCATTACTACTTCCTTAAAAAAAAAATCTGATTTGCAAAATTACTAGTTCCTTACATCATCTTCTATTCCACAGTTTGCATTTTTATAAAGTTAACCATCAATAAATACAAGTCTTTAAATAAAAAACCAAACTGTTGCTGAAGATATGAACTTTGGTTTTTAACCTCAGACCTAAAGGCTCTAAGAACACTATAGCAAGATTTCAATAGGGCCCCACACCTACTGATTCAATGGCAACAACCTGGCTATATTCTGTAGGAAAAGTGTCAGGTCTAAATAATTAATTTGAAATATTCTCTTTCTTAAGTGGCTAAAGAAGCAAGCAAGTAGAGTTATTTCCATTCTGGTGACTTCCTGAAAGCTCCTTTCAATGTAGCAACTGTACGAAATAATCAAAACAGCAAACTGTTTTGATTTTTTTTTTAGAGCTGGGGATTTCTAAACTAGTTCTGCGAAATACTGCAAAAAATACTTCACTTTAACACTTCAATTCATCACTGGTGTAATTGCTTACATGGATTTTCTATTTTAAGTAATTAATGGCAAAAATAGTTAGTGTACTGATAGCATCCTTCTTGTCTGCTACGCGGATGATATATATTTCCACAGTTTCAGGCAAGTAAAATACTCCAGCAAGATTTCTGCCACATAAAGTGTCAGGGTGACAATAAGAAACCCTGCAGACTGCTGGAGTTACAGTCACCTGCTTTGCTATTTTATATGGAAAGTTACAGCTGAAAGATTATTTTCACATTTCAAATGCACACGCATTTTAAATCCATTTAAGCACTTTTACATGAAAGCAGTGTTCCACACAGTAACAGTGGTGAATGCTGAAGCATGTTTCCAAACAGATGTATTATTAAGGCTTAATTGCAAGTCAATATAAATGTTAAAACATCATATAGCTGTTTTAAAACAGAAACTTGGCTTTGCTTGTCTCCCCAACTATAAACAACTCATCATAACAGCAACTGCAAACCATTTGAGCAGCCAGATTAAAAGGAATAAAGAAAAATAAATCTTACAATTGCATCTATATTTTTATCTGATAAATTCAGATGAGTTATTTTTCGCAGATATTGTCCAAAGTCGTCTTCACCGCGATTCTTGTGACTGATGCTTTTAGCAATTAGGTACATTGTTAGTAGAACCATAATTCTTCAATATGCCAAACGGCTCTAATGCTTCTTCCACATGCTCTTGTAAGTCGTTTTATAAAATGCCTTAAAAACAAAAAGGAAAACATTACACTACTTGTACCCAGATCCTGAACAAAGCTTAAACATATACTTCAGATCTGATGTTTCCCCACCAATTCCCTTTTTGCTTACAGTGACACATTTTGTATAGTCTTTGCTGCTGGTAAAAACCTACCCCTTTTTTGCTGTCAGTTTTCCAAATTTTTAGTGTATTAAAAAACATCTAAAATACATTGTTACATTTCATTTCTTGTTTCGGTGTGCTTAAGGGTGTAGCCTAGTCTTCATCATTTTCATATAGAAATATGAGCACAATGGTCCACAGCAGAAGTAATTCTCACACATAAATAACTAATTAATGGCAGCTCATAACCTAATTATTAGTTAGAAAATACATCACTAGAGCAGGTTTTACTGGCTGTGAGAAGTGGTATAAAGCTACAGTACTCTATACATCTGCACAGCCCTTTTGTCACACACACAGCTGCAGTGTATTTGTTATGCACAGTGAGAAACTGAGCACAGCAGAAGTAATTCTCACACATAAATAACTAATTAATGGCAGCTCATAACCTAATTATTAGTTAGAAAATACATCACTAGAGCAGGTTTTACTGGCTGTGAGAAGTGGTATAAAGCTACAGTACTCTATACATCTGCACAGCCCTTTTGTCACACACACAGCTGCAGTGTATTTGTTATGCACAGTGAGAAACTGAGGTTTTTTTGCACCGAGGCATACTGTAGAGCCTCTCACAACAAAACCAACTTTTTTTTTTTTTAAACTCT
>NW_009258952.1:7838983-7839712 GCF_000687185.1 Egretta garzetta | reverse complement strand
GCAAGACATATTTTGAACTGGATGTGTAAACAGTCTGGGGATAAAAATACCCTAACAAATATAACTTAAGAACTCAGAAAAAAAAGGCTGTTTTTTTAGCCAGTACATAATACAATGTACATAATACCCCCACATCGGTGTATCAAAGCAACTGAGGAGACAGCAAACAGCATCTCAATACTAAAACTCATGCAGCCACGTAAACCAAGGTATGGAGAATCCTCCTTGTCAGTGTTACATTTATGAGGAACTGAGAAAAAGCAAAGACTGAGACTGTGAAGACAGAAGACGTTTCCTTACTAAGCAAGGCTGAAGCTCAGTAGTTCCCCCTTACCCATGTGGGTTTGGGGTTTTTGCTTTTTTTTAAAAGTTGAGGGAAGAAAGAAAACAGAAAGACCACTTTTAATTTTTTTTTTTTTTAACTGAGAAGCATGCTTCTCACTTTTTTACATAAAAATACCTTTCAGAGCCTTTTCTTAGACCTTCTTCCAAAACAGGCAGCAAGAGCAGGGGAAAGGCCGGGCTGCCAGCGCCGGGGCTTTCCGCGAGGCAGGTCTCCCTCGGCTCCTAGAGCCGTGAGATGGGATACTACTGCCGCCCCCGTCCCCCCCACCCCAGCAGAAGGACCAGACGCCATTCAGCACAACCCACCGGAAGGCTGCTCTGACGTCCCTGCCCGTAAGCCCTGAGGGACAGGTAGGGGGCAGGAAGGAAGGGGCATGATCCGCT
>NW_009258952.1:7816444-7838786 GCF_000687185.1 Egretta garzetta | reverse complement strand
GAGCTTCGGCGTCGTAGTCGTCGTCTCGATGGCTCTGGGCGGCGCCCTGAAACGCCTCAGCGGGGAAAGGGCTGCGCGGGCTCGCTAGGGGCCTTCCTCCCCCCGGCTAGACCCCTTTTGTGTCCACAAAGGTGAGCTGGAGCGGGTGTTGCCTTTTAGCCTGCAGTCCTGGGCCTGGATACGCCTCTGAGGGAAAAGAGGGTTGCTGTGCCACAGGCATACCCTGCGGGGAGGGTGGCCTCTCGGCTAGCTGGGGCCTGGCAGCCCACCTCAGGAGTCTGTCGTAAGAGGAAATAGCGACAAGGAAATATCCCAGAAGGAAACTTTGAAACCTGCTAATGCGAATGGACTTGGAACAACATCTCTCTTAAGAAGAGCCCGTTGCCTTATTAATAACTCAATAATGCTATGTGCTTAAATTTTGTTTACCTGCAGGTTTTCCATCTGGTATTACACCTTCTTCCTGCATGCCAGGCGTTTTTGTGAGCATGAATTACTGGCAAACCCAAAATTTCGTGGTTCATTTCCCCCATGCTTAAATTAGGATTAGGAGGGTTAACAGTTCAATAAATTGAGTGGATACTCTATTTAATAAACAGCAATATACCATTAAAAAAAGTTAGCAAATGTTTAATACATTTTTTCCTATGATAAAACTTTTTTCCAATTTGGTTGTTTGTTTTTTTTAAAAATCAGTATTCTATCAACCTTTTTGGTGCCATTTAAAATTAATTCATTAATTGCTGATGACACGAAACCAGGAGGAGTGGCTGATACACTAGCAGGTCATATTGCCATCCAGAGGGACCTCGGTGGGATGGAGAAATGGGCTGACAGGAGCCCCAAGAAGTTCAGCAAGGGGAAGCGCAAAGCCCTGCCCATGGGGAGGAACAGCCCCAGGCACCAGCACAGGCTGAGGGCTGACCAGCTGGAAAGCAGCTTGGAGAGAAGGACCTGAGGGTCCTGGTGGACACCAGGTTGGACATGAGCCAGCCCTGTGCCTTTGTGGCAAAGGCAGCTAATGGTATCCTGGGCTGCACTGGGAGGAGCACTGCCAGCAGGTGGAGGGAGGTGATCTTGCCCCTTTATTCAGCAGTGGTGAGGCCACACCTGGAGTGCTGGGTCCAGGTCTGGGCTCCCCAAGTACACAAGAGAGATGGACGTGCTAGAGAGAGTCCAACAAAGGGTCAGGGAGATGATGAAGGGGCTGATGAGGAAAGGCTGAGAGGGCTGGGACTGTTTGGCTTGGAGCTGAGAAGGCTCGGGGGGAATCCTATGAATGTACGTAATTATCTGAAGTGAGGGTGCAAAGAGGATGGAATCAGGCTTTTTCCAGTGGTGCCCAGTGACAGGGCCAGAGGCAATGGGCACACATTGAAACACAGGTGGTTCCTTCTGAAAATCCGGAAACACTTTTTCACTGTGAGGGTGACCGAGCCCTGGCATGGGTTGCCCAGGGAGGTTGTGGAGTCTCCATCCCTGGAGATACTCAAAACCCACCTGGACATGGTCCAGGGCAACTGGCTCTAGGGGGCCTTGTGTGAGTGGGTATGTTGGACCAGATGCCCTCCAGAAGTCCCTTCCCACCTTGTCCATTCTGTGATTCTATAAATTAAGCACATGAATAACTCACTGAAGTCAATAAAACTTCATATGTTATGTGCTTTCTGTGTTGGACCATAAAGGTGCATCAGCTGGTCAGTGACAAAGTATTGCTTCCAGTGAAACCAAGATTAGGACTTTATTTCTCTTTTATGAAAAATGACACAAAATGTTGCTACAAGGAAGCATGTTTCACTTTGACCTTTGTTAGAAATGCAGACAAGGTATAGGAAGTCCCATCCTTCCAACCTCAAATTTCCTACATCCTTCTCTCTGAGTATACGAAAGTTCATAAGATGTCCTTATTTCTGTGGTGGAATCCAAACTGAGCATGCCCTGGAGCTGCTTGTTCTGGGAAATGTTTCTGTAAAAAAAGCATGTTAATATTCTGAAAGTTAATTTTGGACTTAGTTTGTTCTCCCTCATGGCTGTAGATTTTGCAGGTGTCTAGGGCTGTCTGTTAGTAATTTGATTTAAAGGCAGAAAAAACTATGAGAAGTTTCAGAGAGAGTATTTATTCATTAAGATTTGAAATAGGATTCTCATCTGGTGGCACGGAGCATTAAACAATCAGCTGTGTGCTCTCTGGGATGGCAGTAATTTGGCTGAGTACAAAAAGCCCTTGTCTTCAGAAAAGCTTTTGGAAATACCTGTGTAAAATCATTGATGGATATATTTCTTACAGTTCCAGATTGGAACATGGAACTGAAATTTACTTCTAAGGACATAAAACACCTTAAGAGCCTCCATTGCTTAAGCACTACCATGCATTTTGCATAGAGCTATTTCTGCGTACATGAATTCTATATGTGGGGTGTGTCATGTAATGAATAAGATGGATATCTTTAGAAGATACACTTCTAATTGTAAAACATTAAATTCAAGCCTAACAATTTCTGACAAACTTTTTCAGCATCAGGTTTCAAACTTTTTATTCAGTCAGGCTTTTTCCTGAGTTTCTCTTGCCTTCCTTTTTTGTGGCTAGACAGCTACATAAAACGGAATCAACACGGTTGCTTCAGTATAGTTGTTCTAATATGTAAAATATGTCTGAAACAAATTTTTCCACTGAATTTAAATTTGTTTTGGTTTTTATGTTTTCAAAGGGAGCAAATGCAAGGTTCTCAGAAACATAGGGCAAAGCAAATAGCGCTTTAATTTCAATTAACTTGCAGAGAGCTGTGCTGAAATGCCTTTGTCTGAAAAATAAAGCTATAGTCCATCAAGTCTGACATTGTCAGGCTGGTTAGTTAAGGACATGGTGCCTAGCTGTTCCTGATGTCTCTGCCTGTGTATACTGCCTGGTAACTTTTAAACCCATCAAGCCAACTCTGGCAAAGGGGACAGGCATAGGATGGTTATAAATTCTACTATTTTTTACAAAATTCAGCAGATGGTTAGAAAAAAAAGATTCCTAGCCTAGTGTCCTCATTTGAGGGAGGGGCTGAACCGTGGCCTGAGCAGTTACCTGCTCCTCTGGCAGGTGGTCATTAGCTTGCCTCCTCAGAAATCCGGCAGCCTTCATTCAGCCATGGCCCAGTTGGCAGAGGGGAGAGCTGGAGCAGCTTGGGGATGGGAATGCCAGCTGTGATCCACTGACGGCATTGTTATTTTTGCTGCTCGTGAATAATACTTCTGGTAAATATGTAGTTTCCTCAGTTTTGTCCGTATGTCAAACTTATTCTGAAATAGGGTAAGGCAGCGTAACTCCATATGTTTGTATTTCTATCCTGGAAGTGGTTTAGGTGAGACAGGTACCTGGAATAATTATGTAAAGCCCTAACCTTGCATGCAGTGCTTCAAGTTCTTGGACTTGTTCTGTTGCATGGCAGCTACTTGACAACACCTCGATTCTTGATTTTATTTGGGTGGGACCTCATGCATGCATGAGTAGCAGATGATGCATTCAAAGCGAAGCTACTTTTTTGTCTCTGTGCTGGAGAAGTACTGGGCTGGAGTTCTGTCCCTGCAGTGCCGCCTTCTCCTCACCAACCACGCACAGTTTGTGTCTCATGCTACTGCTGTTTCACTGGTTATACCTTATCAATTCTTCACGCTTTTGCTCATACTGACTGCGGATACCAACAGAACTGTGCAAACCTAAGCAAAACTGGAGCTAAGACAGAAAACCACTAACGTGATTAAAATGAGATAGGTAACAGGCTGGCTGTTACAAAAGCTCCTAAAATTATTTCTGCAAATGCAACTGAAGTCAAGTTAAAATACGCCCAATGTCAGAAAAGGCCTGAAGCCCAGTATGGATAACTATTATAAAACTTTAAGGTCTGTTATTAGTACAAAACTCTTACCATCATTAGTATTATTGGCAGATGCCAAAAAGTGAAATAGCCTTTCTGCATCTCCCAGCATTAAAATCTGTTAGAGCCTGGACGTAAAAGTTAAGTTATGAGAAAGCTATCTGTTTGCTAGGACAAACAGTTTATAGTGTTTATAATGTTCTTTTATGAACATTGTGTCTTATCTCCAGCAGAGACTGTAGTGTTGATTTGGGAAATGCAAGACTGTCTCCAAAGATGAACGGTAAGAAATAATCCAAACGACACTTTTACAGTTTTCCCTGTAGATAAAATAACACCTTTCCAAATATTGTAATGAAGTTTGACAGATGAACCAAGGAGAGAAAGCAAAAATTATTATATGCTGCTATTATTCAGAAGCTGTCAGAAGATGTACTGGTATCTCAGCATTGTGTCGTCAAACACTGTATAGAGAGCAAATATGAGTATTCACAGTTACTCTTCTGTGTTCTTAAATAGATGTAAGATGTTATTCACACATTATTTGTCCCTGGCTGATGTTTCATATAATTATTTGTGTGAAACCATTTTTTGCCACTTTCAGAATTTTACCTAGTTGTCATAAGAAGAATTTTTTAAGTGAAAAAGGAAGATGTTCCACAAAATCTTGATATAATGAGGAGCTAGTTTGGAGTTTGTATCACCATGTAGAATACATACATCTTGTTTAAGTTAGGAGAATATCTGCTGGTTTAGTACCTCTAGGTTTCTCCAGTTATATCTCCAGCTTTGTGGAACTTGGACTGAAAATGCCTCCCTTAGAAATAGATTAAAGATATAAGCTTAATTCTAACCTCAAATGATATAGTAAGTGAATGCAACTTGTCTTCAGCTGGAGAAGAAAGTTCAGATGGTTGTAATTACTAAAGATTGCATGCCATTAGATGCAGGCACATAAATTAATTTCCTTTTATAATAAAGTAATGCCACTGCAGTTATACACACACCCTAAGGTAATTGGGTCTAAACCAAACAGAAATTCACACAGGAAATGATGGACAAATTACATAGGAGTTGAATGCATATTTCAGTTGAAAATTAAGAGTTCCTAAAACAATATATTTATAATCCCCTCCAAGGGCTTAGGCATTTCCTATCTGTGGTGATCTAAACAGCCAAACTATGCAAAACAGAGTAAACATTCTCTGCGAACAGCATTATTAAGACCTGTGATTTAAGGTGATAATGTCTGACAAACCGGAGATGAAGCAATGACCTTTAGTGCATAAAAATGGCAATACTTCCATATCCGTTTTCATCTGCATTTTTAAAAGGCTAATGATCAATCTTATTACTTCATAGAGGAAAACAGACACTAGCTCTGGCAAAAATGCCTTGCTAAAGTTTATGCACTCCTGGTTTGTGAAAAGTCAGGAAGAAACCCCAATTCTCCTGAGATGCAGTCCTCTGACCTATCCACTGGACCATGCTACTTCCCAGAATACTGTAGTTTTCAGAAAGCCTTGTATGAAGCAATTTTTCATAATTAAAAACAAACCAAACGTCACAGCAAATATTTCATATGTTAGAAGTTTCATCTGAGGGTCAAAATTAACTTTCCTAAATTGCATATTTCCTCGTGGATATTATTGCTAGGCTCTGAAAAGTAAAACTACAGCTCATAAAAAATACACCCCGAGGAACAAGATATTTCATTAATTCCTTAAAGGTTTAGCATAATTGTTTTTAACTCCAGAAAAATCCTTCAACTGGAGACTCTCTGATGTCAGTTCTTCAAGACTTGACACAAGAAAAAAAATCCTACATGCATGCAATTAATCTTATGTATTAACACCCCATATTTTAAACATTTTTACCCTTAGGGACTTGCACCCTTAAAATTATGCTAGCTCAACTCTGTAGTATTTAAATTTTGTCTGGTTTTGTACCTTTGAAAGTATTTATCATTTTACCCTAACCTAGTTTATAGTATGACATACATACAAAATCTTTTACACTGGGATTTCAATAAATACTTTAAGTATTGTATATAAACATATTATGTTAGTTATATGTTAGTAGCATAATGAGAGTGCAATTCTGATTTGGACTTTTTGAGACACAGCAATAAAAATAGATAACAGTATGTTTATCAAAGCTTATTTTAAAACACTGACCTAAAATAAAAAAAAAATCTCCAAAATTTAGCAAAGGGGAGAAAATAAGTAAGATAATTGATGTTTAATTACATTTAGTATATTTTTAACCTTATAAACAAAATAGTAACAGGTTAGCAATTCGCTTTGCATCTTGGATTCTTGCGTTTTTAATCATCAGCATTAGATAATCAACTGGCATTACCATTCGTAATAAATGGAAGAGTACTACAGAAACACTGTATGCCTTGGGGCGAGGTACTATACACTGTGCAGGAGTGATCCAGTACCCAACTTCACAGCAACCTTACACCTTCTAAAGCTACTGTATCTGCAGGAATACCCTGCCGCACTGAAGGTTCATGAAACACTGGACAGGTTAAAGTAAAACCAAAATATCCAAACCCAGCTGCAGGTGGGGCTTTATAAAGGCACAAGTGATAGAAATGCAAGAAAATTCTGCTTCATTTACTAATTAGCAAGTTTAAAAGAGCTCATTTTATTTAATCTGAGCTCCTGTACACCAACTGCCACTGAAGGCAAGGAAAACAAGAGAGTCCCTTGTAAAATAAGGTCTGAACGGAGACATTGTGGGGCAAGGGGGGTTTTTCAGGGAGTATCAAAGATAGATGGTGAACAGAGCTGTTGTAGCCAGCTCACAGCTGCCTGCTACTCCAGTACTAGAATCAAAGAGAATTTATGAAAAGCTCAAGGCATATTTCTTCTGGCCTGGTATGAATGTGAGGTAAGGGATGACTGGAGAACTTGTGATGCTGCTCAAATGCAAAAGATTAAGGTTAGCCTTTTCATTAGCTTTTTCTAAAGCAGAAATACTTCTTGATCTCAGTGAGGTTGTTCATAGAAAGACTGCTCGTAAGAGTAAAGATTACAGAATTTGTAACAAAATCCAGATACCGGTGGCCAAAGGTGGCAGAGTGGTTTTGGGACCGAAACATCTTCTAAAATTCAGCTTTCCTCAGTGTATTGAGATTGTTACTTAAAACTCCCAATTAGGGCTAATCCTTCAGAAAGTCTCCATCTCCAGTAGACATCTAATGTAAGAGACCTAGGGAAACACTTAACATCTAGTAACTTCCATTTTCCCTCTGAATAAGTGCTGAGTTTTTGAAAATCTGGGTGCTTAGTGGTACAAATGGGGGCTGCTGGATGCAGAATTATTTAAGAAAAATTGTCCCTAATTAATAGCTAGATCATCTAATTTAGGTTTTTACAGTTTTGTTAAATGCTATCCACAAACATTGTTAAAGCAAATGCAACCAGAGTGAAGAAGTTACATTTTACAGATTAGTTAAGAATATATCTACTGAGTAGGTAATCTAATTGTTTGTGTGGGACTTCAAAGCAAAATTTTACTACCTGAAGTATTTTGGCTACATATAAAACCAGAGAAATAGAAGTATTCCTGCTTTTTATGACCAGATACCTCAGATATACCATATACATATAAATATGAAATGCTTCTATTGCTGTTAGTTACTTATAAAATAATCTAGGAATATAACTTTTCAAGTTTCTGAAGTGCTTATTTTCTGTTTTTTATATATATATATATATATATGAAGTGCTTATTTTCTGTTTTTATATATATATATATATATATATATATGGCAGTCAGGTACAGTGCAGGCATACACAAGATAAATGAATAATTGTGCATGCACGAGCCCTACATCTTCATCTCCTCATTCATGCATGAGGCCCGAAACCATCTCCTCCAGTGTACAGCCTTTAGAGAGCAAAACATTCTTCCCTACAGTCACTGCAGTTCAATGTTTGTCCTCTAATGTGTTTATTTTCAAGTTTGTCATGTAGTTGAGTTACTGTTCTCTGTGCAATATGCTGGATATTCAGAATACTAAACCAGACATTGTACTGAATTATAAAGACAACACAAGCTTGGATTTTATTATAGACAGCACAATATTTTGTGTTTGACTTTACAGTCCAAAAGTATGGCAATACATTACAAAATATAGTCAGCATCAGTAAACTCCTCTCTGAAATGATCAATCAGATGAAACCCCGAAGAGTGAGAGATAACGAAGTATCTTGAAGTTTGCAGCTGGTAACTTGGCTTTTCTGGGTAGTCAAATACCACGCTGATGGTAAGGAACTCCAAAAGGATCTCACAAAGCTTGAGCGAGCAAAAAATGCGGCAGAGGAGCTTCGATGTAGATAAACGCATCCTGGGAAAATCTGAACCATGCCTTACCCAATGCTTTCTGGAGTTGTACCTACCAATTTTGAAATCATGAGCTTGATGTGCAACAGCAGCCAAATAAGCCAATGAAACACTGGGTGTCACCAGGAAGGGTGGGACAACTGTTTATATCAGCATTCAAGCACTGGCATTCATATTCCTATAGTTTATAAAATAACTTGGTATTTTAAAGCCAAGTGCGACTAAAACCATTCAGTCTGAGCCTATGTGCGTGAAATTTCAGCTCATTGCTATCACCAATGAGGACGGTTTAAATACACTAAATAGACTAATATGAGATTGAACTATTATATTTCAAGTACATATAAGATGTCCAAAACTTTTGGATAATGTTATGCAAAGAGAATTCTATAAAGTGGCAACATAAATACCTATAACTTATTTCACAAAAGCAGTGTACTTCTTTGTGTAAACAGGTATCAAGTGGGACAATGGCTGTGCACTGAAATGTATAGTCTCAAACACCCGTGGAGGAAAATAAGTAGGAAAAGTTACTGGCCAGGTACACTTGCTGTGTCTTCCTTGAACTCAAAAGGTACTGCTGTGGGCTTATGTACTGTTCTTGCTTGTACAGAAGTCTATCGCTGCCATTTCCAAGAGCTCTGAATATTAAAAATACCACACCTTTCTTCTCCTGCCTCCTCACCACCGCTGACATGCTCAAAGAAGCATAGAATCGTTCTCCTATCAAACTGAACATCTGATATAATTATCTCAACTTTACTCACTCTGATTTTTCCTGTACTGTTGGATGTTGCTGCTTTAAAACTCTTAATGAATTTCTGCTTCAGGCTATCTGCATTTCCCTGCTGAATGGTAAGTTTCCATTGTGTAACTTGCATCTTCGCTTCAAATATGCTGGAACCCATTTGGATGAAAAGCCCCAAATGAGTAATAGCTAGTAAAATTTCCAGACCAAAACAAAAACAAAACCCACATCAAGGCAGAGTTAAGGTTGAAAAGGAGTATCAGTTACTTAAGGTATAAAGCATAATGGCATATTGTATAAAGCATGTTATAAATTATCCCAAAAGTAAACATTCCAAAGACCCCAGGAAACTCAGGATTAAGTATAAAAACTTAAAAGAAATCCAAACATCTTGAATTATTGAAATGCGGTATGAAAGCCTCCAAAACAAACTTAATCAGCCCTGCAGCAGCACTATGTTATAAGCCAGCAATTATGATTAATGCATTTTAGTATCTGTGGCCCTATATTAGCCTAATGCATATTTCGGAGATGATAATCTTTCATTTTGTTCTTTTGCATGCAAGAAGTGACTATAACAAGCGATAGAACGTGAGGAGGAGAAAATCCTATTGTTAGTTTTGCCGCAGAACTGGTCGTTACTTGACTACTTAGAAATATAAAATGTCCATCATTAAGTGTGAAGCTACGAGCAAAATACTGTTATGTCATGCATGAATGTTTCATCACTGTGAGAAGAGACCATTTCTGGCTGGACCAGTAAAACTAAATCAGGAAAGGCTCCATTATCTTTAATAACTCATTAAAAGATAAGCAAATGGGATTTGAATTCTTAAACACAAATTGAAAATCTGAGAAACAAACTTCTTATACTGCATAGGTTGCCTATCTAATATAATCTGAGTGGACAGAACAATAGGGAAAAAAGAATAAGAGGAGATGAATGTTTGCCAAAAAATTCAAGCCCCAAAACACTCACTCATTTTCAAAATTGTTTTATTGCAGTTGGGTAATAAGAGATAAATACCTAAGAGCAAAATCCAGTAAGTCACATTTATTTTTCTTTTGGAACAATTCTCCAAATTGATTGTGTTTTATGATAAAGAACAAAAAGTTGCACTACATTTCAGAACATTTTGTTCTTTAAAACTGGTCAGGCAGGTGGGAAATACTAAAGTACTACAAATTAAATGAATAATTTTCCACTCCAGCTTCATTTCCCAAATTGAACAAGTCCAAGCGAAAGAAACCATGACTTTTTCTGCTTTGGAGATGCGTATCAGCTGGTGATGCACTTCAAGCTATATTAATTTGATTAAAAAGTTTATCCTTAATAACCTGAGACATCAATCCATGTATCGCTTCTATGGTGGTCTTGCAGCTGAAAAACAAGCATAAATTCAACGTTGGCCATACACGGAACCAAACTGTCATTTTATTTGAAGATATTCAGCTGTTTTGGAAGTTCAGGGTGCCCATAACCCCATGAATCTTAGCAACTGTCTAGAAAGGAAAAGTCACATGCAGCAATTTAGCTATTGTTGCCAATAGCTTTTTCTTACTTAAAAAGCAAACCAACGAGCACTCTACACACAGAGACCAATTCCAGAAAACTTCTTTGTCTGGCAATTTAGGACATCTTACATTAACAATAGCAAGTAAGCTAGCTTTGTGGTCATCTGAACCAAAAATAAAATTAAAAAAAACCAATAACAAACCCTGGGGGAATGGAGCTACCATCTGTTATCAATACCTGAAGGCTCTTGCTGTTCTCCCCCTTATCTCCTTTGCCTAACCCCAGGACAGTAGTGTGCAGTAACCATAGCTCCTCTAAGAAACTTTACAGAGAACATTAAAGGGAGAGTTTATAGAGCTAATCAGTTATTAGTCAAAATATGCAACATGTAAAACCCCCAAACAGCAGAGAGGATTCCTACTGATCCAAGTTTCATCCAGCGTGCCTGCCTTAGGGGGATGTAGTGGCAAACTAACAAAAATGTCTCAGAACAGAATATACAAACGCAAAAGATGAATCAGCCCTAAAGGCATGGAGAGTAGGGACAAATTACTACTAGATGAATAAAGGAATCCTAGCCAGAGGAAGCTGGCTTGGAGCACAATTTGGCTAATGTGTATGAACTCTTAGAAAAAGGCTCTTAGAGATCTGTATGTACAGTAACAAGATACAATATAGCCAAGTGTAAGCACCTTTATGCTAATGGCTTACAGTATTGTTTTTCCTCAAACAAGTACACCCAATTATCCTTTAGCAAACTTTACAACTTTATTTCTTGAAAGTAATTTAGGTGCCACTGAATCAATTGTCCTGGTGTCTGCACAAGTCTGCTACTCTCTTTTGTCTTTTCTTAGGGAAGATTATTTGTTCAAGAAAAACATGCATCTGTTACAATCCATGTTGAGAACTACAGGAGCCTCTGTTACACAGGAAAGCAGAATTGATAACAACAACAATCCCTTCCAGTCTTACAATTTATAAACTAACTACTGAAGATGACTAAATAAAAACAGAAAAAAATCTCTAGAAATGCTGCAAGAAATAATATAGTAGGATGATCAGAAAAGGAGTGATTTCTTAGAATAACTGTAAGCACGTGAGAGTAATGTGAAAATAAAATGTGGTTAGTGTTACCAGACACCAAACGAGGATGAAAATCAAAGCAGACTTGTCAGCAACTCTATCCTTCTCATGTCTTTTAAAGCATTGCTATTGTAGCTGTTTCACTACAGGAACTGGGAGGTATCACCTAGCCTGGCTGTTGTGAGTTAGCAGCAGCCTTAACTCCATTGCAAATGTATTCTACAACTGAAATAGGCTAGATGGGTGTTAACTTCTGTAAAGTCAACCCCCCTCCAACTTGATCATGTTTGTTAGAAAACTTGTTAAGAGCTGTTAACTTTCCATAACAAGGAAACAAGCGCACAGAAGACGCTGGCACAACAGCAACTCTGATTCTATTTAGCAATGACATACTACACTTGCAGGTTTTCCCCCACTGCTTATTGTGGAACAAAGGCTTGTCCAACACAAGCCGACTCCTCTCCTTATTAAGGTAAAGCCATGCTGAGCAAGATGTAAATAAAATAATTTATTTATCAGTCTCTTCACACAAGGCCTTCTTTTTGTCTCTTGATTTTTTTTACCTATCGTTAAACTCACCACTCATCTGGTATCTCAAAAATCAGTTCCTTGGTAAAGTTTGTACTATGGCACATATTGCTTGCTAATGTGGCAGGGGAGGGCGGGGAAGGGAATACAAGAAAACTGTTCTATGTATCAGGATAAAGTGATGGAGGAAGAGGATGACAAAACCTCCAAATCTGAAAAGTAGAACATCCCAGATTTTATTAAATTTTTGCAGTCTGTTCTAAGGGATTCTATAGAATTGTTCCTTATTAAATGGGATTGTATCTCACTCAGAACATTCCTCAGACACACGCAGATGAGTCCTGTCTTCACCACAGATGGGCCTGAGGTTATACTAGCATGCACAGTACAGTACTTCTTGGTTTTCAAAGCCTGGAATTTGCCAAAGTTCTTGAACAGCCCAAGATACTGTATGACTTGTTGGATACTATTAGCCTTTGCTGAAGATTTTCCTTGGAAAAATGGTGACCATAACATTATATAGATAGTCTAGGCACATGTATCATTCCTAAGACTATTGGGAGAGAGATGTAAATATTAGTGAGGAGCAATGTTTGTACTTCAAAGCTCAAACAAGATTAGAGCTGCTTACCAACAAACATATAAAAAACACTCAGGGAAAACACTACAGGTTCTCTGGAATAATGCTGTATAGTCAGCGATGGCAAGTTAAATAACTGGTAACAGCAAGTATTTGCTATCAGGTAGGGTAGCTAAATATAAAGGCCAGAATGTCTGCAATCTACTTCTTAAAAACAAAACACAAACCAACAAAAAGCCCCCTTCATGTGTGGAAAAAGGATGTATTAATTAAAAAAAATATGAAAAAAAGGGAGTTCATTTTTAAGTGAGTGAAGGTATTACACAAGTGTAAACCAAACTTACTGGACTAGCCCCTAGTTCTTAAAATCACGTCCTATGCAATAATTTTTATTTACAGTTAGCTTAAACCTGATTAACCACAGAAAACATGCTATTTTCTAGCAATGCTACCTTTTTGTATTTGACAGAAAACATCTTTCTTGGTTTGCCATATACTGATGGAATTTAACAGGGATTTTTTGTTTAATAGACTATAAACTAGAGTTGAATTTATGCCAGAAACAAAGATTGAAATGCCATTGTAGGTTTAATAAAGGCAAGATTTTCTTAAACTTTCAAAAGTAACTAGTGATATTTGGAGTCTCTCATTCCTATCTATAATCTAATCATTCTTACCTATAATCTTGGTAGGTTACAATTTAATTGGTAGGTCACAGTTAAAGGCATGGTAAGTTTAAAACAAAATAACACTTTTTACAGGGAAGAACACAAATATGCATTATCTTACCTGTCTCTTGTTGCTTTTGCAAGTTTGTCTTCTGATTTCTTATCATGAGTCTCTAAACCCAGCATGAAACTGCCCCTTCCAAGCTGAGCTTCTGACTGTTCCAATTTTTCAGACAAATCAAAGACTTGGCCAGTGGTGTAGTCAGCATTCTTAGGAGAAAGAAGGTAATAAACATTATTGAATTCTAAGCTATAAATTCAAGCATTTATACACAAAATCAACACAATCTAAAAAGAGCATTTAAGACTGTAGTGCTGCACATTTTAACCTGTATCTGCAATAGAAGTGATAAAGAACACGAGTGGCACACGAGTGGTGGTTGAGAGAACAGAAGCTGAACATCTGACAAATGCTCAATACCTAAAGCCTGAAGTGGGCACTCTCTATTACTTTTTGCCCATGCCCTAAGTTATGAAAGAGTAAGTAAAACTCCGTTGGTTTTGACGAAGAGGAAAGGTATAAAATTGCCTTTTGTAGAAGGAAGGTTTTGATGCTGATCTGTGACATTGAAGGTCTACCCGCAATATTTCTGCTGCAACCTCGTTTTAAAAGTTCCATTGTATATTTTTCTAAATTGTTTACTTATTCAATACCATTATTTTAAGGCATACTATTCATTACAGTGCTGTAAAGAGATGTAAGGTTAAAAGGAGTTTAAGACAAAATCTAAGCGTATGGAGAACTCCGTAAAATGAAACAGTAAGTTATTCCCACCTTCTACTTTTAGAGAGCAGATACAAGGAACATTTCAGTATTTATCATTAAGAAAACCTTCTTTTCTTGTTCAGTCTGACAAATAGCTTCTTCATGTGGGATCTATATCTACCAGTGTCCCATTAAGCATTTTACAGTAGAGGGTCTGGCTTTCAGCACTAATGAATTAATATATGCACATGATAGCACACTATGGTACTTACAGTCAGCAAACTAGAAGAACTGAGAGTGTTCACCCAGTACTTGTTCCACAAAAGCTCAAGCAATTTACGATCCAAAGATGATTTAAAGTATGAGACTTCTAAAGCATAATACCTTTAAAAACAAACATGCAAACAAAGTAAGCTTCTATCTAAATATATCTTGTTTGGCTGTGACACCAAAAGTACATACATCTCAAAAAATCCTTAGCAATGGCAAATATCTTCAAAAAGATCAAAGCACCAAACAATAAAAAAAAGTTACCCCCCAGTTCCAATTCTAACTCTAAAAGATTTTCCATAAACATTTCACATAGAGCTTTAATACAGGTATACATAATCCCCACACATACTGCTGTGTTCTATTTAATGAGATTGCAAGTTTTTTTAATTAGTCTCTTAACGACTTCTTGTGCAATGCAATGATGCCCTATTCCATGCTTGGGATCTTCAATACTGTAATAACTGTTACTTACATATGCAAAACTGCAGTCATCTTTAACCTCTAATTCAGTTAGGAATGTTTGATAGCAGTAAATGTTACAAACAGGCAAACAATCTTACATTCTACCACACCTATTTTGAAAGTCAGGCTTTAGTAGTGCTAAAGAATTCACAAGAGATGATGAAGGAGGTAGAAAGCTGAGCTATGCAATGTCATTAGTGTAGGTGAATTACAGCAACATTAAAGAGTTATATTAAACTTCATTTTGATCAGGAAATTCTTGAGCAGGTTATCAATAATCCTATTATCTCTCGATTTCTCCGGAAAGTTATTCTGTTTGGCATTTCTGTAAGAAACGCCATCAGAGATAACAGTGCTTTAAAATCTACCCACACACCACACTTTAATATTTCTGTGATAGAACAAATACCCTTATTTCACATATGCTAAGAAAAATGAGGTACTAAGTTCTTCAAAGAGATGTGTGGCAGATCCAAAATTAGAAATCCAAGTTGTTTGAGGGCTAGTGTAATAAACTTACTTAAAAAGATTAAATGGAAGCAGTTTCACATTGAGCATTGCATACCAATTAAATTTTGACTAAGGTTATCCAGACTGCTACTAAGAAGTGATCAGTAGTCACAGACATTCTAGAGAGACAGGATCATTAAGGGTCTGGAGAAGAAGTCTTACAAGGAGCAGCTGAGGGAACTGGGGTGGGGGGTTAGCCTGGAAAAAAGGAGGCTGAGGGGAGACCTTATCCTTCTCTACAACTACCTGGAAGGAGGTTGTAGTGAGGTGGGTGTTGGTCTCTTCTCCCAAGTAACAAGCGACAGAACGAGAGGAAATGGCCTCAAGTTGCGCCAGGGGAGGTTTAGATGGGGTATTAGGAAAACTTTCTTCACCGAAAGGGTTGTCCCGCATTGGAACAGGCTGCCCAGGGAAGTGGTTGAGTCCCCATCCCTGGAGGTATTTAAAAGCTGTGTAGATGTGGTGCTTAGGGACATGTTTTAGTGGTGGGATGGCAGGGTTAGGTTAATGGTAGGACTTGATGATTTTAAAGATCTTTTCCAACCTAAACAATTCTATGGTTCTATGATGTGTGTGCTTCCACAAGTTGGATCAGATCAGGGGACTGATGCAGCAAAACAAATGCTTTGACAAATAAGTAAACATAGGCATGAAGTGAGGAACGTGTCGCTGGGGACTGAACAGTTAAAGAAAGAATGGTTAAAACTAAACTACCTTTTTAATTCATGGAAAGTAAATTAGGAGGAGAGAAAAAGCAGTAATTCTTCCTGTTGCTGATGTTATCCTTGAAGCAGCTCCACCTTCCAATCCTACCAAAGACAGAAACAATCTAAACATGCCCAGTGACGCGGGACAGAGATATGCAGCACTTGCCACTACTCAGAAGAGCAGACAGATTACAGTCTCCCTAGCTCTGCTGCTAAATCTACATCTGACACTTCCTCCCTGCCCTAAGAAAGCACCACTACTTAAAGGTGCTAAGGAATCAACTGCTAAAGTTTTAACCAGGTTCATCTTCATCTTTGTAACAGCTGTCCCTTAAAAATATCTCCTGATAAATGACAGTAACACTTTTTCACAAAAGCAACAGTGCTAAAGCAACAAAGAACTTCAATATTTGAAACACTCCAAAAAAATGTACTTTTCCGTACTGAATCACTAACCTAAACACAAAAATTGAGAATATGTGCTAGAGTTAGTAGTTTTTTTGTTACTTACTGTTTACAATGTACACCAAAGTCTTCTATTTTATTAAGTGGAATAGTCTGGTATTCGGAGGGACCTTCATCTGGAGGTTTATAGCCCTAAAAATTCAACAAAGGGCAAAGATGACACAGTAATTTTGGGACTTTTTAAAATGCCTAAACTCTTTGAAAGCACTTCACAACAATTCTAGTTTATTTTTTCTAGGGAAAATGGAATTTCCCCCAGCAGCCTGAAATTTGGAATTTTCTTGGATCTCAGATTTACATTTGGCTTTACTAGCAGTCGTTACATTTTCAGGTCTATCAAAAAGCACGTTGGAAGCAAACTAGTGGTCATAGTTGAGATTTTTCAAACAAGTAAGATGACAAGCTATGATGAGATCATTTCTTAGATCAAAGGAAGAGCCAGCTTCTTCTCAGATAATATTTCTCTACCTACTCTTGGAAGTGATTTCAATCCTCTTTTGAGAGAAGAAAGGAGGCATGAGAAGAGGGAAGAAACATCCATGCCTTGGATATGCCTTAGGGATACCTAAAACTTCAGTTATTTATTTAGCCAAGATGGTGCCGCTCACCGCTACTGACTATCCAAGAGCTGCCCACAGACCACTGGGAGGACTCCCTAAAAACATGCTTCTAACATGCATCTTCCATATAGGATTTGGTTTCCAGGCGCAGGATTACTCTCCCTGCTCAAAATTCTGAAAGTATTTATAAAGTGGTTTTGCCTACAGAAGTGAATATTCTCCTGAATCACAAACTGTTCTAAGATGATCTCTTTTGTATTTGAGCACACAAAAATAATACTTGAATGCAGCTGGGAATGTCTCACAAATATTTTTGTTAATTACAGTTTTACTGGATGTCAGACTGAAGTTCTTGATGAGTCAATCATAACTGGAAATTTGAAGGATATACCTGAACTTTATTAGATTGAAATTAAATAGCACAGTTATATCTCTGCCAGAAGTATAAATGAAAAGATTGCATTTGGAGATCTAGATTTCCAATATCTATCTGATTTCCTAGTTTTTAGCCTAATCCTTCCACGTTGTTTAACTCACTCATTTTTTGGTACATTATTTTGCGAAGATTCATAATATTTATTTGATAGAGTTAAGTAGATAGTTTTAAATCATGCTTTGCTAAAATGAAAAGCAGATTGTAGCATAAAACACGCTATTAACATTTGGGTTTAGGTCTAAAAAAATGATAGAGAAGAATTAACATAAATCTATTTTGATAAATGCTACCTACAACTCTATCCATTAAAAAATGGGTACATTGAGCTATATAATCTTAGGACAGCTCCATTATCTAGACAGTCTTTGATTTAACACTGTCAAAAATCTATGAAAAATGAACTAGAAGTCAACCTTTGTAAATGTAATCAATATCCAAAGACATGCAATAACCAGTATATCAGCACGTCTTTCTTTTAGAATGAACAATGACATGCAGTAGAGCACAGCAGATCAAACTGTCATGATCGAACTGCAGTATCTTTAGAACCAATCTATTCTCATGTAAAGACAGTTTGGTGATCACATACTAGATAACTTTAACTATTTACCTTAGGATATGTCCTAAATGCTCCAAGATTTACTTTTCCTGCAGATATTGTTCTTGTTGGATCAATCTGTACAAATACAGGTAATGCTTGTTATATGCATTTTATAAATTATTACACACATAAATGAACTTTATAGTAATTGTATTTCAGAAACATAATTAGTGCAAATTACATTCATTTTGTCATAAACAGTACTTTTCAGTTGGCATCTGTTGGTATAAGACTCTCTAAAAAGATGGGAATATTCATAGCATTCTATGGACTTTTTTTTTTCCCAAACTCATTTTCCTTATTTCCCCAAATACTTTAAGGGAATTGCACTTAAGAGCAATCAATAAACCATAATAAAAATCTGCATTTTAATCTTATAACCACTAGAGGTAAGAAAATGTATTACATGATCTGCTGTATTTTGGTGGAAAACAGAGGAAACTAATGAAGGAATCTGCTTGCGAACATATTTACTAATGCTGTGTTTAAATTTAAAAGTAATTAAAAAAAGAAAAAAGAAAAAGAAAAAAGCAGTCTGAAGGAAAGTGTTCTGAATCTGTGAAATTATGTCATAAAGTAAGAGAATTCACATGGTGGAAATACTTCTTAAGGGCTATTTATCCTTTTCTAATGTAATTCTTCCATCAGAGTTATATTCCTTCTTTCTGACTCACTTCAGTCTTTTTTCCTGTATTTCCTTCAGTAGCATGGTTTATACAAATAGTATCTTAGTATCTAAAATAAGGTTTACTTTTGATTTCAAACGTGATTTGAAGCCTGGAAGACCCTGAAGGACCCAAAGAGTTTCTTCAGATTTTTTCTTCAAAGATAGATTTCCTAGTGTCTTCTACCTTGTACTATGCCACTGATTTAATTTAAAAGGCATTTTAAATGCAACACAACAGAACTCTGTGACATGCTTTGCTCTATTTTGACAGAAGCAGCAACAAAACCCGAATTTTGTTCTATTGCAGGACATTGAATATAGATTGCTCAATAATTTTTTTTTTTTTTTGCAAAAGTACTGAGTAGAACTTTAAGTTAAGAGTTTTCTATGGATTTACACAGAACACTATACTCGGAACAATGCTGTGAAAATGGCCTTGGTAAGCAATACTACTGGTTTGACCAGTATGTGGCCAGCAAAGCAAAAGAAGTGATACCAATTTAAAATTGGATCCAAGACTTCCACTGTGTAAAATACACACTACTAGAACGTTGACTGAAATCTAAAAATTACGCCCGCCTCCTCCTCCCCCCATGATTTACTATACAGTTTTATCAACTATCAGCCAATACTTACAACCACTGCTACAAAGGGTTCTTGAAATTGCTGGTTAAGCATCTGGGTACTGACGTCGATCCCAGAGAGCCAGCAGCCATAGCCAGGGTGACTGTGATACCAGCCAATTGCATTTTCTAGACGACCAACCTAACAGCAGTGAAGGAAAACAAAACCAGTGTTCAACTCCATTCCGAACGCATCAGCTGCCCTCTACTGGGCCTTCCAACATACGACAGCACGGTGAGAGGATAAGGAATACACAGCCTGTGATGCTAACTTACTAATAGTAAACTAAACATACACCTTACTTTGCTAAACTATTTTCTAGAAACCATACAACCCGTAGCATTAGCATTCGCTGTTACAGCTACTACCACAGAACAAAGAACTTGAAGGAGCCAGGCGAGACGGTTAAGTAAGCTGAGGCTTGCCACAGCGTGGAAGAGTAATTTCTTACGGTGGATGTGACCTAAGTACACATAATCTCATATAATGTATAGTATGCCAGTAGAGAACGAACATTCATTATTTAGTACAGTAACACATCTCAGAGGCATATAGAGAGATTATTGCTAGGTTTAAAAAATAACTTCAGAGAGGCATGTTTTCGAACAGCAGAAGGGACAGAAATTATTGCGAGACCATGCCGTGAAAGCCAAAAGATGAATTTTTGAGATTTTTAGGAAAAACTCAAAATAGCAGTTTCCAAATAATATCCCTAGCTATCTCTACAAATGCTGGAAAAAGAACAAACTAACAAAACGAAACACCCCCAGGAGAACGAACACCCATTGCACCTCATTTTGTAAACCTCACTCAGGAATTGCTTACTGGCTGCTCCATACTGAGTTCAATAATCTTGATATGACCCTATATACCAGTTCTTAACTGAAAGTCACGCGTTTGGATGCATCACCTGCTTGGTTCTGCCAAATACTGAGTACATCAGGAAGGTTAAATCAGAAAAATGTTAATATGAGACAAAACACACAAACTGCCTACTGAATGGAACATTTATTTTTGAATTGGTGAACAATATTTGTATTTTCTTTACATCTCCCATAATAGAGAAGGAGAGACCAACAAAACATTAAAGAACACGTGTTATTTTTCAAAGCCAAATGACACATTTTGTCTGTATTAACACCAGATCCTGCCCATGGAGAAGCGAGTAACTGGAATGCTGGCATCTGTAAAGTGCTTATGCAGGGGAATATATGAACTTGCAATCTAATATTAAAAAAGTTATTCCAGGAACAACTGCTTGCCAAAGATCAAATATGGAACACAGCCAGCATGCAAACTCTGCCAGAGCACCAGTAAAGCTAAGTTATTATATTTGCACACAAGTTCAATTTCAAAATCGTGAAACCAACTATAGACAAAACTGTAGAATGTAAACAACTAGAAAAATGTTTCCTATCATATGAGTACTCCTACATAAACCTGGACGGTTTTAAACAGAAGACAAACTAACTACATAAAAATACTAATTTTATGGTATATACTTGCTGTTTTGAAACCCATTATTTCCACTTAAGAACTGGATAGTACGAATATATCCTTACATAAAGACATCTTTTCAAGTTCAAGCTCCCTACTTTTCTGCAACAACAGTGCAGCACTATGACATTAATAGTTTCCAGATAAAAGGAACCAGATTAAATAATTTCAAAAATTTCTCTTTAACAGGGATGAATTAAAAAAGTCTCAGCATACACCGACTTCTGGATTATGTTTACTCTTTTCTGATGTTATGATCCAGCCTAATTCACATCAATTTCATTATCTCTAAGTGTACAGAAGGCTGTACAGCTCTCTAAAATAACCCAAACTGTTATCTCCAGTCAATAAGTAAGGGGCCTCTAATTTCAACTGTTTTAAAATACTTCCAGGATTAAGAAAAATCAAAGGGTATACCGGGCCTCAAATCTATTTGAGCTTGAAGAGTTATTTCAACGCGTATCTGTAGTATAGGATTGCCCTGAATTTGAAGAAGCATCTCATCAGGTGCTCTGACGTGCCATGCTGGTTTCTGCATCAGCCACAGAGCAGATTGGCATTTTTGTTATCCTGCTGCATGTGAGAATTTTACTGCATAGTCAGGCTTCATATGACATGGGTCTCTGAATACAGGGTGACAAAGAGGGGGAACAGACATCTGAGTCATTCATCTAAACTTCCAAATTGTAAATATGAATAACTAAGTTGCGCTGAAACGTACTTATTCCTTCATTAGCATTTTCTTCACAAATGTCTTTTATTTTTATGGAAAACAGCAGCATGGCCACGCAGTAAGACTTCAGAAAGCAAGAAGGTGAGAGTAAATGTTGTATCCCCAATCTACAAATTGCAAGTATCTCTGACACATACCTTTTTTAAATTTAATTTTGCATACTGCTTTTAGAAACATGTATTACATCAGGTACTTTAGAAACACACTCCCTCCTTGTTCCATCCATAAGCCGCCAGCTGCAGCCACAAAAACGCTTCCTGAGCAATGAAAATAATTTATAAAGGAAAGGAGAATCTAGTATGTTATGACCTACTGTAAGACACAGGAATCTATATGCAAGAGTGTTTAAAGGGACGATTAGCTCACAAGACCCACAGCCGCACCAGGGAGGGAAACACCCTCCCCCGCTTCTCCTTACCTGCTTTGCGTTTTCAATGTAGGCAGCCATGTACTCGTAGGCGGCCGCCTGAGCGTTGACGCGAGTCTCGGTGCCCTCCACCGGTAAGGCGAAGCTGTCCATGATGATCATGGTCTCCCCGTCCACCTTGCCCAGCATGAGCCCCATCACCTCCAGGTTGCCCCCGGACCTGGCGTGCATCACCATCTTCAGGAGCGCCAGCGCCGAGATCTTGCAGTACTTGAAGTAATGGTGGCTGCAAGAGAGAGGCCGCGGAAGCCATCAGGGCCGGCGCCCGGCCC
>NW_009258952.1:7814673-7815345 GCF_000687185.1 Egretta garzetta | reverse complement strand
GCTGCGGGCCGGGGCCGGGGCGCTTCCCGAGCTGTCACGCTTGGAGAAATAAACGTGATCGCCTGGCTCTGAAGGTTTTCCGAAATTAACGTCGTTTTGGATCAGAGTACGTGTTCTGCAGAGCCCTCATGGCGAGGGGAAGTAACTCGCAAAACTTGTTGGTTGGTTGTTTTGCGGGTTAATGGCCTTCACGGTTATGAAAAAGTCGTGTGGTTTTAGTCAGAATTTATTAATTGTGAGCGTCGAGACCCTGGATTTTTTTGTGCGTGTGCTTTTTCAGATAAGAATCGAAAAGAAACGTGGGTGGAGGGTGGGGGAAGCAGGTCTCTGACAGCCCGAGCTTATTCTAAATGCCATTCACAGGGGTAGAAGCAGCAGCCGGTACTGGCCGTTCTGAGAGCTTAGGAAGTTTGGGTGGCAAATATTTCTTAATGAAACAATTATGTGACCATATAATCTGCAAGTGCTGTTGCTAAGCATGTGGCATACTGTTGCTTTTTTAAAGCAATTCCTTCCCCTCCCACCCTTGCTGCGGTTCATATGGATGGGAATTGCCATTTTGCTAGTTTTCCTGGTACCATTTTACAGTATTGTGGCACAGAGTAGATGAAATCTGTCTGCTCGCACATGCTGATTTTAAACTTTGTGCCCTGTTTTCTTGAACAAATGGGG
>NW_009258952.1:7771498-7814653 GCF_000687185.1 Egretta garzetta | reverse complement strand
AGGAACGCAGTAAACATTGCTCTAGATGATAAAGTCAGTTTGAATAATACGGTGTTTTGGGAATGCAAATACATCCAAGATTTAAAGATGGAAGAGCTGATAGATCCGAGCTATCAAACATTTTTTAAAGATAGTATTCATAAAATAGTCTATTTTCCAAAAACCGTGAAAAATATGTTGTTTGCACCTTGTAATTTTGAGGACATATGGTTTATCCTTGAGTTTCCAAATGTTTACAGTGTGTTCTGATTTTTCTGTACGTGTGTGCCCATGGAGCAATGTCTCCAAGCTTAGTTTTGAGTCTCCTACTTTTGCTAGTAATAGTTGCAAGGCCCTAGAAACACACAAAATTCATTTGGACACATTGCTAAACTGAAAATAGTTTATTTTATTTTGAATTGAAGTGGCTTTATAGTGGCAAGCTTTACCTCGGTACGTTTGTGCAGTCGCGTGAAGCCAGTCTGAAGTTAACGGTTCACTGTGAGTTTAGTGCTGTCACCTCCAAGATAGTTCACTATGTAACTGGGGACTGCGGTAGCACTCTTTTTGGCTAGAAATGTGTTGTTTCTTTTTTTTTTTACTGTGATTAGTTACAATCTCTTCACTTGATACAGTAGATGATAAAATTGATTGCTTACACACTGGTATATTTTCTGAACTTAGAAGTATAAGCATCACATTCAAATTGTCAGTCTTTGCTTAGAATACATAAGAATTTTTCACTTTTTTTCCTTTATCTTTCAGTATAATAGATCCTTTTCACTTATGTCGTAGAGTGTGCACTCATGCCTATTTTAAGATTAACTCGAGCAGAAAGATGTAAGACATAAGATGTCTAGCTATTTCTAAGAGACATTTGGCCACTTTTCCTGGCTATTTAGCTGTATCAAAGGTATGCTGAATCAACAGTGCTGTGGTATTAGTCGTCCTGGTGTTGTTCTCTGAGGCCAGGAGTTGTGAGATCTCTTCACACCAAATGAATTGCCCGTGTAGTTTTAACTGTAACTGTTTTGTCTTGTGTTTTCTAAGCAACATGCTCTTTTGAGCAATACGATAGGAGTGAAGAATGTTGGAATGTTAATTTCGTTCCTCGTGCTAGTTAGAAAATGTACTGCAAACACTCCTTTCCTTATACCATCTCTCAGAATAGGTTTGGTACCATTCCAATACAGTGATTCAGAAACAGTTCTAGAGTTTATGAATATTATTGTAAACAGAGGTAAGGAATGCAGATGTTACAATCGGTGAGCTTTTGGGAAGGCTTCTCACAGTGCCGCCTCCTACACGTGATAATTTTGCTCTTGGTGGGTGTGCAGCACTGGGTAGGTGATGAGACCAGCTTTTAAATTCTTTAGTATGACAAGTTGCTTCACCTGTTCAGAAGAGTTTTTTCATTATTCTTAAGTAACCTATAGACTAAATAAAATTTATCAGTGCCTGGAAACTTACCCCCTTTTAGATCTCTTTTATCCTTTATCAGTATGCAAAACTAATGAGATTAAAGATTTAGGACAAATCAGATGGGGGAATTTATTTTTGGAATTGATTGTCCTGTATTACCACTAGGAGTTGTAAATAGGTTGTCCTAGTTCTGCCTCCTTTGTAACAATAGTGTAGTTTTGTATTATGAATAAAAAAATAGCATTAATGTAAGAGAAAAAGTGTAAAGGAATACATTTTACGGCATACATCAAGCCGATGTTAAGTTAGCATGCAATTACTTGAATTTATCTGACGGAATTTTGACATTTTTTTCCTTCATCTTACTTCTAGTAAGCATTTATCTCAGTCTCTCTGGATACATTATTTTATGTTAACCTATGTAGTATCTTTTTCTGCTAGTCTTTGCGAGGTGAGTGGGTTTGGGGTTTTTTTAATTCTTCGATCCTCTTCTTGAAAGTGTTTTCTAATATACTTTTGTCATTAGCCTATTGTTTATATCATACACTCTGTAGGCTTTAGAAAGATACTGAATTAGCCTCAATAAAACAATCTGGGTTTAGATGCTGGATGTGATGGGATGGCTTAGGAAACTGCATAAGCAATCCTATTGCTTAAGTCGTGTGGGTAGTATTAGAGGGATTTGAGGGTCATAATTTTCTTCTTGGTTTCATGCTTCCTTGAAGCGTGGAATACAACATACAGATTTTTTTTCTCTGTAGGCTTGGTTTTGCAAAACTCCTCCAGCGGAGTTGGTGAAAATGCTGAATGGAGATTAGGATGAGTAGGCTTGTATGCAGTCATTCTTTTTGGTTTTGTCATTCTTTCCATGGTTACCTGTTATGCAGCTTTGCAGTATTTTTAGTTCTGATAAGACTAGCCTAACAAAGAATATTCAAAGTCTAAGTGTGTGCCTTAACTTCTGTACAGTTCCATTGTCATGAATTTGATTCACTTTAATGTTTTTATGAGGCTATCTAGGAGCAGCAATATACAATAAATTGCACAAATAATGCTAAAATTTCTGCTCCGAAGGGCTTTCAATTAAATAGGCAAAGATGCACAACTAATGGAAGAAAGGTAATCGTCTGTTCCTCAGTACCTGGTTTGTTACAGATGAGTGGCTTGTCTGATTGCAAGCCAATGCTACCTGATATCCACAATCTTACAATCATTGCAGAATTGTAGCTGCTATTGCCTCTGCTATTTTAATGGTACAGGAGGTAATGGCTCCAACTCCAGAAACACTATGCATGTGTTTCATGGGGTTTCTTTCGTTGTTCTTTTGCTGTGTTGTTTTTTTGTGAATTTTGTTTGTTTTGAATAAGCTTGATGACTTTTAAGGCTTCTTGTGATAGCAAGTTACGCAGAGAATTGATTGTGTGATTTGGTCCTTATCTTAGAGTATATGTGTATTTTGCACTTTTTCTACATTTTTGTCTAACGTTTCCTTTATCCTGTTTATTTTTTTACTGTTGTCTAATTTTGATTTTATAATTCACTAACAATAAGCTTGTGCTAGTGTGTAGTGAAGGGCCACTGGTAGACTTGCAGTTAAAAAAAACAACCCCAAAATACTTTAACCAAGTTAGAAAAAAAGAATAGATTCTTATAATCTGGAATCTTTGAATTTTCTCTCTCGTGAAAGATCAAGTAATCTCCTCCATGGATGGGTTTCCTGAGGCAGGTGTTTTGTTGATCCAGCAAACATCTTAAAGCTTGTAGTTCTGAGGGAGAAACTTGAATATTACTTAACTACTGTCTTAAGCAACAGTAATTAAGCTTTACATTTTTGAGGTTCTGATGTAGAGGCAATGTTCTGTGTCTTTTTTTCTAACCTTAGAAATGATGGCAGATGATTTAGACAAATTTATTGAAGATCAGAAGGCCAAGTTGGCACAAGATAAGGCAGAACTTGAAAATGATCCACCTTACATGGAAATGAGGGTGAGTATTAAATAATTTTCCTGAATTTAAACATTTCTATTGCTAGGGTCTTGACTTAAGCTTGCTTTTACTGTGCTCTTAAAGCTGTACTTGTTGTTAAAGTATTTATTGAAGATTTATCTATTCAAGGTAATTTCTAACTTAATTACTTAGTATCTGTATTTATGTAGATTTTTAAAAACCTGTTTGCCATGAGGCATACCCAGTAACTTTTGTATCTTTCAAGTAGGAAAGCTCTTGCAAATGGTTATCATTGTTCCTTCCTCCCTCCCTAGGGAAGCTGACTGGCAGGGATCTGCTCTCTGCCCACTCAAGAGCATGGGTGTTGGGATGGGGATGGAAGGTATAAATATCCTCAAAGTTTCTGTTATGGAAACTAGGAAATATAAAAGGCAGATTACTTAATCCAGTCAATTAAACAAAATCTGTTCTTATCACAATTTTCCTATTAGAAATTTTAGTACCTAATTCTAAAGCTATAAAGATTTCATGATTTGCAGACCACTGTTAAGTTGTTTAATAGTGCCAGTACCTGGCAAAAAACTGTATCGAAATAATTCAAGCTAGCTAAGTGTTATGGTAACTAAATAAAGTCCTCAGTAAAAAAAGGAGTTTTGATTTGTCAGTTGCTTGCCTTACAAAGCCCCAAACAGCTTGAGCTTTTAACAGCAATTATAATATTGAGTTTTCACTCTTTTTTTTTTTTTTTTTGTTTCATCAGAAGATTAGGAGAATTAATCTTTCCCCTTCCATGGGTAATATAAGTATTTTCACCTAGTTACAATAATTCTCTCCAGAAAGTTTTGTTAATTCTTAGCAAGCTGTGAGTTGGGCTTCCTTTATTTTTGCCTTCTCTGCTCAGAGCAAGTTTCAAGAGAAGGAGAATGTTTCCAGCCCATAGTTTGATAAAGTCCTAGGCTGTATGGTGAAAGTTATGGGGAACAGGCATGTTAAACTTGCCCTGTAATTCTTTCATAGTTTCAAGTAGGGTGCAGTAAGTCAAATCAGCCACCATAAAATAACAGGGGGTATGTGTAAACTATGAAGCAATTGTGGATTATGTGTGGTTTATGACATAAATGACAATATATATTGTCAACATATTTCATGACATGAAATATATTGAATATATTGAAATAATATTCAACTAATAATTCCTGTGTTGTAGAGAACTGCTTTTTTGGTAGTATTGGTGAAATGTATAACTTGCTTAATGTGTTAATCCAGCATCGCTTTCAATCTCTCTATTCCCCAGTGCTAAAAATTATGTTGATAATGTTGTTCTTATATGTGATATTTCTTTTACCTTGTGATGCAGCAAAGTGTTTTGTTTTGTTTTCAGAATAAGGAATCAGAGAAGCTTTCTGAGACTAGCAAAATGTTAATGTCCATGGCTAAAGAAAATATACCTCCAAATAGTCAACAGAACTATCCTTCAGGTATAGTATTTTTTTTTATATGTCTTCTAGATTTAAGTAGCATTTAATTATCTTTGAGAATTTTTGAAAGGGAATTACTGCTTTGGATTTTTAATTGATGGTCATTATAATTCAAGTGCATACTGGTTTTTCAGTCTCCCAAATGTTTCAGGATTGTGTGGAATTTTTTGTTAGTTATGCTTTTTTTTTGAATAAGGAAAATATGCCAAGCACTTTCTTTTTCTTCTTGTGAAGCTAGCTCGATTAAAAAAACCAAACCAAACAAACAAAAAACCCAAAAATTTGCTTTCTAGTCCTTGATAGATGATCTGTCCTTTCCTTCCTGCAGAAGGATACGTTCCCCGTACTTGGTGCTAGGGAAGTAAGGATGCCTTTTCTTTCAGCTTCTTAAGAGTCCTAGTCCAACTTGACTAAAATATACACAGTTAAACTAATTTTTCTTTTAAATACTAAGTGTCTTTTAAACATTTAGACGTAGAGTAGTAAAGTGATTGTATTGCTTTTGTAATTTGTTATAATGTAGTCATTTATTACACAAGGAAAGAACAAGCACTTAGTTTTGGTTGAAATCTTAACCAAGGGAAATGGTTAGATTTGTTTTCCTGTGACTATTGGTTTAATCACCGTTTTTTCTTTAAAAATAGGTGTTGTCCTACTTCTTTTCTCTGTGTTCTTTGTGATTTCTGTTTGAAAATGTGTGATAGTGTTCCTTTCTCCATTTTACTGTCTCTGTAACGTGCCGCCTTTCCTTACTTGTCCTACCATCTCCTTTCTATAGGCACTACTGTTTTTCCTTAGTTACACTTGTGTAGCTCAGGTTTGTCTTGACAGCTTTAGAGCTTTTCTGTGTCCTACTTGTCTGTAGGTAACTCTTTTCTTTCATATAGAGACACTTTGGTTTTGTACCTCATTCATTTTCATACTGTGCTTACTGTAATTTTGCTGTAGTTCTGCAGCTTCCAGTGGGAGTAAAAGCTGTCCTAAGATGCGTCAATGGATATTTGCTGTTGTTTATGTAACACCAATTTAATATATCTTTTAAATAAATACTTCTGCTACACTTAATGTTATGTCCCCTCTATAATTTTTAACAGAATTTGTGACCAGAAAAGTGCATGTCTTAAATTAAAAAACGGAGCCTGAGCTTGTGAATCTGGGGGCCTGAACTGATCTTAGCTGCATAAATAAAAACATGGTTTTTAGAAGGATGTTGTGTAAGTAGAACTTCCAGCCATCAGCAAGGCAAGCTGCTCTAAAACCTTTACAGGAAAACTTCACTAAAAAATACCTGAAATGATAATTGAATATTCCTTGCTGTCAGAAGTCATAATGGATAAACTTGGCTAGAGGCCAGCACTTGAATAAGTACCTACCTCACATTTTTGGCAGTTCTATTATGATCGGCAGGTTAGTCCTGGTGTTGATAATTCTTTGCTTAACTGTGGAAACATACGATACAGAAAATAGAACACAGCAGGTAGTATCCCTATGGCTGTGACAGACCACTACATAACAGTTAAGCTATTTTAATATTAAAACAATTTTATCTTTTTCTTGAGAGCTATAATAGCACATCATGTTGTGTTTATTATTATAAATGGGACTTAACTGTTGACACCTTGCCATTGTTTAACTCCAGCCAGCAGCTAAGCACCACACAGCTGCTTGCTCACTCACTGCCCCTGCCCTTCCCCCATGGGATGGGGGAGAGAATCAGGGCAGGGGAAGGGAGGAGAGGGGAGGAAAGTAAACCCCATGGATTGAGATAAAGACAGTTTCATAGAACAGCAGAGGAAGAGAAAATAATAATAATGATAAAAGAATATGCAAAACAAGTGATGCATAGCGCAGTTGCTCACCGCCTGCTGACCAATGCCCAGTGAGTTCCTGAGCAGCAATCACTGCCCCCCTGATCAACTTCCCCTAGTTTATATACTGAGCATGAACTCATATGGTGTAGAATACCCCTTTGGCCAGTTTGGGTCAGCTATCCTGGCTGTACCCCCTCCCAGCTTCTTGTGCACCTGGGAGGTGCACAAGTCCTTGACTAGTGTAAGCACTACTTAACAACAACCAAAGCATCAGTGTGTTGTCAACATTATTCTCATACTAAATCCAAACCAGAGCACTGTAGGAAGAAAATTAACTCTATCCCAGTCAAAACCAGGACACACCTGAGTATAGAAACACACATAATGAAATATTACACATGAGGGGTATTCAGGTGGTCTTAAATGAAAAGGAACAAGTAGGTATTGCTGTGTTGTGGTTTAACCCCAGCTGGCAACTCAGCCCCACACAGCCACTTGCTCACTTCCCCCCCCCACCTGGATGCAGGGAGGGAATTGGAATGGTAAAAGTGAGGAAACTTGTGGTTTGAGATAAAAAGAGTTTAATAATGGAAATATAATAATAATAAAATTGTAATGAAAAGGAAAATAACAGAGAGAGAAATAAAGCCCAAGAACGACAAGTGATGCAAATGAAAACAATTGCTCACCACCAACTGACCGATGCCCAGCCAGTCCCTGAGCAGTGCACCCCCCACCAACCTCCCCTCTAGTTTTGTTGCTGGGCATGATGTCATGTGGTAGGGGACATCGCTTTGGTCAGTCGGGGTCAGCTGTCCTGGCTGTGTCCCCTCCCAACTTCTTGTGCACCCCCAGGCTACTTGCTGGTGGGGTGGGGTGAGATGCAGAAAAGGCCTTGACCCTGTGTAAGCCCTGCTCAGTCGTAACTAAAACATCCCTGGGATATCAAATCTGTTTTCAGCACAAATCCAAAGCATAGCCCCATACTAGCTACTATGAAGTAAATTAACTCTATCACAGCCAAAACCAGCACGTTCTGTAATAATAATTTGGGTGCTGTGAAGTTACTGTATGAATCTTCACTCTGATGTGTTAGTTGCTTCTGATTTTTTTTCTTGGTTTCCCTATAGTTCATCCAATAATAATGGCATGTGAAAATAAAAGGCAAGAGCAGGTAGCTGAAACAAACCATTTCCTCTTCTGTATTCTGTCCCTCTTTACACTTACCCCTTTTTGAGGGTTGAAATGGTACATTATTTTTTAACAGAACTCATACCTTATGTGCAAAATTAGGAGAAAAGTAACTTGCAGATTGGAGAAGAAGCTCTATGCAGAATTTGGTTAGTAGTTGAACTCTGCAAGCTGTTTCAAAATAGCTTATGACATTTAATCAGGTATTAGTTCCTTTGGTTCTACAGAACAGCAGGCTGACTCCTGGTTTGGCTCATGAGGATATGTTCTGACTTAGCTGAAACTATCTCAAGCCAAGCCAGCTAAGTGTGTTTTTACTAAGTATCTTTCAACCTTTTATCTGTTTCAGTAGCAGAGTGATTCTCAAGTTAGCAATTTTCAGCATTTATATAATGTAATTTTTACTGTACAGACACCAGTTAACGCCCTACACATTTACAATACTGGTGTCAAACAAAGTACCATGCAATAAATTGGGACTGATGTAAGAGTAAATTGTGAATATCCCTCTTTTTCCTCTTACTCCTTGCTACTCATTTTACATCTAAACAAATAACTTGTTGCTTTCTAGTTGCAAAATATGTTTTCTGTTGTGTGAAAGGCACAGCTTAAAATATTGGAGTAATTTAGAAACTAACATGTCAAAGGAGATTTCCTTTGAAACATACATTGACAACAATACTTAGGTTATTTTGTACTATTTGTCAAACTATATAAATAAATTCAGTTTATGCTGCATTTTTCTTCTAGAGGGGAGAAAAAGCACAAGGGCTAGAGGAAAACTAACATCCAAAACCCAATCAATTTTTCCATGCTTTCCACCCAACTGCTGTTACAAAGAAGGTGGTTTTTATTTCAGCTGTTTTGTAATGACTAATTGCATAGTTCTTTTTTTTTTGTTTTTATTGTTGATGTCTAATAAAAATCCAGAAGTAGCTTTTGCAGGATGTGCTTTGTATTAACACAAAATAGTAGAATAATAACATTTAATGACATTAAACTTTCAGGTGACTATGGCTTGAGTTTACCTCTTGGAGAAGAATATGAACGAAAAAAACATAAACTTAAAGAGGAACTTCGACAAGATTATAGGCGGTATCTTTCTCAGGTAAAGCTTCTTGTCTGGTTGCCTGAGTTTGGTGAGTCTTTTAAAATCACTCTCATTGTAATTGAAGGAAAATTAATAAAATCAGTGGAAGATCTTTGTAAGAAGGCATTCATTATGAGTGATGGCCCATTTCAAAGACTCAAGTAAAATAGTTTCAAAATGTCACTGCTAGGAAGGGTTATATATTTTAGGCTTCTACAGATCTCATTGCCACGACACTACATATGACTTAGTACATTTTATTCTGAATACTTTATTTGTCTCTACTTCTTTCTTAGTTTCTTCTTAAGAATTTTATCATCTGTTACTTCCTTATGTTCTTATGTATTCTATGGTCTGTAATTCAGGTAAGAGTATTCCTGTAATTAGTGTGACTCCATTTGACAGCTTCTTTTCAATTTTAGAAATAAAATAACCTTGATACTCTGCTTTGCATGATTTATTAAATGTCACAGGAAATTTAAAATTGAAATGGTATGTATGAAATGTCATAACCTTGGGAATGTTCTGTATCCCTTCTTAGTCAAACAGAAAAAAATCAGGAACCAAATAATTTCTGTTGTCTGAAAATGCTAATCATCAGTGTCTTCAGTTCTTGAAATGAAAGAATGGATTGGCTTATAGAAAAGAATTCTTTTTTGTTAAAAGACTCTTTTTGAATAGTATCTTTTCCCCGACTTTTAGGGTATTTCACAAGCGAAAAGAAAGGTAGGGTGCCTGCAATATAATTTTTTTTCTTCAATTAGTCGCTTTTTGCTTTGTTTGAAAGTTTTGTGCTCTTTGAATTTTAAAAAAATCATTACTTTGTGTTTTGTGTGTTTGTGCATGCTGTAGTGATTAGTTGTGATTAGCAGCATTGCTTGCTTTGTGCAGAAAGATTGCTTATATTTATTTTTTCCATTAATAAGATTTAGAAACACTTGTTGATTTCTTTTCCTTTGCAGTTGCTGTTGCTGCTGTCTAATGCTGACTCTACAAAAAGTTTTTCTTTTAGTAGACGTTTGCTTCAAGGCTTATCAGTTACGCAGATGTTATGAGTTCAGATTTTTTTTTCTTGATATACACACTTTATAAAGTTGGAATAAAATTGTAACTCTGAAATATGTCATCAGAACCAGAGTCAGGGCTTTTTTCTTCCCTATCACTGTGAAATCTCATCAGTGGTGCATAGGAAAGCAGCAGAGCCAGTTATTCAGCACCTAGTGGCCAGAATGCAAGAATACAAGTATTGTTAGGAAAAAATAATACCAGAGGCTCATTTTTGCAAGGTTTGTTCTATTACAGTAATTTTTAATTATTTATATCATTATACTGTCATATATATAATTTTCAAGTTTAACACTGTCCATCCAGATTGTTCAAATTAAGCAACTTCAGTAAAGGACTGGGAGCTGACGTGATAGAAACACAATCTTCTGTTTTTTTATGGAGCTTTGATTAACGTGCATATGATACAAATTAACTACATAAGCATGCACTAGAATTCCTGAATAACAGTAGCAACAGCAGAATTAACTGGCTTCTTAACCTCTAACTAACGTGATGCTTACATAATTGTTGCTTCTTGTTTAATCTTCAGATACTTCAGATAATTTTCAAAGTTAGAATATTGTGTTGAAACCTGATGTTTCATAATTCTCACCAAAGTACTCAAACAGTATAATTTTTACATTAATTTCTAGTGTTTTATTCTCAATTGAACTTCAGTTTTACATTTAGGTTTACAGGGGTTGGTTTTTTTTAAACGTAGTACACGTTAGCTATATTAAGGCCTGAAGAAGAGACAGGATAACAATCTCATTTCTTTTCCACGTAAAGAGAGAGTGCAGCTTTTAGCATCTCTCATAGTGATATTTTGGTTAATAACATGTTTAGTCTTGCTTATGTAGAAAATGCAGTTTCCATATCCGCTTCTGATTTTTTTCAAATAACTTTTTAAGATCAGAGGTAGTACCTACAGATGTGTTCAAAGTGTGAGAAGAATTACTTAATAATGAGGATTACAATTTACTTTTTCTAGCAAAAATAACTTGTTCTCCATATTAATTTGGTTGTCTCAGTGCTTGAATTTTTCCATGGTTATTAAAACCCTTAAATCTTTTAATGTGTAATTGTGAAATGTGATTCATGACGATGTGGTTTTGTACTGGAACAGTACCTGTTGACATGCCTCTAAGCCTTTAAGCTGAGTTACAACATAGATAATGGAAGAAAATAATGCTAGTGAAATAGTGTATCTAACCCATTTCCCTCATCAGCCCATGCCAAACAAATACATGATCTTTTTCTTAAAGATAATTGGGTTTATATAACATAGGTGATTGACTGAGAATGGCCTGGGGATGCTTTTAGTAAATGAATGATGAATGAAGAAACCACTAGACCTGGAAACTAAGGATCTGTTCCAGCATTGGTGTTTGATTTGAAAGGCTGATGCTTTGATTTGCTCTGCAGCCCAGTTTCCAAGCTGCGGCCCAGGGAGCTATATGGAGCAGCTACATAGTGTTTTCAGTGGAAAGTTCTGTTCTGAAAGTGGCTGATGGTCTGTAAGGAATTACAAGATTTGGTGATGGGTCATTATCCTGAAAAGTCTGGGAACTGCTGGTGTAGAAAACAGGTAGTGTTGAGATGCAGAGTGGTGACTGTGCTAGTGTTAGCGTGGATTCTGTCTGTTAACATAAGAGGTAAACATACATGTTCTGCAGTTAGAAAAAGCAATTTTTCATCTCAAGTAGGGTAGTGTCTTGGAAAATTCCTCTTATGCTTGTACAGATGCTTGTGCTTATGCTACTTGCTTACAGGAGAATTGAGTAATGGTGGGGGTTTTTTGAATAAAAATGCATTTTTTTAATATATAGAGACTAACTTATGTAATCCTTGAAATATTAAGGGAAGAACAGGGAAGAAGTGCCAAACATTTCAAACTCAAGCTTAAAGCTTGACAAAGCCCTTTACTTTCCACATTCCTTGACTTCACTTCTTTCGTGTGTTCCAAGAACATCCTACATTTTCAAAATGTGAAGGTTGTCTTCAGTCTTTATTTCATTAAATTGATCAGTTTTATTTCAGAAAATATGGTTCCTAGCAACTGTTTAGCAAGTAAGATTTGGTATTTTAAAGTATATTGAATTATTTCTGGTTTTTTTTCATGTAGAAAAATTATCTTACTACTGGTGAAGTAGATCCATATACTCAGGGATTATCTCTTCCTATTGATGAGCGAAGATCTGCCAAGGTAAATATCTGGAGGAAATTAAGTGGTGTATAACTTGAAAATGAACCTGAATGTTTAAACTGTTGTGGAAAAATGATTTCTACTTAAGTTTGTTGGTTGGGGTTTTTTTACACTGTTTACAAATGAACATTTTTGGAGGTGGTTGTTAGAATAACTTTCAGAAAAGTAAAGTTTTTAAATTTTGTTGTTGTTTTTAGATTTTTTTAATCCTAGCTTACCTGTACTTTTAATTTTCAGATAATTAGATAAGTAATTCTATACTGATACTAGTTTGAGGTTTGCTACTTCCAATTCACACCTGCAGGTCACTTTGGTGTGTTCAAAAGCTCTAGTGGTTGTGCTTGGGTTTTGGTCAGCAATAAATATTGATCTAATAAAGAACATTATTTTTCTTATATATATACTTTTCTAATTTATTACTCTTCTTACTGCAGCCTGGGGATAATTCTAAAAATATTTGCTTGTAGTTGTTTCTGTAGTGATATTCTTACCAGTTCCTGTCAGAACTAAAGAAAGCTTGTTTTCTGCTGTGCACAATTTGTTTTGATGTGTTTGTGTACGCTTAACCTGCTTGCTTCCTCATGTGATTTTTTTTTTTTTTAACAGATAAATCTAGGAATCTAAATAAAAGCTGATCTGGTATTTCACATATTGTCTGCTGTTAATATAGGAATCTTCCCAATTTCCAATCTTTGAGAGTACAGATACTAATGTGTTTTGTGAAAGGAGTACACATTATCTCTCTGCATTTAGGCCCTTTGATCTTCCTTAGGTTTCTTATCAGTTTACGGTCTTGCTTTCATATGTTGGAGAAAGATACCAGCCGTAGCAGTGCCTCTGCTATTGGAGGTTCACTGAGATTAGAATATCAAGATGCAACATGCATATGTGGATTTTCTTAACTTCTGATCTCTTCCTCTGATGCATAGTATGATTCTGTGAAAGCCTAAATCAGTCTTACAGGGGTCACCCCTCCTCCTGCCCTCATATTCCCAGTTCCTTTCTTGTGTTTGCTTATAAATTGATCCAGGAAGTTGAATCAGCAGAAACGTAATTTAGCAAATTTTTCTGCTGACTCAGCCAACACCACTGGTTGGTTGTTAGGGTCAGTCAAACCCCAGCGAGTTGCAAGGCAGAAAGAGAAACTGTGTTGCTGGAGGAGGACTGGGCTGTTGCACTTGTAGGAGGTTTTTTTTTGTTTTGGTTCTCTCACCTGAGTTGCCTTGGAGTTGCATAGTTGCTCTATGTTTGGGGCTACGCTGTCACTGTAATGTGGCGCAAGGCTTCTGCTGTGGAATGTGTTGGTCTTGCCCTTGCTGTGCTTCCTTACGCCTTCTGCCTCTCTTGTGCTGGCAATAATGTTTGGCTGTATGAGGAGAACTCAAATAAGTGAAAATTGCTGTTATGAAAAAGCCCCAAATTCCAAATTATACTTGTGTTAAAAAAAAGAGAGGCAGCAAGAATGAAGTGCCCAGGAAGGGGAAAGGGCTGCTTCTCAGTGGCAGCCTGCATTTGTGATGAGTTTGTTAGCTTCAAGTTCTCATGAACTTTGTGTTAACCTTTGTGAGTATGTGTGCTGAAACAGTGAAACATAAAGTATCTTTGATTAATTCTGTGGAAATTAAAGACATATCTGAACTGGCAACATGTCTGATCATTGATGGTTTTATATCATAGGAGCTCAACATTTGTTGAGATTTTCTGTACAAATGCATTATATCCCTTTTACCCATTTATTTATTGCTATTGCAGAACCCAAAAGCTGCCAGAAGATGTCACACTGTGCCCTGCTAAACAGTTAGCCTTTGGGCAGCGAATTCTAAAAGGTTAACATTTGCATTTTGGTTTCCTCTGTTAGGTAAAATGTGCAGTCACACAGCATATTGAGTTTGCTGCAGAGTGTTGTGCCACCTGTTAAAGACAATGCTACTTTCTCAGCTTTGGAAAATATCCCTTAGGCAGCTTTCACAGCTGTCTGCAGGTTTTATATCATCACTGTCAGAAAACCTATACACAAAAATTTTGGAAAAAAAACCCCAGTTTTGGGGAGCATTGGTCTCATTTGCAAAACTATTACTAAATTGGAATTTCCATGGTGATAGAGGTATAAATTATTTTTGTTTGAAATTTGTTCATGGTAAATTTATATATAACATTCAGATTTTTTAATACCTTTTGCTTTTTTTTTTTTTGAAAATACTGCAGTGGAGAAGAACATGATTTGTAATATTGTAATATAATTATCTTTTTTTCATTTATATGATGGTTGGAATGAGGTAGGATAAGAGATGCCCCATGCTCTAAACATAAGGTACTAATATCAGGAAGCAATGCAAATTAGAGTTTGCTTTACCTGGAGACTTTTGTATTTCATATTATATTAGGCTATTGACGTACAATTCCTGCACATCTTTAGACCTGAGCAAGCTGGTTATAAATGTTGTCACCTTGCAAGAGCAGCTAGAACAAAGTGGATAGATCATGTTTTTCTTCATTTTCCTTGCATTCTTTGCACTTTTGACTCTTTTTGCAGTCAGCTTAACTGCTTGTTTGAATTTGACAGTTCAAGTTATAACCCAAGTTATAATTGACACATCTTGTCTATACATATATTTGTTGTCCTGTTTTAATTATGAGTGGGGCAGGTCACCTTAACACATACAAAAAAAATTGTATGTTTAAAAATCATTTGTAAATGCATTTAGGCTGGAAATCAGAAGATGATTTCAAATTGTCAAAGGAGTGAGGCTTTGCAACAATTTTGGAATAGATTTAGCAGAAGGAAACCTAACTGGTTTTAAGATGGAACCTGATACACAATAGTGTTACTGGGGACTAGACTTCATGCCCAAGAAGCTGACTTCTACTTACAGATTTCAGATTAAGAGAAAGTACTCTGTTCAAGAATGAACAAAAACCTCAAAGCAATTCAAGTCCTATTTGTACATCACAGAGAAGGGGGAGGGCAAACACACAGCTCGCATGTATTCATTTAATACTGCAGTTCTGTGAAGTTAAAAGCTACTCAAAAATGCAAAATTATGATGCCCTTTTCAATGCCTGTTTTAGGAGAAACTACGGCTTGAAAGAAACAAGGAGTACAATCAATATCTCAGGGATAAAGAAGAATGGAATGAAAGGCTAAGGAAATTAGGGAAGAAAAACACAGAGGTAATACAGTTTTACTGAAGCTGATACAAAGAACATCATAAATGATCTTGACAATTGTTTTATCAAGAAGACATATAAAGTAAGACAAAATAAGCAAAGAATGTTGTTCAGTTAGGCCACAGTTTTATTAATGTATTTAGCAAGTCCTGGTTATGAGTCATACAGTACAGTTCTTGATTTCTACTTCAGTCGTGTCTGTCTGGTAGGACTGTGTGCCTAAGGTCCCTGGATTGTTCTTGGTGATGAAAGTGGTGGCCAAAGAAGCTGTCTCTTTGGACAAAATGTTGAGCTCCACACAGTATTCCTTAGCTTTTATTTGTAGCTGCTTTTTCCTCAGTCTGTGTCCGGTTCATGAGAAAGCAAGGCAAGTGCAAGCAGCTGTCCAGTATATGGTGCTGTGCATTTGTGAGTCAAAAAAAAATGTCTTTACTCCTGAAAGTGAGCCAGACACATGCATAATTGTACAGAGCTGAGGCCTTTGATTTGTATGGCAGTAGGCAGCTAAGCACCATGCAACTACTTGCTCACTCCCCACCCACCCCCAGTGGGATGGAGGGGAGAATCAGAAGGGTTAAAGTGAGAGTCAAATGAATGGGTCTCATGATTAACATATGTGACCTCAAAAGTTTGATCCAGCAGTTTAGATAATTACGGGATAAACTTCAGTTGCAAGGAACCTCTGGAAGTCATGTAGTACAATCCCCTGCTCAGAACCGGGTTAACTTCACAGTTAGATCAGGTTGGTCAGGCCTTATCTGGTTGAGTTTTGAAAGGATGGAGAATCCACAGTTCCTCTGGGCAGCCTGTTCCAGTGCTTTAGCCTCTTGTTCTAAACTTCTTTCTCTCTGTATCCCGTCAGAATTTCCTTCACTGCAACTTGTGACTGTTGTCTGTTTGAAAACCATGATTCTGGCATTTCTGTAACCACCTATTAGGTAGAGACTGCAATTACTAGTTCCTCCTGCCCGCATACTTACCATCCTTCACCTTCTTTTTCCAGGCTGAACAAACCCAGCTCTGTCAGCTTCTCCTTTATAAGCTCAAGTGCCTTAACCATCTCAGTCGTTATCCTCTGCACTTCCTCCAGTTTGTCAGTATTCATGGCGGGGAGGGGGAGGTGGAAACTGGGCACACTACAACAGAACCTGAATACTGTATAAATTCTGAGCAGAGGAGGAGGATCACTTCCCTTGACCTGCTGACAACACTCTTGCTAATGCAGTCCAGGGTGTGGCTGGCATCATCACTGCAAGTGTGCTCTGCTGACTCACGTTCAACTAGTTGCCTACCACTAGCCCTGGCCTTTTTCTGCAAAACTGCTTTCTAGACAGTTCGTTCCCAGCCTGTACCGGTGCATGGCATCATTCTGTCTCAAATGCAGAATTTAGTATTTGCATTTGTAGATCTTCATGAGCTTTTTGTCAGCATGTTTCTCCAGTTTGTTAAGACCCTTCTGAGTGGCAGTCATCCCCTCTAGTATATTGAACCCTCTTCCCAGTTTGGTGTCATTTGCATCTTTATTTTTCATTACATATTGTAAAGTATGAGTTACTGTTATCTTTATTCCACAGATGAAAGATTAGTGTGCAGAAATACTACAGGATTTGTCCAAGACCATGTTGTCTGCTAGAACTGTGGTCCAGTGTGTCATAGGGTTGTTTTTTGACCACTAAACTATCCTTTCTCATAGTGGCATCTCCTGGGGAGCAAAGAAATAGATTAAGAAATGGCCAGGTTAAAAGGTTGTGCGCATAGGTAAGAAGTATTACAGACTTGCCTGAATCTGGATAGAATAAAGATACATAGTCTCTTGATGAGGTATAAAGTTCAAAGTGTTCTATGATTCTTTGCGCCTCTGAATCTGAAGGTCAGATTGGAGTTCGTAAAAGGCCCGTCCAGGGTTAATAGCCATTCTTCTGAAAAATATTAGGTAAGAGAAAGAGTGCTTTTTTTACCTCAAGGGAAAAAAAAAAATCCCTAGCTTTTAAGCCCTCCTTGAAGTATTTTCTTGCTCACCTCCTGCCTTTTCTCCAGTACCTGTTTAAGGATTGAAGAAATAACAAAACCAAGTTTTTGCTCAATGTGATTTGTTTATATTCAGATCTTGTAATATTTTTTTTTCTATTAAGCAGAATGAGATGGACAGGAATAAAAAATCTGTTGCTGTTATGAGGCTCCAGCCAGAGCTACATACGGAAGTACAGCCCTGTAACACAGGTGCAGAACCTCCCAAGAAGGATGCCTTTACTTCTACAGAAGGTTATGAAGAGCTGCTAAACAAGAGATGGTTGGAGGAAGACCGATATCATAGGTTAGACGATGAGGTTGAATTAAGAAGTCGACTATTAAGTAAAAGACTTGATGAGGATTTGGATGTTCCCAATCGAAGACATCATGGATTTGCTAGCCAATCTGTTATTCCTATTAGGAAGCATCACAGACTTGATGAGGATCGTGATTTTGGTAGAAGATACTACAGAATAGACTATGATCCTGAGATAAGTGAAGAAATGGACCCTAGATTTAGATGCGAAAGCGCTTATGACAGAAAAACTCCCCGGGTTTTTTATGCTGAAAGGTATTCTTAATCCTGTTTTCTCCTTATTTCTGTAGTGCTTGTTGCCAGCCATGGTTTTCTTTCATGGAAAATTAGACAAGATTCACATGTGAAAGCGTGATTTTTGTACTTACTTTAAAAAGGAACTTTGCAATAACTTTTAGAAAAAATATTTAAAAATTGGACAGTATCTAAAGACTATACATCATACGTTAGGGAATATTTAATATACTATGGCAAACCAAGGATACTAGAGAAATCACCCCAGAAAAAGAAGCCCATGATTCGTTTTTATGTTTATTTTTATATTTATTAAGTGTAGTTTGCCAGAAAACATGTTTATTATTTGAGAGCAAACCCCTACACTGGGAACCCAAATTTTCTTAGTCTGTAATAGGTATAGCAAGTCAATTTTCAATTCAGATTCAAAAATTGGTTTGAACTTCAATTTTTGGTACATGCTGCTACATGTTAGAAATGTAAAAATACATTTTTAAAAAACCTCTTTTTTACTGCATGCCTTTCTAAATGGCAGACCACAAACATATGCATAGTTGAACCAAATCCTGATGGTGTTAATAGGTGCTAATCTCAGTAATAACCACACAATTTGAATAAACATTTAAGAAAACCCAAAACAAACAAAAGCGGGTGTATTAGATAAATCGTTCAGGAGGAAAACTGATACTATGTACTGTTCATTATTAAATAGCTTTACTGTGTTAACTGATAAATCAGTTTGGTTACTTTGACAAAAATTATTAATCTTTCTCTTCTAGCTCACTCATTTAAAAGAAAAGAAAAAAAAGCATGACCTTCCCAATCATTCAGGGTTTGGCAGTTCGGCCACCTTTGGTTATTCCATTGCAAGAACCGTTTGCTTTCAAAAACAGAAGGGTTGTGGTGTGAAATAGTACCAAACTTGGAACAGATTTGTTTTATACAGCTAAATTCAAATGAAATAAAGCAGTAAAGTTTCTTGTAAATAAATTTTAAAAAGGTGCTTGAAGAGTGTTTATTTGCTCACTTTACAGATTTTGGGAACATGAGTATTGAAGATGCTTTTTTTTTTTTTTTTTTTCCTTTGTGTTAAGCCTGTTGCCAGAATTATTTAACTGCAGTTGCTTCAGTGAAGGAAACACCACTGTCTTTCCCTTGTTAGGCAAAATAACCACTTTTTTTTTTTTCTAGAATTAACACTTCTAGTAAAAACCGAAGGCAAATTGTACCACTCTTAACAGCGTTAAATATTACGATCATGTTTCATTGATAATTGCTGGTGGACTGGTTAAAGGATCTTTTGAGTCCTTGTTTACAGGGATAATTTTCTGGATAGCATTGCAAATTAATAACTGGGAAAAGCAAACCCTAAAATGCTCTTCTACTGCAAAAGCATTTTCTAAATTGAATGAAGTCATGCTTCTTTTTCAGTTTCAAATGCCAATACAGTTAAAATAACTTCTCTACAAAAATAGCTTTTGATATTCTTTCTCAGCCTTTTAAAAATCGTAAAGGAATTAAGTAACTATGGAGAAAATGAAATGTCTGGAAGCATTTGGGAGATGCAGACTAAATGAATGGGTTATTTCAGAGTTTCAGATTGTACGTTCAGATAGATGTGCTTCTAAAAGCATGTATTTATTCATACAATGTTTCTGAAAAAGACTAGTGAATGGAAACAGTGGTTCAACAGACAGCAGGAACAAGATTGCCTGTTTTTTCTGAATGAGATTGAGAGAAAAGAATGCAAAATATGAAAATTGTTCCATCATTGTAGTATCATATCGGCAGAAATGAGAAAAGGAGGAGTTAGGGTAGGGTCTTCTTGTCCTACAACTTTTCAGAAAGAAAAATATTAGAAGCTTGACTTGGTATCTAACAAAGATAACAAAAATACCCATATTTTTGATTCTAACAGCAACATTAATCCTCTATGTTAATGAACACCCAGAAGGGTGAATGTCCTCATTTTACTTGGTAGCTGTTTGCCACTGTCTGATGCAATTGGACACAGAGTCTAATATTTAAATAAAAATGACCATTTGATAAAGTTTGAGGGTTTACTTTGTTTCTCAAAGAATATATACAGATTTCTATATGTAAAATATCAGCAAGGGTGGTATTTGAACCAACAGTAGACAGAGTATTATGTTGAATAGAAGTATACTATGTCTTAGTTATTCCAGAAAACACCGACAGTGCTTATATAAATGTCTGTGACAATGTATCACTAGGCAATCCATTGCTTCTTTGGAGAGGCCTCTGAAACAGTGTTAGTTCCAGTTTTCTTTTAAAAGAAAATACAGAAGATAGTCTTATCTTTGCTATTGGCAAACTTGGTGCAGCTACTTAAAAGAAGTTGCTGGACCATCACCTGAATTGCCTGAACTTAAATTTGTACATAAAATTAAGGTTTGGTTTTTTTGGTGTGTGTTTTCTACTTTGCTGAATTTTTGTTGAAAATTACTACTTTTTTTTTTTTTTTTTAAATTAAATGTCCTTTGTAATCTGGTGCTTTTTCTTCTCCTTCACAAGGAGCTCCACTTAGCCTTTTATGAACTGTATTCAGTCTCTCTTTGAGAAGGAGAAACACATCTATTAGTTACTGACAGCTCTGCTTCTTAAGAGTTAGCATTTTTTTCCCTATGTTTCAGGCAAAGTCAACTTTTCCAGAACACATTTGATTCATGACAGAAACTAAATTCGTAAGGAGAAATGTTTTTATTTGCTGTACTGAAGTTTTTATGTTTTTAAATGGGCTTTATTAGTTTGGAGATGCTGGTGTTTGTAATGGGGCTTTTCAGAAAGGTTTCTGTTTTTCAGAGGCACAAGGACTGTGGCATATTTCAGCAAATAGAAATAGTGACAGGAAAGTGAGAAGAAGTGCAAAATATTTTAGTTCTTAGGAGGGGAATGTTTTAGTCCATCCCCAGCAGCCAGGTCTGTCCTATAAACAGGATACAACAGCTTCTAGATTGAATTGGGCAAATGTGTCTGGTCCTGCCGTGCTAAGCTTGCTGCTTTTTACAAAAAAGGTTTCCTTTTGAATCCCAAGGTTTGTTTCTTTGCTTCCTCCTGCATCCTTTCATCACGCTATGGACTAGGCTCTCTATTTCCTGACTGTGTTTCAGTCGGACGTGACCAGCCTCATAAGTAGCAGATTGATCATTATCAGAAAGATGTTTTTGATCATGAAAGAGGATCATGTTATGCCAAGAGGATGGATGTGATTCTTTCATGTTGTTCATGTGGGTTGTTAAGATGCCAAATCAATGTTTAATAATCTGCTTGCATCCTTTCGCCTTTGATTATCGGCTTTTATTTAAATTACAGAGATAGGCAGAGCGGTGGATCTTTTTACATAAGAGAATAAATTGGGATTTTTTTCTATGTTTACCCAGTATTTTTTGTTGTTGTTTGCTTAATGGGAAGTCCATGGCTCTGTCCAGTTCTGGAAAATATATAACTTTGTTGGCATCTATTGGGTACTTTATTTTTCACTGAATACCTATCCTTGCCTTATTTTATCAAGATAACTTGAAGTCCTCATTAAAGAGTAGTTAATTTGCAAGGAAAGAAAAGCCTGTAAATTCAGCCACCCTAGATCTTCTGAGGAAAAGCTGCCTCGTGTCCATACAATTTTTGGCATCTTTGGAATTATTTGAAGTTTCAATTATATTGCTTCATATGTAGATGATTGAAATTTTAGCTCCTGATTTTTTTGTATTCATCACATTACCTGTATTTTATCTTGATCAAAAGTCACCTCTCTCTCTTAAATGGTGTCTGGTGCATAGTGAAGGGTAGGTTGTCATTAAAGAAGCTTTTCATATCTGAATTAACTGTTTCACCAGACTTGCCCAGTAGCTGTGTGCTGAAATCTGTTGTAGACTTTGTTGGCTCCTGGGGATTAAGAGCAGCAAGATCTATTTCAATTAATGCAGTGTGAATGCTGAATGCTCTTCAGCTCTCAAAACTCTTAACTGGGCTCAATAGATAAAGGTTGCATGAAAGCAGGCTTGGGAATTCAGCCTCCAGACAGAGCTGCCTTGACAGTGCTAACAAAGTGAATTATTTCTAGAAATTTTGTGTGTGGTATTTTCAGAACTGTTCTGCCTTCCAACGTTCAGTCAGGCTGAGGATCCATTTGCAGTAGAACTGCTGGACCTTCCCTTTACAGATTGGATGTTTTTAGGCAAGCATATCTGAATATTTTCTATTTCTTTAAGGCCCTATCTGGATGGAATAGTAAGAGATCTACCTGCAGATTATGAAGATGAATTAAAGGAGAGAGCACGTGTGCAGCAGATCTCAAGAACTGGAAATTCTAGGTGTGGTGTATGATGTATTTTTCTGATAGTTGCACTACAAAATCACAGTGAAGGGAAAATTATTTATTTAAAATCCGTAATATATTGTCTGAAATGGCTGATAGTTTTTCCTGCAGCTAGGATATAGGAAGACAAGAAAAACATGTTTCCTTTGAGAATGGCTTTTGAAGCTTGCATGCCACTTTTCTTTTTGGAACAATAGATCACCTATTCTCCAACTGAAGATTTCTAATTATTAGAATAATGTGGAATCCTTTTTTGATAGTAGTTTTAAAATTCCTTTTTTTTCCTCTTGTCTTGGTTTTGCAAGTCCTGAAGTGATCTAAGTGGATGAGGCAGAAGCTGAACACTTGTAAAGCCCTTACATAAACTTTTGAGTGGCACCGCTCAGTCTGTCAACACTGTTGAAGTGCTCAACTGAGTCAGTGTTTTTGATGACTTCAGAAACCACAGACAAATGAGAAACACCTTTTTACAAGGCAGTTTTTTCTTTTGCTTGGGATATTTCTTTGGATTTTAAGAAAGCTGTTTGTCATAAGTGTATCACATAGTGATGTAAGTGTATCTATCATGTTTCAGATAGACTGCAAGTAAATTCTAGAGTTTGATCTTTCCATTTTATTTTTTGTCTTTGCCAGGAATCAGGTACAAATTAGTTCTTCAGCTAATGAACAGGCCAAGTCTGCAGCTGAAATGCCGTATGCAACAGGCCTTGTTCTCGGTATGTATAAAAACCTAACTAATGACACTGAGTTAGCCTTTCTTTGCATATTTTATTTTTCTTTGTGAATAACTAAAAACTAGAAAAATTAGCTTTTTCTTTGTGCTAGTTGTCCCCAAGACTGGTAAACAAATATTATTTACATAGAGAAAATAAAAAAACTACGTTCCTTTTTTCCTTATTGTAACAGGGCTTTCTAATTAATTTTGAAGAACCCAAGTTGCTTCTTAGATTTCATTAACAGTTTAAGGCCCAGATACATTCTTAGATTTTTTTACAATATAAAGTATAGGAGAAATATTAACCTCTGTGCTCTTAAAGACATGACTTGGTATTGAATTTTAATTACAGAAATATGGGAAATAGTACTCTTCACAACCTTGTGCGAGAACAAATTATTCTGATCATCTCTTACTGTTTAAATGCAGCCATAAAATTTAGCAGGAAACATTATTATTGAGCGTAGTAGAGAGGAATGCTGTTGAAAGCATAGCATTCCTAGCTAAATTCAGAAAATTGCAAGGCAAGAACAAAGGAACTGTAGTAGTTTCTCAGATGGGAGTCTTTGAAGGCAAACCAGGTTTGAATTGTGGAAAAATTGACTAACAGTTGTCAGAATAATTTTTATTTATTTTTACATTTTAACTTACATGATCTTCAGTGCTATATGTGGCAGGTGAATTTTTTGGAACTGTTTGAAGGCAACATTAAAACAGTGGTGTTGTAATGATCAGTCTCTCTGATGTGTTCAGTCATCTCATTTGTAGTAACTTGAGTATACAAAGTTGTGAATTTGTATTCCTAGCAGTCCTGGTTAGGAGTAGAATATTGTTAACTATGTTGTATAAAGTTTAAGTAAATTAAAACTTGAAATTTTTGGAAATGAGAAGTGAGTTCAGACTCACAAACCATGAGGTTATCTTGAACATTTTGGTCACTTTACAGTTCCAGCAAAATAATTGAATAAAAAATTCAGGCTGTCATGCATTTGTTGTTCTGGGGTTTTTTGGGGGGGAGGAGGTTGTTTTAGTTTCTTTGCAGCTTCCTTCACTTTATTGTTTGCTGGAGATCCACAGTGAATTTGTGTATGGAAATATGTTAGGAGTCCTTGTGTCTGACAGTCATACTATATAGAAAGTGGTGATGATGTTTTTTTTGTTTTATTTTTAAAATAATAGAAGACTCCACGCTTATTGTGGGGGAGCTACCACAAGTTGAAAGCTTTTTTGAGCGCCTTAAAATGTGAGATGTTATCACTGTTCCCTTTTGCATCTACATATCTGCCAATACTTTGCTAATTCTTAGTAGTCATGGGAACCATCCTAAAAGTGGAGCAATTAGCTTTCCTCCCGGTGGGTTTGACTCTCCTCAGTTTTAGCTTTCATTTTTATCCAGAGCAGTGCCTCATAATTTTGGAGTGTCATAGTGTATCTTCCTTAGCTTTCCTAATGGGAAAAAAAATATAAAATATAAGTAACTTATAGTTGCTGTTGTATCACATAGCTTTGAAATTTATAGCTTCCTGACTATACAAACCCAGGCAAACTAGGAAAACAATAGTAATAATGAAAATTTTAGCAGTTTGGATCATCATACTCCAAACAAATGGCGTATTAAAACTAGATACTTTTTTTTTTTTTTTAGTCAGTAAATGTCCAGTGTTCTTATGCACATTCCCAGATTGTATACCCTGCTGTGTTTCGTGTTTTAAGCTGACTGAAATGTGATGGTTTTGTCCAGTACATTTTGTGTGTTTGTGAAGCGTTTATGCAAATGTGCGGTCATTTCCATTAGGTGGTCAGGACCGAGAAGTTCTCCAAAGGAAAAAAGAGAAGTACAGGCAAGAACTGATAGAACAGATGGCTGAGCAACAGCGAAATAAGAGACGGTAATGGAAAGCTACTATATTTTTAAAACATAGTGGCTGAAATTTAAAGGGATTTCATGAATTCAATGTGGTAAGGATAATTTTCATAACAAGGAATTCCAACTAGTAGGTAATATTGCATCCAAGTAAACTGATTGGCATGGGAGCTTTAGTTTTTAATAAACAAATTCACCAGTTTTCAATGGAACAAAGGAAAACCCAGATTTTTTTCATTTTTACAAAATGATTTTTAGTTTCTTCCGGGTAAAGAAGCTCTAACTGAAGTTACTTTTTTTTGCTGGTAGAGGCGTGTCTACTTACTTTGCAAAGTTGAGAATGAATCTTGTTTTGCTCTCCAATTTAGGAAAGTAACCTTTCTCTTCCAAAGCACTTGACCATCTGGCTTATGCAGAATAATAAAATACAAATTTCTTGCTTACCTATTAGTAGCTGCCTGCTAAATGATAGTATGGATACATAAAAAGACACAGTGATATTAGTGAAGGGATAAGAAATTAAAAATAAGTTACTATTGATGGTTTCACTGAACAAGCATGAGCCCTGAAATTACAATATAGCACTTATTGCTGTTGAATCATTCGTTTCAATATGTTTGTTATAAACTTCTTGCTGTAATGTGAATAAAGATTAGTTTCTAAGAAATGTCCTGAAAGGTTGTAGTAAAAAGCAATGTGATGGTTTGTCCTTCCATGGTAGTTAGATTTTTATTAAGCGGAATAGATGATAGCCAAATACTTCTTGAGAGTTCTGTTTATTTACAAATAATACATGGTATCCTTCTTCCCTGACTCCAGAAGAAATTGAGTGGAATCATATCTTCTGTTATCCCGTATTTTCAGGGTTATATTAGCTACAGGGTTGTGAGGTCTGTGCTTTGAAAGACTGAATATACTTGTTACTGCCTTCTGATTTGATCCTTTTTTTTCTTTTTTAAAACAAAAACAGTGAGAAGGAACTTGAGCTCTCAGTTGCTGCTTCTGGAGCTCGAGACCCAGAAAAGAACGTAAGGAACTTGGATTTTCTTTCACCTATATAGACTTTTTTTTGTATTACATGTACACTGTGGTTGCTCAGTCACAAAACTCTGTGTAGCTTTTGTAGAATGGTAAATGTTCTGTTTCTTTCTAATAAGGCATTAGCATAGAATAAAATAGAAGCCAAGGATGATAAGGCTGTAACTCATTACACAGGCTTTCAGCTTCAGAGGAAAATATTATCATGGAAATTATTGAACATTTTCTTTTGCTGTGTCCAAGTGGAAATTTTGTACAAGCAGTGGATAGCATGGAAAAGATATTTAATGCCCACCGGTAGCCTGTTCATGAGCACATTAGTAACGTTTCTTTGGGAATGTAAAGTATGCTGCAGAAAGTTTTTGCTCTTTTTCAGTTAAAAAAAAACCAGTTTGTTTTGCAGCTGAGTTGATCCCATTGTACCAATTTTTAATTTCAAATTATTTTTTAAACTATTAAATGTAGTGCTTAGGATTACAAGCATTTGTATAGGATTTTGTAAAAAGCAAGGTGTTTAATATTGCGTTGCTTCTAAGACTTAATGCAGAGTTACTGCTCTCTCCACTTCCTTAGTAAAATGATTATTGTACTAAAAATTCTGATTAGCATATATGAAGGAGTAGATCGTCAGCACTAGTAACATTAGTAGCAGGCTGGTTGTCACAGAACTAGTATGATTTGCCTGTGTGTTTGCTAAATGCCCGAAGCCATTGCATCTTGGGTGCAGTAGTGATCTGCTGTTGGAGATGCAGGATGGGTAACTTTCTTAAGCAAGAATAAACCAGTTATTAATTTAACAGGCTTCCAGTTTAAATTATCAACGGTGCTGTTTTTTGGGGAGGCTGCAACAAGGAAAGAAACTTGTGCTATTTCTGGAGAGTTCAGCAGAGATGAAAGGAGCGCTTATTTTCTAGAGAATGAAGATGAATGAGTAGCTGTAAGATGCTGTTAGTCAGCACGTGAGGCAGGAGACTGAGAATGCACGTAGATAATCAACCAAGCTGAATCAAAATTCTTACTCCTGAATGGGGAGGGAGAACGCTGACAAGTGATTGGGCTGCATGTTCCTGCCCTCTGCTTAAAGTGTCTGTGGTGCTTGTTTGATCCCTTTTGCAAACTGATTCAGCTTGGTTAGCTGGCAAAAATCTGAATCTTTTTTGCTGCTTTAGTTGGCCTAGAGAGGTCAGTTGGCTAATCAGGGATTCAGATGGTGAAAGGGAGAGGGGATGCAGTGTACAGCTGGGAGCCAGGCCGGAAAAGAGGTAAAACTGAGCAGAGGATGCCGGCTTTTTTGGCACAGCAGGCTGTAAGGTCAGTGTAAACAGTTTTGTCTAATCAAAGCTGACCAGGCAGAAGCGTGCTGGGCTGGAGCACTCTATATACCATACGCATCTCAGTCAGAGGCTGAAAAGTTGCCTGATGTGTAGGAACAGAATTATATCCAGAGCAAGTCCAGGGCATGTATAGTGTTTTAAAACCATTAATTTAGCTGAAACCTTTCAATTAGGTAGAATTGCTACATTCATTAAGCAGCAGTCACTGTTAGTTTTAAATTGCCTCTTGGGGAGGGATTTAATTAGGTGGATTTCTTGATTAATTACAGGTTGGTTAAATAGCAATGCCTGATTAAGAATCTATAAATGTAGACTGTTGTGTATACTGCTTGTTTGAAAGGAAACAATTGCCAGGATGAACTGAGTACCATAGTCACATCTGAAATTAGCTACAGAGCTGTGATCTGGGGTCATTTTGAAACAGTTCACATCAAACTTGTTAGTGAGAAAGGCTGTTTTAAATGTTCTCCTGCTCAAGAAACTGGATTTGAAAAGACAAGTGGAAAAAAAAAAGCCCATAGACTGCTTTATCATTTTCAATTGCTGTAGCTCATATCTAATTTCGTATTCACATCTAGAAATTTGAAGTTAAATGTTATAAACAAATATTCATGTCTGGTAGATTTTGAGAATTTTAATCTTAATGCTGTAGTTTGTGATTGGTGAGTACTAACTGTCTTGTATATGCTGTCTTGCAGCTATGTGATGAGGAGGTAAAGATTTAATACTTTGCTGAAATACTTCCTTATTGTAGGATATGTGGTTTGCTGTTAGGTATCTAATATTTAGCTGGTTGCTGGTATTACTTTCTCTGAATGCATGTTGATTGAAGTTATGCTTCAATGTTAGGACCAGTAAATTCAGAAACAAAATCTGTTATACAACGTATGATTTTTTTCTGGTCTTCTATTATATTGAGTAATTTAAACAAACAAAAATATTTATGCATAGCATCTGGTATAAGGGCTTTCTGGGTGTGATAGGATAGTTCTGAAACTGACTGACTTGCATGCCTTTGCATTACTTGCATGTTGCCTTTGACTTTTTTCTGAGGCTGCCAGTTATCAATAAACATTTGATACTTGAAAAAAACCCCACAAAATGTTGTAATTGTTGTGGTTGCAAAAGCTAATGAAATCAAAGGAACCCAAAAACCAAAATAACAATATTGCAAGGAAATGTTTATTGGAAAAAGTCTCATTGTGTGTTTTGTTTTTATTTTTACTGATTATGAGCTATTTTAGTTTTTTCGGGGTGGTGGTGGTATGTTTTAGAAACTTTTCCTATGCATAATATGATACTACTGTCAGTGTAAGAAACTGATGGCTGTACTACAGACAACTGTGTAATACTTTTTTTTTCCCTGGATAATAACTAGAACCATATACTTCCTGAAACCTGCCATTGGTTTTTGTCAATCTGCGATGAACATGCTGGATTTCCTTGTGATATTAGATTTCCAGTAATTCCTTGGGAGAAAAAAATGCAATTACTAGAAATTTGAACAGCTAGCTGGGACCCAGTGAAGTGTTTAATGCAGCCTAAAGGGAGGTTCAGAATATCTCCTGGTAATAAAAAAGTAACTGCATTTTTTCTCTTGTCTTCTATTTTTTTTTCCCACCCCTTCAGCCAAACAGATTGAAGCAGTTTGGATTGACAGCAAGAGCTTCTGAAGAAAAGGTGCCTCCTGAAAGGCCTAGGGTGGCTTTCCAAACTCCAGTGCCCGTCCCTCCAGCCTCTCCGGTGAATGAAGACTTTCACAGGGGACTAGCCAGCACTCTTGGTGAAATAGCAGCGCCCAGGTGCTTCACCATCATCTTCATTTTGCATGTTAAATAAGCTTGGTGCTAAGCACGTTATTACTACTTAGTGGATGTTTTTGTAGGATACGAGTCGTGCTGCAGAAATGACGTCCATGGCTCTAATATGGAACTGCCTTGCCAGGGTGCTTGGGCGTGGCGCATGGGGCACACATGCCAGCAGTGTCCATGTTGTTAGGAGGCTGGTATGGCATGAGTTTGGCCCCTAGTAATTAAGTATCCTCCCAGGGCTAAGCTCAGGAATGCAGTGTAGGCAAGGACAGCTTCCGCTAGGCACTGTGACTGAGACTAAACTGTTTTGGTAGAAAGAAGGAGCTTTAGGCCTGTGGCTAAAGCTGTGCTGTGCCACTTGCCCTTTGACCAGAGACTTGTTTCATTTACTGTTACTGATGTAACCAGTAAGTATCATTAACTGAACCAGTTAAAGAAGGCATGCTTGTTTTATGTTCTTTAGATCTCTGGAATAGCGTGGGTTCATGTACCACTCCCTAAGGGAAGGTTAATTTCCTACTGGGGCGTATTGTGTCTTGTTCCTGCATGGCACTAATGAGAGGTCTTGGGCTGAGCTAAATCTAGAGTTTTCCTATAATGAATTCTCTCTCCCTCTCTTTTTTTTTTCTTTCTTTCTTCTTTTGATGATCTCTCTTTTCAGTTGTAAAACAAAATGAAAAATTGTGTTCTTTTTTAATTTAAGGCTTGCACCAGTGCCACCGCCTCCACCACCAGTTTTGACAGACAACTACAGAACACCTTATGATGATGCATATTATTTTTACGGGGTTAGGAATCCTTTGGATCCCAATCTTGCATATTGTAAGTTGATGATTTTTGGTGGATTGGTTGTTAGAATGGTTCGGGTGACTGCTTTTAGTTTAGTTAAACGATGAATAATATAAAGTAGAACTAGTAACAGCAATTTAAACCCATTCCTTAGGTGTGTATTGAATGAAAAGTAGGCTTTTTTTACAATACTGGTTTTGAGTGAAGTAGTTTTCTCCAACTGCAAAAGAGTGCATGGCTTCCAGAAATCGTTCATTGCTTGAACAAGCACTGGTCTCAGCTACTTAGCCATTACTCCTCCCAGGTAATTTTCTTTATAGTTTTGATAATTAAAACATTGTTTTCTAAAATTGCTTAAATCATGTTATAATTGATTACATGTTTAGGTGTTGTTACAATTTCAGATATAATTTTAATATTTAAAAATATTTTTAAAGAAAATGTATAAAGTAATCAACCTTTTTATTTGAAAACTCCTTTTTTTATCTAGCCTTTGACTGCTTCATGGTGATTTCATGAGTGAAACAACTGTGATGTGTGTGGGGAGGGACTGAATTGTTTGATGTTTGGTTTTTTCTTTTTTCTTTTTCTTTTGCTTTTTTAGAGGGAAAACCAGAAATACTTCAAAAAAGTTTTCGTGCTACCTTCGTAGAAAAGTTAAAATAAAATAGAAAAAACCTTACAATAATAACTCTTTTCCTGGTTGATTTGAATAAAATTTGTATCTACTGGGGAATTTCAGGAATGCTAGAGATTTAAGAGCAAAAGTTTTTAGATTTTTTTTTTCCCTATCTTGAAATGTAATAGCTTATGGTTTTTTACTTTTTCTTTGTAATCTTATTTTCAGGCCACAGTTTTAACTCACACAAGTTTCGGGGTTTTTGGGGAGTTGGTTTGGTGTGGGTTGTGTTTTTTTGTGTTTTATTGTTTGTGTGGGTTTTTTCCCCTTGTATCAATATAGCCTACAGGGTAAAATGGCTTACAATTTAGAGTGTTAAAGAAACTGATATTTAAAATTCACATATGAGAGTTAGGTTGTCTTAAAGCTTGTTGTCACAAACTGGAATATTGCTAGTGCTTAAAATTTGAAAGTGTGAAATTGTTTTAGGGATGCAGCTCTTGCTGTCTTGAACACAAGCTGTAGTATGTACAGAAATTGTGGCAGAGTGCTGCAGGTCCTATTTCAGTAAGAGTGTAGGTGCCAAATGTACTGCACTTCTGTAGGAGGCAATGAGGCTTTCTTCACAACACAGGACACATTTGGGAAGCATGAAGACAAGTGTTACATTAAGCAAGCTATTTCTTTTTGTTAGTTTGTATGTTAATGAAGACATTTGCAAATTTTAAAGGGATTTAGCTGAATTTAAGAAATAGGTTTGTACCTTGGCATTGTATTTCTTGCTTTAGAGGGCACTAAGGATTAGCTAAGTTTGTTACAGAAGTTAAGAGTTCTGTTTGTAATTCTGCAGTAACAGAGTTTGAGCAGAGAGCTCTGTCCTTTTAAGTAATGGCAAATGTTTTATCTGAGCATTCAAAATTTAAAATAGTGATTTTTTTTTTTACTGTGTAGATGGTACAGGTATGATGGGGATGCAAGCCACACCTAATCTGGATCCTCCTTTAGGCCAAGCCCCAGTAGAGCAATCTGTGTAAGTATTACCTGTATTCATATTCTTTGTTTGTATTTATTAATATGCTTTTCATGTTGGGAGTATTTTGCTGACAACAGATATGCCTTTGAAATGAAGTGTGTTAAATACAACTCTTCAAACAAGATTTTCTGTCTAAACAATAATTCAGTGACTGCTATTTTTATATGGTTTTACGAAAATGTTTGAGATTGTAAACTGCCAGGCTGTGGAAAACAGCAGCTCTTAAATATTTCAGGCAGGGATTTTTATTTTTTTTTTTTTTAAATTTCTTTTTAATTCCTCCCCCTCTGGACCCTATGATGTTTCCCTTTTATATGTGTGGTTTTCTAATTCAGAAGTAACATTGGACAGAGGAATGCAGGCGACAGACAAAGAAGCATAGGAGTAGTTTCTGAAGAAAAAACAAAGCCTTCCAAAGAGGCAACATTATCATATCAACAAGAATTACAACAGCAGGTACTGAGCGAGAAAGCTTCTGATGCTTTCTTCTTTTACTTTTTAACATAAGTTGGGTGTAACTGTAGTACTCTTTCAAACATATTTGTTTAGCTTACAAGTAATAAGCTTTCTTAACTCTCCTTCCTTTCATCACTTCCTTCCTCCCGTTCCTCTGACCCTGCTTTAGCTCATCTTAGCTCTTTACGTGGACAGTAAGCTCTTCAATTTTTTTTGTCACAGGCAGAGAGAATGTTAAGACTGACAGCAAACTGACTGACATGCACTCCAGGCATGGAATTTTATATAATTATTTTCATAAACATAAGAACGTGCATCTTAAAAGCAATGAGTTGTATTGCTCTGATACTCCCATTTGAAAGACTGCTTTTGAGCATTATTGCGGTAATTATTAGGAAGACTTAATTTCAATAAGTTCTTCATGATCAGTTGGATACTAATTCAAAAGCTTCCCTAATGTTTAGTTTCCAGTGTGTTCATAGGTGGTGTCTTACCACTTTTCAGCTTTTTGAAAGACTAGTCAAATTTCTTGAGTCTCCTGTCTTCCAGTAGATGCCCTAGTGCCCTGCTCATTTTAGTGGCCTTTTGCTGCTGCACCTTGTGGGAGCTTATATTTATAAAATGAATTTAGCCATGATAAAACATGTTATCTCAGAAGATACTTTGCTAGATCCCAGTTCAGTAGCACTAACATTTTTTTATCTTATTCTTCTTTATGTATTTCTTCAGTGGAGGTAAATAATTGCTATAAAAACATTCTAGTTCTAATTATGATTGTGCATAGGCATAAATGAGAGGCTGCCAATTAAGGTCAAACTAAGAATAAAATAAACATTTAGGAATAGTGTCTGATACTGCACTTGCACTTCTCTCTAGGCATTTTCTCACTTAAGAAGTAAATTTAATCTTGCCCTATGAGAGACTGCACAATTTGACATAAAGGTCTAATAAATGTGGCACGATACAGTCTTTCAAAGTTATGCTGCTTATGGTTGAAAGCCAACACAAGTTATTCTGCTTTTTTTTCCTATAGACAACCCTGACTGACCACTTTTGTAAACAGTTAAGGGGGCTAGATGGGTCTTTGGGTTGGCTCATTATCTCTCTTACAAAATTGACTACTTGATAAAGGGACGTGTTTATTTAATGCACAGAAGAAACAAACTTAAGAAAAGTACATTAATATTTCAGCTGCATAAATAGTAGCTAATGTTTTAAAAGCTTTGAATAGAAGATGGACTTTTTAAACAGCTGTTCTCTGTATAAATGCTACATTAAGTTACTAGGAGACTTAGTTATATAAATTTAGCCTGATTTTGAAGAAAAGGAAGAATAAACCATATGAGCAGTTCTATGTTATTTGCATAAACCCTAATGTATTACTGCAGAAAACTATTTCATGAATGGTTATAGAATTGTGTGACATTCTATTCAGTCATTTATTGTTAGGAATCTTTCTTTATCTCATGTAATTTCTAGTCTTAAGGTTTGGTTAAACCAAATACACCAGGTCGAGAGAAGCAAGTGCTGTAGTGTTGTAGAATTTTGCCTGTTTAATTTTCAGGCAGTTTAAACTTTTGTATCAAAGATCCAAAGATAGGGGACTTTTGATCTACTGCAAGTGTCAGATGTGAACATTTCTGGAAGTCCTATAATGTGTATTTGTTATGTTTCTTTGTGATTATGCACAACCAGACGTGCATGTTTTGACAACAGTATTCACTGCACTGTCTGCAGTATAGGCAGTGAAATGTTTGCAATTTGCTTGATTTAGCTGGGGGGAATGGGTAATGATATCCTTCAGCTTGCTTCATGAACTTTTTATTAAAATTGTACTTAAGGTGATATTTTTATGCAACTGACTTTGGTTTGTTTGGGTTTAGATAAGAGAGAGAGAGGAACGACGCAGACAAGAGAGAGAAGAGAAGGAACGCTACGAAGCCAAGTTAGAAGCAGAAATGAGGAATTACAACCCCTGGGGCAAAGGTGGTGGTGGTGCTCCTCTCAGAGATGCAAAAGGAAATCTGATAAGTATGTTTGCCAGAATTATGAGTTTTCTTTTCAAGATTGATGTTTTCTTGCTCTCATATTCAGATATGTTATTCCTTGTTTTGTAACACTGGTAGCCCTTTATTGACAAATAGACGTGCTCGTTTCAAGCAGATACGTTCTAGGAATATTTAAGAGAGTAATTATTTTGATTTCTTTAGAATCATTTGAAGAGTACAATTTGAACAGAATGGGAAACATGGGATATGTCAACTATAAATGAAGACACAATGTAATAGTAAAGGCAGGAGGAGGAAAACAAGCTGTTAGAATACTCCGCAATACAAATGTGCTAAAGTCTGTTGTGACGACTTTTACTTAAACATTTTCCAGGAACAGGTTTTTTTAATTGTTTTTCTTTTTAAAAATAACTCTACTTGTGACATGGAAAATGGAAGTGTGTTTGAATAAATATATAAAGCTAAGTGGAATATTTAAGCTTTCTCAAAGTAACACTGCTGGTAAATGGCTATATAAATAGCAGTCAGCAGTTACGTTTTTTAAGGTTTATTTTTTTTTCTAAGTCCTGTTTTATACAAGACGGGAGTAGTGAGGTGGGAAATAGCTATGATCTGGGCAAGTTGTTCACCCACCCCTTCAGTAAATCAGGGATAGATGTAAGATCAAAACTCAAATTCTTGATCCTGGTTCCTAGTGAACCCTACAGGGATAATTTATCTAAAATAAAAATAGTGCTCAAGTAGGCCCAATTAGATTTGTATATTTCAAAATCTTGGCCTGTGCTAGCTCTCTTCATTCTTGCCTTTAACATCTGAGGGAGTGAGTCTTACAATTTTATGACTTAATTTCTAATGTGAAACAAATGGATTTTCTTGTTATTGGAAAATGATGTTGAATTCTGATGAGGTTTTTAAAATAAGTCTCCTGGTAATAAAATATGAGAATTTTCAAAGCATGAAACACTTATCGGGTAACAGTTTATATATAAATAATTAGTTTCAGTTTTATGACACCTGAGCAACATATGGCTAAATACATAGTGTAGTTTGAGAGTAAGGGGTAAAGTTTAAATGCTTTTTAAAGACTGTGTGTCCACATAATATATTTAGAAGCTTGTATTGAGGATCCAAGCTTGTGTTTATCCGCAGAGCAGATAGAGTTGTTCACACTGCCTAACTTTAGGCACTGCATTTAAGTGTCTGGCTTCTTTCTCTGGGCTTTACAATGGTGTGAGGTGAGGAAAATGTAAGTCTCATATTAGCCTGAGCTCTCCCTGTACCTGTTGAGAAGCTTATCTCTGTCTGTAAATGAGGAACCAAGAAAAAGAAGTTTCTTAGCCTGTTTTCCTGAATTACATATGTAAAGTTATTTTTCCCACAGTAGTTCAGCAGCATGATAGATAAGCTATGAGTCAAATGCCATGAAACATAACATGCTTTCTGTCATGTCTCTTTCTTATGCGGTGTGACTTGGTTTTTTATCCTCTTGAAAATGTCTGTAAATAGCTTTTGAGACTCTGATGTATGCAAAGGCTGCTTTACAGAGAGGGATGTGACTTAAAGTTCTTGGAATCTGTGTGCTTAAATGACTACAGTAATTCGTAATTATCAGAAACACTATTTGAAAAGATAGTCTGAAAACTGTAGTACTTTGTTGTTTTGAAATGAGCCCTCTAGGTATAGTATGGTAACGCTTCAAAATGAGCTGAAATTAACATCATTGGTCAGGATTTTTATGGTAACTGAGAGGTACCATGTGAATCTTGGTGAAAATGTTGGATGACAATGTTTTGCTTAGATACAGAAATCTGTACCTGGATTACTACTAAAGACATCAAGACCAAAATAAGCTTTGATGGTTCAGTTGTGCTTATTGCCCTTGATAGTAATCTAACAGAGATTCAGTACTTAAAATACAATACTAAACTCAAAAGTATTGTACAGCTTTAAGGAAATAGAAGAAGGGATGGTTTCTAAATACACGCTTGTCAACACAGACTTGTCAGCCATTTTTGTCTTTGAGCTCTTTATCTTTCCATTTCATAGCATTTTTGGGCAGGGGAGAGGGGAGGTTTGCTGTGAAGAATCATTCCTGGCAAAAGAAAACTAGCAAAATAAATCTTTTAGTCAGTGGATTCCTAGTGACTAGTATTTCACCTATAGCTTCTTTATTCTTGTCTTTGCTTAAATTTTTTGTTCCCATAGCTGGTATGCCCAGGAAGAGTGGAGTCTGCCCAAAAATCCCTGTATTCTTGAGAATCTATGGTGAACGTGCCTTTTATGAGAATAAAATTCTATAAATGGTTATTTCCCCTTTCCTTTAGCGGACTTGAATATGATGCACAAGCAAAACGAAGATGCATATCATAATCCAGAGGCAAGACTATATGAAGATAAAAGGGCTATTGTATCTGTTGACCTAAGTTTGGCCTCCCCAAGACCTGAGAACACAGAAGCATCTACAAATAAAATAGCAGGTTTTTAAGAATATTACAGCTCTAATAATTTATAGGTTTTAGTGATCAAAATTCTCTAGTTTCTTTACTCCTTTCTAGTAGTTCTGTGATAGTGTTAGTGCTCTCTACCTGCGAAGTCAGTATCATACTTCTTTCCCAAACTTCTTCGTTGCTGTCACTGTGTACACTGCAAATGTATTTTCTTATCTGTCTTTTCAGTAATGATAACTAATAACTGTTTCAGCACTGAACAGTCAGGATCAGTATATTAGTTTTCCAGGTTCAATGTTATCTAATCAAATCTTCATACATATTTGTTTTATTTTAAATGACACAGTAAAATATAACGGTATAGTAGGGGAGAAGACGGAAATAAAAGGAGGAGGAGGGTCTGCAGATGTATGATATTACAGGTTAAGATGAAATTGGTACAGTAACTAGGTTAACAAGTTCTAAAAAGTTACAGGTAAATTAGGTACATATGCAGCCCTGTGCACTGCCTTCAAGTTTTAGGGAATTTATTTTGTTTTCCTATTTAAAAACTAATGCATCTTTCTCTTGTTACGTTTTTCTGAGACATCTAAATGAAAGAGTTGTGGTACTCCAGACCTGTCCCTAGTCTGGGATGGGCAAAGGCCAGGACCGCTGGTGCTCTCCTCAGGTCAGCTTAGATGCTGCTTTTTTTTTTTCTCCTGTCTGAACTTCTGCACTTTGGTATAAAGAATTACATGGTATTTGGGGCATGGATCTACTTTGCATGATTGCAATTCAGTGCCCTGCAATTCAACACCCACTAGGTGTTAGAAGCAATTTTTTTTGTTCCTTCTGTCCCCCCTCTTGCTCTTTCTCCCTATTACAGTGTATATTTAACCATTTAGTAAGAAGTGAAACAGGCAAGGCCAATAAAGTAATAATGCAGAATAGCAAAGAGCCCCCTAGTTAGATCACTTACTTCGGGATCAGGAGGTGGTGCAGATCAGTGATAGGAACTTCATAGTGTTGTACCTTCCATTCGATTAGTCAGGCAGTAAAGTGGCTTTGTGTAGGTTTTGGTGGTTTTGTTTGGGTTTTGTTTTGGTTGTTTGTTTTTTTGTGGGTTTTTTTTTTTTTTTTTTTTTTTACACCACCCCATTAAAAGAGGAACTTGCAGGATAGTAGCTGGTACACAGGAAGTTCATTCCTTGATACCTTCCATAGTAACTTGTCTGTCTTGTGTCCATGCCTTTCAAATGGTATATAAACTTTATTCTGCTTTTGTGCATGGAATATATCCATATGAAGTAAATCCATCCTGAAAGAGCCACCTGTAAATTTAGTTATGTTTTGGAAGGATTCAAACAGTGATTCCAAGTAAGGAAAAATAAGACTAACCTCAACTTGTACTCCTTGGCATGCAAGCCCGTGCTCCTAAGGCTAGGCTATTGCAGTAAGCATGCACATATCTACAGGAATAAGTGTATGTGTTATTTCTGCTTTCATCTGACTTGGGTGGTGTATTACCATATAGGGAAATGTAAAGGGTGAATGTCAGAACAGCCACAGCTGTGTCCATCTCAGCTCAGTGGAGCTGTGGCTCTTGCGCATCCTTGCGGCACTGTCTCCTGGAGCAGATGTGATCTGAATTAAGAACATGCTGTGTCAGCTGAAAAGTTAACACAACTTACTCTACTTTTCCTTTACTTACTTCCTTTCTCCTCTGCTTCCTGAAGGGATCCTGTTCTGCAAAACCTGTTCTGTGTGGCATCTTGAGTTAATCCTCCTATCTAGATCTTTTGGGACTGTATGGTTATGATGCATTTGTAACTCAGGGCTAAAGGAGACAGGACACTTCAAACTTTGTAGTATGGAAGGCACCTTACACTGGCAGAATTCGATTTTCTGACTGCTTAGAATTTTAGTTGCCAGTTTTAGACTTTGTTTTTTGTAGCATCCGTCGCTATTTTATCTAAATATTTGTTCTGTTAAGATTTTCTGTTTTTAAAGAGTAAATAAACCTAAGGAACAGCACTACCTGTGCTAAATCAGGGTAATTGCAAGCAGTATAGTTATGAGATGTAAAATCTTTGCTATCCTAATTAACTTGCAGGTAACATTTCTAGATACTAAACTGCAGATTGGACAGTAGAATATATTACTTTTATAGGTGTTATTTTGTAAAAAGACAGCTTGCTTGGACATTATTAATTGTGCAGTTAAAACCTGACAGTATTCTAGGCAGACAATGTAAGAACTTTTAATCCTAGCTATTGTTTTCAGCTACAGCCTTGAATTATGGCTGTCATAAACCACCTTTTGAAAAAGAGTCTCAGATTCCTGCTTCTTCACTCTGACTTCCTGTCTTAAATTTGCTTTGATTTTTATCTGTAACTTCCATCCCCCTTAGGTTTTACATTTGCACAGACCTCTCCTTTTGCTCGAGGTAATGTGTTTGGTGAACCGCCATCTCCACAGCATCTTAAGCGACAGGAGTCATACAAGAATTTTCTTCGTCTACAGGTGAATGTGTTATCGTCTGGTTAAATAAATTTTAAAAAGAGGGGTTACAATCAAAGTAAATCGTCACTGCTGACTAAAGACCTTATCCGATCATAGACAATTCTGTACACAAGAGGTATACTAAGAGCTATATGCTATTGAGTCTCTCAGATTTTGCCTTACATAAGAAATACTTATAAAAGTGATGCTATTAATAGTTGGCTTCATTAGTCTAGATTCTGTCTTTTTTTTTGAAGTACAGCTCTCTAAATCCAGTATTGAGTTCTCAAACTGTGCAGTACAGAGCAAGTTTGTATACATAAATGTGTAAAGAATCAAAGATGTTTGCCCTTGGAAGTCTATGTGATACAGATGGATGTTCATCAGAATGAAATGGTGATCAGTGAGACAATAATAGTGTAGTTATTTATTGATGGGTATATAAAATGTGATTGGTCTTCTACCAGCTTTTGCCTTATGTCCATAATACTTTGCATATAATCTTATGCCACAAGAATTAACTATCACTTTAATTAAATATCAATATCAAGGAAAACCTAGATATTTTAAAAGAATATGAATGTCATATGGTAGTTTGATGTGGATCTCTTAAAAAGAAAAGGTCAAGGTTTTTTTCCATGTATAGTGCTGCCAAAAAGTATAAAGAATGGGCAGACCTTTGGCTTCAGTAAGTCAGCGCTGTGTCTAAAAATATTACAATTGTGGGAAGGAAAAAGATTATTGCTATGTCTTTTTTTAGTTTTGGTTTCCCATCTTCCATTATTTAATCAGTGAAGAAAAGTGTTATTCCAGCACATGTGGAGTAGAGTGTTAGGAAATATTCAGGTTTTATTAGTAGCATTTATAATTAGTGTTCTTACTGGAGGGTGGTTCTGTTAATAGTGGCTAAAAAGAAATAGTAAAATATCATCTCATTTTAAAGGAATTCTGAAGCTGAAGTGTAAGACTGGCCCTAGAATTTTCTCAGTTGCTCCATAAAGTCTTTGACTGTGTAAATAGGTTCTGCAAAAGTCGTAGAAGATCATGATGGCAAATGTGCTGGCTATTGACAGTTGAATACTTCTTTGCTTTATTTTCTAGATTGAAGAAAAGAGACGTAGGGAAGAGGCAGAGCGAGAAAAACTTAGAATGGAAGAAGAAAAAGAAGAAAAACGACTAGCTGAACAGAGGATGAGAATTCAAAAAGCATATCAAGATGAACAAGAAGAGAAAAGAAAGAAAGAGGAGGAGGTGTAGTATTTTGATAGCTTGACTTTTTTCCATCCTAAACTAACCCTTTGCAGTGTTTGTCATCTAGATTAAGAAGGCAAACTGAGAAGTGTCCTGTGAATTGGTCTTTGTTTTCCATTGGGTTTACATTAGCCAGAGGAGAGGTAGAAAATTGTCAGTATTAACTAGCACATTCTTCTTACTCTTTATGGTATTCTACCAGCTTGAAGTACTGTTAATTCTTCTAAGAAAACTTGTATAGTTTTATAATTGACAGTGGTGCTCTGCTTTCTAAAGAAAACTGTTTGTGAGGTCAATAAGGGCCTTTGTTAAATTGGTGAATTAAAAAAAAACAACTTTTTTTTTTTTGGTTAGCCTCTTGAATCTATCCCTCATGGAATTATTTGTATTCTGAATGTAGCTATACAGGAAGATTTCATTAAGCCTTTTTCTGAATTGGCCATGATATATCTTTGAGATAAGAATACTGCTTGTTTTGGAAGACTGCCAAGCAAGTCTAATGAATACTTTTCATGGAGGTAAACTTGTGAGTTAATTCAAACCCAAAAGCTTTATTTATCGGCTTTGGGAAATTGCATGAATTTGCATAATTCAGAATCTCATAAATAATTATAGGAAAAGGACACAAGGCCATCAGAGATGGAAAAATCTCTCAGTACCCTGCGGGTTATGAAAGATCAGTTGAGGATGTAGGACTTCAGGATTTCTAAGACAGATCACTTAGCTTATATTCTAGATTGTCTTCCCTAGGGTGAGCAAGTTAGTTGGATGAGTCTTGTCTTCTTGGATAATAGAGCTGGTCTAGTATAGAGTAAGAAGCTAACTGGTATCATCGCTTTTCACAGACACAAGACTAAAATTGAGACTGGATGATAATTTTCTCTGTGGGCTTGTGATAAGGTGGTGCATGTTTGCAGTATTTGCAGTTTTGTTTGAATCTGAATTTTTGGAAGTGACTCCTACAGTTTATCCTTAACTGGCAGCAGATCTGGGAACACAAACTGGTATTTATTGAAGTTATTAGGAATTCTGTTAAATGATGTTAGCAGAGCCAGAATTGCAGATGTTTAATATTTGCATGGCAGTTTTTAATTTGCGTGTTTGAAGTCAGCCTAATGAAATATGCTTTTCATTTCATATTAATCACTTTGATGTGTAATTTTAACTTCTCAAAGAAAAACAAAGCAAAACTTTAATAGTTTTATGTATTAATAATGTTTATGTTACAGCGAAGATTGAAAAATAAAGAAATAATTCGATTAGATGAAGAGAGGCAAAAAGAGGCAGAAAAAAGACGAAAAGAAAAAGAAGAAAAGCAAGATGAACAACTTAGACAATATTTTGAGAAAGAAAAGATGGAAGAGAAGAAGATGGTATGCTTCAGTGACTTTCTAAGATACAAACACTTCTTCCTAGCTTCTAAAAAGACCTGAATTTTAAAGAAATTGCACGATTTCTTAGACCTCTACCTTCAGTGTTGTTCCCCTCTTCGTTTATCAAGCTACAGTACACTGAGCGCACACATAGGGAACAGCTGATTGAAAAATCAGACATCCTATAGTGGAAACCTATCTTGCTGATCAAATTTGCTTTAAAAAAATGGTAGAAACAAGATAAATAAGAGCAAGCTGCACTCCATAGTTGAGTTTTATATCTGCTGTGAAGTACCATGGCCTGCTTTTGCTGAGGTCCAAATACAAATAAAAATAAAGTTATATAATTTAGAGGACTGGAGGACTGTTCATCTTTAACAGTGATGATCTTTGTAATTTAATTATTCTCCTTTGACCTGGATGATATAAGAAGTCCATCACATAGAATTCTGATGGGCAAAATCTAAGTAAAATATAGAACTGTTCCTCTTCTAGAAATTTCCACAGGTCATTTCTCTAAAATGGACAGATACAGTGGAAGTGTCTAGAGGGAAAAAAATGTATGTAACTTAGTTATAAATTTAAAAAACTACATCACAGAAAAAAGTATTACAATTATTGTAGGTAGAAAATAAAATCTCATGACATAATTTTTGCAGTAATCTTATGTGTTTAAGAGTTGAAAGAAAATTAAATAAAATAATTAAGAAAAAGCATTTTTCTGTCAAATGAAAAATATTTACAAAACTCTTCCAGTCCAAAAAAAATACTTTATTCAGAATCTTTAGGAACGTAGTTTCAGTCTTGCTTTCCTCCTGCAGTTGTCAAGGCAGCCTTCTCCTATTGTTTCTGCTCTTCAGAACAAATCAATAAGAGAAGAAGAAAGGATTCCCTCTGCTGAGAGCCATATATCTTACTATGAACAAGTATGATTTTTATAGTAAACTTCTACTGATTTATTTAAGACAGTACAGTGTATGAAATTCTACCAGGTTTTTAATATTTGCCAGTTATTACTGGAATACCACAAATAGCCGGAGACAGTCTTTATATTTGCCAGTCTTGTAGCTCTGTAAATTGAATGTTCAGTTTTACTCAAAGTATTGAAGAAGTTTTTTGGGAGGGTGTTATTTTAATTTTTTTTCTGCACGCTCATTTTCTGTAGAGATGAGCACCTCATTTTTGAGTGTACCTACTCTGTCCAGACCCTTACCAAGGGTCCAACAGTCTCGGGGTTTAGGATAAGAAAGTTTACATCTAATCTAGCAACATACTGTGTTGACTCAGAGAAGAACTTAGCTCAGGCATGAAGTTTAATGTTGTTTCCTAGCTACAGACATTATTATTTTATGGTTTTGAATGTACAAAAAGATTATAACTCCTAATACACTTCACTTTCTTCTTTGCATCACAAATGAGTTACAGTAGTGGTCCCAAGACCAATCATGTCTTTCATTTGATTTAATCTTCCCTGGGACAATTTTTGTTGCTGTTGTTAATAAATTTCTCCTGTGAAGAGTAGATTAAATAATTGTCTATGATACTTGAATCTCAGGCTACTCTTCTGACTTCATTGGAAATGTTTTTTTTTATCAACTATCTGTATGAACTGGGCTAAATTTAAAAAATGAATTTGCCATGAAAATGGTAATTTGGCAAAATACTTCATAGTGCAGTTTTAGAAAATGTTTTAAGTA
>NW_009258952.1:7747318-7771477 GCF_000687185.1 Egretta garzetta | reverse complement strand
TAAAATATAATCTGGGGGAAGATCAGTTTATTTCTGTGTCTTTGCAGTACTTGGTACAGCTTTATCTAGATCTCTGAATAGTGCATTATAAGTATTATCATAGTAATTTGGATTATAAATTTAAAGGTCAGATTTAAAAAAACCTTAGGCATTAACAACCTGTAAGGTTACTATTCTGTCTTCCAGTAGTAGTGGTAGTAAATGTAAATTGGACATAAAATAAGGAAATAAAATGTACTTGTGTCTGCTATATTTTCTTCCTTTGACATGTTAACATTTCATATTCATTATGATCACTAGGATCCTCCACAACCAAGGGCTCCTTCACCACCTGTCCCTGCTAGAAGAAATCAGTTGCGTGCATTTGGTAGGTATTTTCTTTATTACAAGCTCACTTTCTATTACAACCAAATTGTTCTCAGTTACAGTCATCTTTCTTGCCTGCAAAGGAATAGTCTTATAAAGATTGCATTTCTATGTGGGTGTTCTCTCTGTTTTAGTATTATCAGTGTATTAATATGGAATGTCTGAAGTATTAATACAAAATAAAAATGCATTTATTACATGTCTTCATCAGGACATACAACTTTGTAAAAACTCTGAGAATCATAGAATCATAGAATCGTTTAGGTTGGGAAAGACCTTTAAGATCATCAAGTCCAACCATTAACCTAACACTGCCATCCCACCACTAACCCATGTCCCTAAGCGTGGAATAGTTTGCATGGGAAGTGTTGGATCTTTCACTCACTGTGACCAGAATATTGCAAAATGGGAGAGTTTTGGATTGGCTGAGTGAGTAATGGATTAGACAAACAATGAGTGGAGCACTGCAGTCCTAACTCTTAAATTCTACTTTCCTTTGTTAATCTGGCTAATCCTCTGCTCGTTCCTCTTAGTTTTCACTGATGGTTTTAAAATTCAGCCACGCTGGGAGGATCTCTTTGCTCTTCATATGTTAGTTATCTTGGCAATATGTGAGTGGAAAGCTGTAATTTTTCTTCTGATTCTGTTTTACAAGTATAAAAGAAACAACATGTGCAATGTAACAGTAAATTCAAATACAAATCCCCCGCAGTCAGTACCTGGGTCTGTTCTGGGGAGTTATGGCTCTTCCACTAAATGGAAGGCAGAGGGGTTCTTAATACAGCTTTTGGAAATCGATTGACTCAGACCATCAGGAGATGAATAAAGACATATAAATTAAATCTTGTGTTTGAGGATTTAAGCTAGTAACTAATTTGCTTGCTTGCTAAAAGTCAGTAAAATACCAAATTATTAAGTGTGTTATTTGGAAAATAAGGTATTTATGAAACTCTTTTAACTTGTGGAGGAATGCTGTCCTGACCACAAAAACCAGCTTAGACCCAAAGTAGGTCTAAAAACTCAACATGAGCACATACTAAAAATAAGTGTTGAATTTAGAACTCTTGAACACTTAAGAGAGTCTGCACTGAGCAGACAGATATCCCACTTTTGGGTCAGGAAACATAAATGAGGTTGTGTGCTTGCTGATACCACCTCAATTCCTGTTATCTGCCTCTGGGTCTCTGAGGACTGTGTAGATTTACTAATTTCAAACTAAGGCTATTTACTGGCAGTGCCCACTTGCTGGTATTTCATGGCTTTTCCTTTTTTAAATGCAGCGAAACATTTCCATTGAAGTTTGGATGCTTTCTGCTCTTCAGGGGATCTGGTCCTTGCGCTGTCTCAAAATACAAGCACTGACCTAATTTCTAGTGTATGAAATGCTGCGATTCTTGCGGTTGTATAATCCTTGTTTTAATTAATAGTTGATTATCTCTTTCCTTTTTTTTTTTCACCTTACATTTATGAGGTAGGCAGAAAAGTGTCTCTGACACTCTTTATTTTTAAATTATTTGTGTTAAATTCCAGAGGAAAGAAAGAATGTGATAAATGAATTATCAGAGATGAGGAAACAGCTTCGTAGCGAAGAGAGGCGACTGCAGGAACAGTTGCTAAATGTGGCCAGTGATGATGATGTACCGATTACACGGTAAAAATTTAATCTTCACTTTTAAAAGTCAGATTTTGCACAGGAACTCAAAGCTACTGTGTATTAGTAGCCTAGTATTAGTTGGTGAATATATATGAGTGAAATGAAAATATAAAGATAGAACTTGTATATAACATTTTCTTCATTTTTTCTAATCTGTATGGGTTTTTTCCAAGAATCTTACTAAAGTTTAGTGTGAGAATGGCTGTACTGGTAGGATTGAAAGTTGCAATACTCTGTCTTGGAGAGTGGTCCAAAACAGATGTCTAAGGCAGAATTTTATCTCATTACCTTTTTTCCTAGGGCATAATTTATGCCTGTGAACTGCAGTACTACTGCTGATGAATATGCTTATGAATAGCATACTGCTGTGGAAATTCTTTCTTATTGAAAATCATACCCTTTTTATTTTTAAGAAATGGTTTACTTCCAAAATATATTAGCTAATCATACCAATTAGTTGGAAAAGACTCATGAGATCATCAGTCTTAGTTCCATTCCATAAAGTCTGAGGGGCTTTTTGATTTTAAGTAGGTTATCCCTTTTTATAACATGATACACATGATACTTTCAAATTTATTTTCCTGGTTTGATAGCTTTATTTAAGGATAAAATACGTGAGCTTTATCAATATTATATTTCCATCCAACTCATTAATATTACAGTGTTAAATTGTATTCTGCTTATTTTATAAACTTTTCAAGAGGGAGGAGAGAGAAGAATCCAAAGGACATATTTGAGATGGCCAGGCTGCGTCTACAGGCTCCAGTAAGGCGACCTTCATCAAAGGAGGCACAAGATCCCGTCAATATACAGAATATCTGGGAGTTTAATGAACTTAAATACAAAGGCAGGTAGATCTTCTTGTTATTAATGAAGAAAGGTAGTGAAACATCTGTTCTTTTCCTCCATCTTCCATGCCACCCAGGATTTAAAGACAAAAAATCAGGCTTTTCACCTCTACTGCCCATACACAACATACTCTGTGGACGGCATTTTGTATGTGTGTATATCTCTGTGTGGCTGTTCCTACAAGTGCACACAATTCATGGCATTCTAATGCTGAATTATCACTCTGAGCACTGACCTAGCTTCTGGTCCTTGCTGCTTAAACTTCTTATGCATTTAATACTATGACGTTACTGAAAGTAGACTGAATTTGATTTTTTTACCGACCAACAAATTATGATTCTGTGTAATTTTCTGTTTCTCCTTTACCAGAAAATATATTTTTCAGTATAGTAAAATTGTAAAATCCTTGCTGAAGTAGCTCATCCTCTTGGCCATTGTCATCATTATTATTAATGTTTTTTATGACTTTGTAGCTAGGTCTTTAAAAATGTTTTTCAGAAACATTGGTTTAAGGAAAAATCTAAATTTCGTATCTTTGCTCTAGATTCTGAAACACGTATGGGCTTGAGGCACATGTATCCTGATCCTCCAAAAGATGACCAGACTCTAGAGATTCAACAGCAGGCACTGTTGAGGGAGCAGCAGAAGAAACTTGACAGAATGAGAATGAGGAGAGAAACAGAAGGTAAGGAATGAATGGTCCAAGATAATTTCAATGATTTTTGTTTATTTGTTTTGTATTTTATAAGAATTGGAAAACATCAGCTCTAGTTTTACTTCTTTCAAGTTCAGTGTCAGCACCAGAGTACAAAACAGTAAAACACCAGAATACTGAAATTCTGTCATAATGTAAAGCATAAAAAAATGGAATGCCCTTTTAATTACTGTGGCTGTTTTTCTTTGGGAAAGTAATTTAACTAGTGCTTCATACTTCAGAAAAATGCAAGAGAAAAGTAGTTTGGTTACTGTATCTTAAAACTACAGAGCAGTAAAACTCTTCACCTGATTTGTGATAAAAGCATTGGCAGGTAAGTTCCTTGTGGCATTTCTTCAGTTCTCACTTGAGGAAGTAGATGGCTTTGAACTGTGAATTGGTTAAAATGCAGCCAGTGTGTCTTCACCTTGGTCTCCTTTTAATGCATTAAATTTCTTTATTTCCATAGCCTTGGGTTGACTGTTTCAAAGTTTCAGAAATCTGTATCCATAAACAGGCTTTGCTTTAGAAACCACACGTAAGATATCATAACTAGTTTGAGGTTCCAGAATGAAAATGTTGCTTGTATTGCTTAATAAAGATCATCCTAATACAGTAAAGTATTAACATCCTAACATAGTAAAATATTTTGGCTGCATATTGCAGAAGCAGGGAAAAGTAAATGCAATGCCCCTTTTTTGCAGGCTGCACTTAATACCAAGTGTAATGTTCATTCAGATATCTTTTATGAACAGTCATGAAAGAGCAGTATCTCAAGTTATTTTAGATGTTATTTAAAAATATCACAAGAGTTGCTTCAACCTTTCCAAAAGTTACTGTTGCAACTATATCAATGAACTCAAGTTTTGAGTGCAAGATACAGATTTCTCAGAAAACTGTTTCTTTCTGTAATTCAGACTGGCCTAACTAAATTTTTGAAGAGAAACTGTGGTGGCTTAGCCTTGGCTAGCAGCCAGACTCCCACCCAGCTGCTCACTTGCTCATGTTCCCTCACTCATGCCCCTTGTGAGATGGTAGGGGAAACAGGAAGAATAATGCTTGTTGGCAGAGGTACAGACAGGGAGAGTGCTTACCCGTTGCTGTTGTGGGCAAACCAGACTCGACTTGGGGAAAATTAACCTAATTATTATCAATTTAAATAAATGTTTAATGACTGGTTTTGAGTGGTGGGAAACAAAAGACAAACATCAAAGCCACACCTTTTCTGCCCCTTTCCCCATGCCCAACTTCACTCCTTCACTCCCGATGCCCCAGCTCCCTTTCCTTGGTACCACCACAGGTTATGCTCAGTCCCTTCGATGACGCAATGAGTGGCATCAGGCGGTGTGAGGGAATTATGGTCAGTACACAGTGGTTTCTTTCTGCTGCTCCTGTCTTCTTGCGCCTTTCCGTCTGTTTCACCACGGTCTCCTCCAGAGGCTGCAGGGAAAATCTCTGTTTCGGCACCTGGAGCACCTCCTCCCCTTCCTTCTGCACTGACCTGGGTATCTACAGGGCTGCTGCTCACACTTGTGTCCTCACTCCTCAATGCCGTGCTTCGTTTTGCCCTTTCTTAAATACGTTTACACAGAGGCACCACAAGCCTGACTGCTGGGCTTGGCTGTGTCCTGCAGTGGGTCCGTTCTGGTACCGGCTGTGCCCAGCACAGGGCAGCCCCTGGCATCTTCTCACAGCGGCCACCCCTGCAGCCCCCCGCTTTGCCACAGACACCCCGTACAATTTCAGATTGCTCCTTAGAGTTCTTTTAGCCTTAGAGATGAGGTGAAAGTTTCCTTAAAAACCCCCAAACACGCATGAAAGGAAAATAATTAAACCTTTCCATACTGTTTTAGAAAAACTGAACGCCTCTTCTTATCACTGGTTGTGCTTTGAGGCTTGTTTTTGTTACCTGTTAATAGATCCATATGTGAGTGAGATTAACAAAATTTATACCAAGGTGTGAAGGGTGACAGTTACTTGCAGGGTGTTTTGTTTGGTACCCTGGTGAGTGTTAAAGATTATTCCTATTCCATCTGGGACAGATGTGCTGGTGTTCAAGCAATGTGTGCAATATTGCTTATGAATCCCATAACATGGCAGTTGCAAATAAGCATATCCGTGCCACTTTCTGTGTTAATTACAAGCTCTTGAATATTATTTAATGTCTAAATTGAATGTATAGAGTTGTCTTCAGATTTCCCTTTTGTGAGATTGACTGAAATGGTGAAAAATAATTCACTACCCTCAACTGAGAGATGTGTGTGGTTTGGTTTTGTTTTCCACAATTAGAATATTTTTCAATAGGCCAGTCTGAGAAGGCATTAATTTAATGTTGTCTGGAGAGAAACCTCCACCAGTTAGAAAGCAAATTTGCCCTTTTCATTAATTTTGAGGACATGCAGTCATTTTAGTCATATGCTAATGCTAAGTAGATAATGCAGGCTTACATGGTGACAACCTAAAGAGGCATTTCCTTAGGCAATTTAGATTAGTTGGTAGACAAGCAGTTGATTTTTAAAGTAATTTTCCACTGACGCTTACAGAGGATCCTTGAGCACCTTTTCCTCTCTTTTTCTCTCTCCTACTGCTTAACAACATCATTTAACTTTATAGTCCGTCACTGTGTACTGAGCAAGAGAATTAATTAGTTGCCGTGTATATCTCTATTTCCAGTTTATTTTGCTCAGAGACAAGTTCATCATCTTCCTCCCACTGAAAATAGATGAGTGGTTTTATTGTCTGATTTAAGGCAGAAAGAAAGTTGAACTAAAGCAATATGGATTTTTGTACTGTGGGCGAAATGTCCATTATAGGCTGTAGTGGCAAATACTTACCTGTTTTCTCACACTATATGTAAGTGTTCCTTACCTTACATGCTTTATATACTGTTTTGCCTCTGATGTGCTTTTTGTTTCTTTTTTTTTCCTCTATGTAAAAGAGAAATATGTGGGCTATTAGTGGAACTATAACCTGAGAAATTAATGATTTTTTAAGTATCCCAAATTTTTAAAATGCTTGCTGTGTCCCTATAAATAAGGCAGTCTATTGCAGACTTCTGGATGATTATTATTTTGAGGGGTAAGAGGGAAAGACACAGGAGCAGGTTTGATGTTGTACTGCAGTGCTGGGCTCTGCTTGACTGGAGTAGCAATCAGGAATAGGGTGGTTGTCAGTCCAGGAGGAGTGACGGCCTGGGTGCTGTGGGTTTTGATGCTAGACAGCAGGTCAGCTTCATGCTGAATAAGTTTGCTAGACAGGGGTGCACGAAATTAAAACTATCTTATTAAATATTTTATTTGAAGACTTAAACCAAATAAGAAGAGTAACTTCAGTTCTGCTTCTTTGTATTTCCAGTGTGCACGGCATCATTGTTAGATGAACTTTCAGGATGGTTCTGTGTGCTCTCCAGAGCTGAGGTTTTTATCCTTAGTCAAGTACTTTCCCCTGTCAAATGATCACTGTCTAGTTCACCCTCTCAGCTTCTCTTTGAAGCAAACTGCAAACACAGTGTGCTCAGCATCGAGCATCCATTTCTGCAGGCATCCTTCTTGCTAGCAAAATTAGTTGTTGAGATGTCCCACCTAGGGGAGGACGTCATTAGTCTTGAGTTCTGGTGATATAAATACGACTGTTTAGCTACACAAACATGCCTATTCCTGGCAAGCAGATGTATGGAATAGAGAATAAATATTTTTTGAGTATCCATGAGTTTTAACTACAGAACTGTTGTAATGTTTAGCTTCACTACATATATATGAGACTTCTGACTCCCTCGGTCTAGCTCTTGATAGACCACTAAAAATAATGGCAAAAACCAAAGTGGGGTCAGGAAGTACATGGCTCAGGTGATCCCTAATTATGGAAGAAATAATTAATTTTTGGCACTCTTAATTTTTGAAATTTGATGCAGTATGGGTTTGGTTTTCTACTTGGTTCACAGCAAGTTTAAACAAAAACTGGTAAATTAGAGAGATTTCTTTCCATTATTGTTTTTTTGTGTGCGTCCTAGCTGTGAAGTTCAGATGGAGTTTAAAGTGTTGCAGTTTAGCACTAGCAACCACTGGGGTGTTGAATGCCATTAACTTTCTTTTTTTTTTTTAATTCATAATGTGTTTAATATAAGAAAAAACGTGACATGTATAAAATTTAATATGTGAAGATGATGCAACAAAACCAAAACACTTATGCTAGGGAAGGGAGGATAATCTTTATTATAGTAAGAAGGACATAGATTTTGAATTCTTGAGTACACTTTGGAAAGTAGGTTTCTGTTTAACTGTTTTTTTCATCTGAAGTTACTTAGCCTGATATATTTTCTCAGTACCATGTTCCAGTTGCATTAGGATTCAGCAATGTGCAGAGCATACAATGAGAAAAACATTTCTTGCTAGCTGCGTGACTAGATATTGTTTAAAATGCAGTAATTCAAATAACAAAGATCTTAAGATATCAACAAACAAAACACAAGAGGGTAAAAGAGAGAAACCAAGTATTCATGCAGCAACCTTTTGTGCCCTAATGTGTTGCTTTGATGGCTTAAACCATGCTGCCTTCCCACAAATCCATGTTTTTTACATTATTCAGTCAACACTTGGTAACAGCCTTTCTATAACAAGTGTTTACAATATTGTTGTGAACATAGCACAAAAGTAGTTCTGACTGTTGGGAGTATCGAGAACTTCATCAGAATTCAGCACAATTTAGTGCAGTTTTAGCATTTAATGAAGTGCGATTATATCTTCTTAAAAAATTGGTTTTCAGTAGCCACAAAAATAGTTACGCTTCCTTTTTTGAATAATAAATCAGGTTTTGAACAAGATGGGAAACAGTTGATTTTTATTAGTGATGAACAGTATAGTTCTAATGTGAAAAGTATGTTTGCTCTTTGGGAAAGACTGATGAATCCAGCCTTAAGAAGGGCTTGCACGCATGCTCAGTGTTCTTAGAAATAAGATACTACCCAGTTCTGTTTGATTTCTCTGATTCTACTTAAATTGACACAAGGAAACTGGAATAAACGTTACATTCAAATGTTTTAAAAGTATTCATTACAGTCTGTGTAATTTTAAAGAAGTAATGCATAGTGGTCTTTATTTTTGTAATAATATGTTGATAAAACTTTTAATATGCTTCAGTGTTAACCGTTTTTATGTCAATAATGTCGTTTTGTCCCCTGTCTATGTGGCTTTTATTGATCTAGATCATTCTGCTTCTGGTGGTAACCCACAAACCATGGGACTGGTAAGAATAAAACAGGTTTTTTATTATATTACTTTCCCTTTTTCAAGTGTGAGAAATACTGTGTCTTTCACAGATGTGGAGAAAGGAATTACGCTTAAGTAGCAAGACAGCAAGCTTATTTATTTCTCTTGCTTGTCAGTACGATGAGTAACAGCTTCTTTAAACTTGGCATGCAAGTTGTTCATCTTTGTATATAGAAATAGTTTGATTCTTTAACTCCCTCCTTTTTATATTTATTGGTACTTATTTTATATTCATATGATGTTAGATTGCTGCTGGGGGTGGGAATTAGTAGAAGCAGCCAAGCCAAGCTCTGACTTGAGGTGGCTTAAGCGATGCACGTGGCAGTTGATAATTAGATCTGTTGTCTCCAATGGGATGTTTATTTTCTGACTTGGTGAAAAGAGCAAAATAAAGTGCTATCAGATAGGAATTCTGCACTAACCCAAACTACAGAATAACAGAGTTCAATTGTGTCCCATGGGAATGTGAAACCATACAAAATGGAAGACTGTGCAAGAGCAAAGCCGTTAGCCTCAAGGAAACATTTTTTTTATAAAAAAAAAATCACTGTAACACATTTTATAGTTGTAATTTATTGCCTGAAATTCTTCTTCAGGACAATGCTTTGCAGTAAAAAAATTGTTTTCTCTTGTTCCGTTTCCTCTGATAGCTTCTACTGCTTGGATTTCAGAGTGGTTTTCAACATAAATTATTCCATAGCAGAATTTCTGTAACAAACGGTTGCGACTGTGCAGTGAACTAGAAATATTACTCTTAGTGCTTGTTATTACTATGAAGAAATGAGTTATTTTAATACTTCAATATCAAAGATTGTATGTGGTGGGATAAGTGACACATGAGGAATTGTTCTTCATTTGATCAATACGTCATACAAACCTTAGGTGCAAAGCTCACTTCTGGTGGTGACTGCTCTGAAACTCAAGCAGAGTGCCAGGGATGTATTTCTTGATGGAGATGGCTGTGTGACACAAATCACAACAGTTGCCATGTGTAGGCAATTCTGCAAGTGGGATTACTACAGAAAAGTAAAAAAACCCTAATGCTTAAAGAGAATATGAGTTATTTAAAAATGTATAGGTTTTTTATAGCAATGAAGTAAGGAGTAGTACTGAACACTGTAGAGCTGCTGTTAGCTTTGCAGAAGTTTGGCAGTTAACTTAGATTAATTATACTTTGGCCACAGAAAGATATTGAGGCATCTGAATTTGCATGTGTTCTGTTTCACTTTTGTAGTTCAGGAATGAATCTAATGAATTCTTGAAAAATTCACTGTTGGAATCGGATAGCGCCTTTATCGGTGAGTTTGTACCTCCCCTTAACCATGTTATCAGTGTACGAACATGTCATTTAATCTAATGATGTGTCTCTAAAATGATTATTACTGTTCTAAAAGTTGCAGTGCGTGTAGCTATGGTGATTGTTTTAAAGTATTAGAAAATTATGCCTCCAAATTAAAATGCAGATCTTTATGTAATTATAGTGCAAGAGATTTGTGTAGGTTACACCTAAAATTAATGATCATGCTCACTTGCCTTACACCACTTCACATCTTTTCATCAGAAAGTGTCTTTCTGTGCTCATTGGGCTCTGACTGGGATGTCAGCCTTGTCAAGGAGCTTTTTTTGACATTTTCCCAGCTTTGGATAACGAAAAGCTAATATTTGTTCAGCAAATGCATTACAATGCTAGAATACGCAATGCTCTCTGTTGTTCTGCAGCAAATAAAATAATTCATTAGCAATCACAGCTTACAATTACGAGCTGTCCATAGTGAAATGTAGAAGCGTTGGGCAGCCAGTGACTCTTCATTTTTATTCTTTTGTTTTACAGGCATGCTTGATATTAAGTATGATTATATGGGTATAAAATAATGATTCATTCTAAATTACTCACTTTTCTGCTGTTCACACATTACTTCATTTCACATAACTTGTAACAGCATACTTGTAAACATTGTCACTTTTTAATCATCTGAAGTAGATGATTTTTAGTTTTCTTCAGATTTTTGTATAGAGGACTCTGTTAATCATTGTCTTATGTCTCTTTATTCAACCTTTAATATGCATGTATGCAAAAGTGCTGTTTCAGATGAGGTTTGTTTCCAGTCACTAGAAATAATAAGGCTAGAACTTCTTTTTTTTAAAAAAACCTTAACCAGCTCAGGCCTCTACACGTTATTTTCCATTAGTAGGCATTATAGCACCTTGAAATTCTCTTCAATCATTTATGGGAAATCACCTTGCAAAGGTTTATTCTTTGCTGTAGGGGAGATGCAGTAGATTCCTGCAAGTGCTTTTTAATGAAACTAGGTATGTTTCTATATACCCATGACTGTTATCTCTGGCTTCTCTTAAAAGCAGAATTTTTCAATTGAAATGTATTCAAGCTTATTCTGTTAGGTGCAAGTCCTGGAGTAGAGGACAGAAACTGGCATTGAGGAGGGTGCAGGATGGGGCTTTCAGGCTTGTTCGGTGCATTTGGTACTCACTGCAATACATTCTTCTTCAGGTTAGGAAATACTATTTATTATATACAGACCAAGGATGCTTTAGGAGAGCCCATCATCTGGCGGAATGCCCTGTCTCTAACAGTAGCCAGAAAGGCTGCAAGGGGAGGAATATGAGGAGGAGGGCAGGTGTGCAGCAGCGCTGCGGGGCACTCTTCCAGCCTCCGGTGACTTGTAGCTCAGAGCCTTCCTGAATCAAATGCCGTGTGTTTGCATTTAACAAGTCTTGCTAAGCTGGGTCTTTAATAGATTGTGTTTCACGAATCGGAATCAGCATTTTTGAATCCCTTTAATTGTTTACCGTCAGCAGTATTGTGTGGATAAATTTCCACACTGTGCCTTGTGTGAAGTATCTCCTTTTGTCTGTTCTGAATCTGCCACCCCTGTCACGGGGCGCTCCTTGGTTTTATTCACCACTTTCATAAGGTTCTTGATATTTATAGTCCTCTCTCCTATTTCCTCCTTCTTCCTCTCCAGCTGATTCATGCATGATGTGATGGAGTTAACTTATGATACTGTTCACCCCCTTTTTTTTCCCCAGATAATTTATGAGTCTGTTAAAAAGCGTGTTCCCCAGTACTGAGCTGTAGGCACTAACTAAAACTTTGTTACCCTTTTGCATTATTTGAGCTTTATAAGTAGCTATTAAAAGTTCTCACTATGGATCTGGTGACTTCCATCCCTGAAATGAAAAATAAAACCTCCCATTATCTGTGGGCTGCCTCCTCTGTGAATTGTGCTGCTCACACGGTCTGAGGGTCTTCTGTGAAGTACTTGTGGTGTATTTTAACAATGTGTTTCATTTCCTAAGAAGAGCGTAACACTACTCTCTGTTTTGGTTTTTTGTTGACAGGGCTTTACAGTCCAACTCAATTTTGTGATAGATGGTAGCATTACAAATGAATTTGTCTTTATCTCTTAGGGCTCAGAAATTTGAGGCAGTTATGAATAAAGAGGTTTACCTATTTCTTTTTCCCATTTTTTGCCTCACTTGAAACCCTAGAAATTCATTAGTGTTACTGCAATGATTTGAAAGCACATCTGCGCAGCAGTGTCTGAATGACAGATGCTTGAAGGAACAGGTAGCATCTCACACTGATGAAACACTAAAGGTACAAATAAATTCTTTAGCTTGTACATTGTTTCTGTTGTGAGATATTCACATGATTAAACCATTTTTTGCATTCTAAGTAATAGCACTATTTTGAATATAGTGAAGTTCAACTGACCTTGTAACTAGAATTTTGATCAGTGGACTGTTAGCCATATACCATTGCAAAATTATGCATTGCTTTTTTTTTTTACTTGAAACATTTGTGATGAGAGCATGAGTACCTTTGGTGAAACTGGGGGAGGGAGAAGAGGAGAGGGGAATAAAGTTTTTATTTCTAGGGAAAACCCAACTGATAATATGAAAGAATTTTTAAAAATATCTGTCTTTGTTCCTCTGAACTTCCTTGATATCAATCAAATTTACTTTTCAAACCTAAGTACTTCAATTTTCAACTAAAGAAATTGTTTAATCGGTACTTTTAAAATTTCACGTGAAGACCTTTGAAACTCATGAATGATATAAAATATTTCTTTAAAATTTATTTTCAAATCGCTAGGAAATAAAAAGCCCATTCTTTCCACAGTTGTGGTTTGTTTTTAATGTCACAGTATGTCACTTCAGACAAATGCTGCAGTTATTCGGTACTCTGTGTGTTTGTGTGAGTGTGCATATATACTTACATACATTGATCTTTTTTTTTTTTATTTTTTTAACTTAATATGTCATACTAGGCTGTGAGCCTTTCCGAAAGGTGACTTCGTTGTCACAGGGTAATTGGTGGTAATGGATTCTGTACTGGTTTTGTTAAGCAGAGTCCTTTGTTTTTCTGGGAGGCTCTGTTCTTGGAGGTACGAGAGGGACTGAACCAGAAAAGAGCCCACTGTCTGCACCACACAGCGGCAAAGCCATAAACCAGCCCCCAAGTGGTGGTTACTGGTCCTGGAGAGAGGAAAAGTATCTGTTTGAAACAGTTTGGGTTTGAAAATAGTTTCTAGAATCAGCAAAGGAAGGGGAAATAGACCAAACAAGCGTGATGCAGACATCACCTTGGGGTTCAATTATATTATAAAAGTAGATTTAACTCCCCCCACTGTAATGTGACAGAGGTGTGATCTTTATTTATTTTTGTATGAACAGTTTCTAACTCTCTGTTACGTGAAAAGGCTAAGATGATATGCCTAAGGATATGTGATTAAGGCATTGGTTATGTTATCGTATTCCATGTAACATTATCATTCCATGTAACATGATTATATATTCTGTGTAACATGTTTACACACATAATTGCTTACATGGTTGTATCTTTTTATGCCTCCAGTTTGCCTCTTTCAATTTTCTGTCTTTCAAGCAGAGATACTATACTCATTAAAGGTCTAGGTATAAGCAAAATATGGTGAAGTAAGGTAGGTGGTGGATTTGCAGGATGTGAAATGCCTTATCCTCCACCTAGGAGAGATCATAGAATCATAGAGTCGAGATATATATCATAGAGATCTCAATATATATATCAAGATATTCCTTGCCTTTGCTTGAAGTTTATCCCTTGCTGTTGTGGTACTTTGTTCTTTTGTCTGCATCTGGATTATCACTGGCTTCATGCAAGATGAATACATGCCTTTGATTCCTGTGATTAAACCAAGTACAATATATTGGCTTATTTCAAAACATAAAGAGGTTTGAACACTGTCTAGTATTTTGATTTCTTTGAAAATTATTTGACCTGTTTTCCAGGTGCTAATGGGGAAACGTTTCCTGCCTTGGGAGAAGTTAATCTATCACCACAGCTTCCATCTTCTGCAAGGGAGAGGAGACGAATAAAGCAGAAAGCTTTGGAGTGTGCTGTATGTATAATAACTTGATTGGCTTAAATAGGAAGGTGGACCACAGATCTAACATCAAACAGTTCCTGTGGTTCTTTAGTGGCTAGATGATATGGATGCTGGGGGTGTACATGTATAGCTATTTGCCCTTTTAAACAGGATCCTCTTGAACTGAAGGATTTCTGCATCTTTTTACTTTCTGCAGGAGGATGTTCCACCGGGCCAGACACCGTTGCTGCAGCCTGACAGCTTTTCTTTGCACTCGAGCTTCAGCCTCGATGTTGATCAGTTGAAAGGCAAGAATGAAGAACGATTGCAGAGGCTGACTGAGCTCCAGCAGAAATCTGCTTACTTAGGTATGCTCTGTGTAGTAGAGATGATGCAGTGAATACTAAGTAATTACAATAATTGAAGGAACAAATATTAATAGACTGCCTGTAGTTGAACGGTGGGCAACCGGATGAAACATATGAATTATTTATAGACCTCTGTAGCTGGTGCAGGAGGTTCCCCAGCAAACTTCAATGCAGCTTTTTAGAGTAAATTTGGAGGAGGGTAATAGAAAAAGATGCTCCAGTTCCTGTCTGATCAGCCATTCGTGCTTCTCCTGTCTGTACTGCTTTTAATATTGCGATGTGTCCCTGCCAGCAGGGAGATGTGGTGTCCAGCTGCATAGCTGAAACGTTAGTGGAAAGAAATGAAACTCCCCACTGATTAACGTTGATGGGGTGCCTGTGTGAGTTTATTGCATTCCTAGGAGTCGGATGTCTGTGGTCCAACCAGCATGAAGATACGCCAAAACATTGTCTTTAAAGAAGTACTTCAATTTCTAGTTAATTTGGATGTGCTATTTGTTTGTTAACATAAATGATCATGCAATATTTGAGGTTGATATTGATACCTCTCTCACTGTAGATGCACTTGAATTTATTATGTGTGTCTTGTGACCGTGTAATGCATCAAACCCTGGGAGTTATCTCAGAGCGTCTCCATAGGCTGCCTGCCTGATGTGGATCCACTTTGTGTGTGAGGCACCAATTATGGCAACCATTAATGGCCTTTAATTTTGCACGTGGATTATGACCCAGTTGATAGACTTTGTGCTACATGATTCTTTCATGAGTCTGAAATCTCCCTTTTTTTAGGAGGCGGTTGCTATGCTGTCTAGGCAATTACAGTATCAGTCTCCTTTCTATAAACTTAATGAGAGTACAGACGCTGACAGTTTTTCTGATTCTGTTGCTATGGGTACTCTTACAAGCACTTCATCCTTTTTTTGTTTGTTTTAACCATCTCACTGTGATTTTTAAGTCACTAAAAAAAAACCCCATTCATATTCATTTCTTCTATAATCTAAACAAATGCTTTACTAATTTTACTCCACCCAAACATTTGTGCTATGTGAACTTCTTTTACTTCTCTGCCCTTGTTCTCTCTCTCCTCTTTTATAATTTCACCTCGTATTGTGTGAACTACACTTTTTATTTTGTTTGCCTTCTGTTTGTCATTGTCTGCAGAGCTTCGGCCTTCAGGTATATATAATTTCTCTGTGTGTCTCTGTGTGTGTGTGTGTATATATATTTATATGCCTGTATGTAGCTTGTTCTTTAGAACACATGGGGACTATCACTCATCCTTAGCATATGTGCCGCTTGGAAATGTAACCAGAGATCCAGCTGTGGTCATTGGGGCTGCACTGCTGCCTGCACTCCTGTTCCCTCCTCATACTCAGTGGCATTACAAAAAAAATGAGAGAAGCCAAGTGGTTTTACTCCTTTTCCCTAGCAGTTTGATGGAACCCTTGTGGCATCCTCTTGCTTTCCTAACAGCTAGGGCTGTTATTTCCCCTCCACCCTCAGAGACACTGCTGGGAGAAAACAACTCTGTCAAATATATAACTAAGGGACTCCAACTGGTTATCTTCCCTTTATGTGACTGGGAGATGGCAATTTACAGGCTTTGATAAATTTTAAGATAAATTTTAAGATCTGATACCGTTGGTGCAGGAAGGAGGCTCTGTTCACAGCAGTTCAGTTCACTTTTCCTTTGTGAGACTGATGTGGGAATCCTCAAGTCACCCTAGAATTGTTTTCTTAATTGGAAAATTAGGGCATATTGGAGCCAGGTCTCCTCCTCTGTTTTCACCCGTCCAAAAAAACCATTCCCATTAATGTAGGCTTGGTGAGTACTTTGGCCGATGACGTCCCTGCAAGCCAGCAGCTCCTTTCTCCAGTGGGCAATGTATCTCACCTGCGTAAACAGGAGCAGAGTCAGATACAGATGAGAGAATTCTCACAGCTTTGAGTAACTAGAGATGTGGCTGAGACTCTGCTATATGTAAGAGAAGTTGCCTGAATTGCTCGAGACTTTTTAGGCATTCCTCCCTGTCTTTGAGGAAAGGAACACTGGAGCCTGTGATGATCCACAGCAGGCAGCAGCACTGGTTCCTGGTAAGCGCAGGCTGACAGAAGACAAACCCTAACACCCGCCCCAGGGCGCTGAAGGATTTTGTTCTCATTTAGGGGCAGGGTGTGCTGCAGTCAGTGTTTAGCGGCCGTCCAGACACCACTCAATTTCTAAATCAGTATTTCACGCAGAGGAAAGAGGTCTGCTCATCCCCACCCTCTAGATACAAACTCCAAAGAAAAGACTCTCTATGTGGCCCAATTAAGAAGTTTTTTTAATGGAGTGTACAAAATGTTGAAATACAAGATGAAGCAAGTTTTGTACTGCAGCTGATCTGTGGTGCTTTCTAAAAGCAGCACCAAATGAGTCTGATACAGTGACGTGCACTATGATCTTATGCTATCTCTGTCAGAACAGTTCTTGCCTCTGACTGCTAGGAGATCTAACAACGGCTTTTTTGGAAGGCAGTAGGAGTTAAACTCAGGGAAATGCAGCCTTCTGGCCTGAAAGTCTGCAGTTTGATTGTCTCTAATTAAATATATTACTTCATTTTTATTGTTTCTAAATATCATCTCTTAAAAAAGTAGCAAAGAGAAAATTAATTTTCTTTAGGTATTATTTTTCCTGCTGGGTTCTGTTTTTAACCCCACCATAACTTACGTATGTAAAAACTGCAGCTTTCAACCCACAGGAGAGTTCACCTGACCTGGGATTTAGGAGACAAAGAGGTTCACTCTGCCAGCCTTAAACCCAGCATCAGGTACAGGAGATGAGAGGCTCTAGGGAGAGGGAGGTCTGTTTGCACTTTTAGTGTTACAGAGACGTTTTGTTTTCACTAGACTGAGGCAGCTTGGAGGATGATCAGATTGCTGTCTGTACGATGTGACAGAACTAGTGGATTCACTGCCAAATTGTTTTTGAACAAAAAGTATTTGGCTTTTTGTTTTACAACCCGCATCCTGCCTAAAGAGTTAAGCTGAGCCTTCGCTCCCGGTGTTTGTGGGATTGTGCAGTTTCTGCCCTTCCTTTCACATCCACACCACCTGGCCGCTGCTTCGGCAGGGCTTGGGTTCTCACACCCATGCTTAGACCATCAGCTTTCAAGGTTGAGTGAGGAGCTTCAGAGAAGCTTTGGTTTAAAATAAAATTTTAAAAAGTCATAATTTTTTTCCAAAATAAAAAAAGCTGAAGTTTGGAAAAGATCATCCAAATACTTAAATGAGACTTATGAATTGCTTAAGTGAAATGTAACAGAATTGTATTTTATTGGAATTAGTATGTTTCTGCAAAAATGTTGTGGGGGTTTTTTTTTTCCCTAATCCAGAGTCTTCAAACATTTTTCTGCCCAGCTTAAAAAACCCCCAGCAAACCAGAACCATTTACATGACTGGGCTTAAAGGATGAAAACATTGCAATTTTCAGTTACTACAGGTGTGGGGATTCTGCATTATTTTTTGCTTTATATATGTAAAAATTAAAATGTGAATCCAAAAACCAAACTGCAGAGAGAAATGATACATTCATATCCTTTTATATTTATACATCTAATGAAAATTTATGTTGTTTGCTAATCCACACCAAAACCTATCCATTTAAGGTATGAGGTACATATGGTTGCTGACTGAATTGACACAAGTAGTGTTGTTCAGAGTGGTAAAGACCCCAAGTTCAAAGGCAAGGCTGCTTTGGGTTTGGGGTTTTTTTTGGTGTAGTTTGTTTTGTAGCTGGAAGCTGATGGCTTACCCAGGCTGCATTTCAGAACGACATTAAGGTTATTAGCTATGCGGGACTGGGACATATAGCCTGGCTTGCATTTCACACTGTTTACCAGTGTTAAAATAATTCTTCCTGAGGTCTCTCCTGAGTTCGATGCTGTCTGTACAAGGGCTTTTAGCTATAACACTGTAACTCAATGGCCTTATTTTTATAAGCATTTTCTGTGCATGTAGGCACTGACAGATGTGACTTGGTGCTGTACTGGGAGGCCTTGGGAAAGCAAGAGCCCTCTGCCCCATCCATCCAAGGTTGCCTGCTTGTTGGTCTGGCAGGGGGAGGAGCTGTTGCCATTAGACATCAAAGATTGGGAGTCTTTAGCTGTTGACTCTAGGCGGGCCCAGTTCCCCAGAACATCAAAAATGCATGTTAAGTAGAAACATATGCAAGTTAAAAGCATTATTTATGCATGTATTGCAGACACAAGTCTGTTCAATAGAGCAAAATGTTGTGGTGAGGTGCGATAAGCTTTAACATACGTACGTTGCTCTCCTCCTCTCTCAGGTGACAGCATTTCCTTAGGGGAAGCGGCTGACCTTGCCCCGCGCCTTGGCAGACGTCCCAGTTCGGTTGACTCGGTTGCAACAGAGCCCTGGCTGCGACCAGGGACGTCAGAGACGCTCCAGCGGCTCCTGGCTGAACAGTCAAGCCCAGCAAAGCTTTCGCCTGAAAACACGCTGCCGCTTAGTTGGCAAGGCCTCTCAACCGCGCACGGCTGACTCGAGCCCGCGCGAACCGGCTGTGCCTTGCGGCGGCGGCGGGACCGCTCAGCACTACTGCACTTTCCAGGGTCTCTCGCAGGGGTCGTTCTCTTCCCTGGATGTCGTGTGGAGCCGTACGTGTCATTTACATTAGCAATAATAAAGTAACAGCAGCTGCAGTGTAATGGGAGAGGTAGAGCAGGGGTGTTTTGCATTACATGACGTGGGAAGTGGAGGAAGGAATAGCTTGGTGGGTTTTTGCACTTTTTAGGCAAGTAAATTTTCAGCCTCAGAGCTGGACTTACCACAAAAACAGAGTGTGTGTGTGTGTGTGAATTTGATATTAAATCAAACTTGATTTTTAGCTTTGTTTATAGCCAAGCTCCAAAACTGTCTGGAAATAGAGTAACCCAACAGCAGAGATAGACAGATACATTCTAAGCTTTTACCAAAAGAGGAAACACCTTGGAGAAGGGCCCTTGCTTCTCGTACAGTGCTGAGTGCTATCCTGCACGAATGCTCAGCAAGCAGTTTCATGGGACAATGACTATTAGCAATGTATCTTCATTCCCTAACCTGTTATGTGCTGGAAATACAGGTGGTGTTACATATATTTAATTTATGGTTCTGATTTAAGAGTTAATAAATTATTTTGTTACTAAAAATGTGAAAGCAGACTTTGCTTTTCTTAATTTATCATTTACTTCAGCTTACATTTATTCATAAACAAACAAGAACTTTAAGCCCACCTTTGAAGAAGCAGGAAATCCACATGGAAGCATTGCTGAATGAACGCACAGAGCTTTAGCAAGGACATGCAGAGGGAGCCAGGATTTTAGGAGTTCAGTGAGCTTAAGCACCGAGGTGAAGCAAGGGTAAGGCTGTGACTCTCCTCTTGATTAGCAATTCCCACCCAGAGGCCAAAGCTTGACCAGCAGGGCAAAACAAATGATGACACCAAACCCATTTCTAAAAATGTCCTTATTTTTACTGAAGTGCTGCCTTCAAGCTTCTGTCTACCTGCTTGAAGGCCACAAGGGTTCTGTGCTGACGGCAGGCAAGAGATGCTCGCTGTTTCACCATTGTGTTGCGCTTAACTTCTTCATGGGTCGAGCATGTTCCTTCCCACAGAGGAAGTGCCAAATGGGGCTCATTCTTACCCCGTTTCCGGCACATGAGCTAAAAGGCTTATCGCGTCCATCAGCTCGGGTATGACAGCAATGGCCAGTAACACAGGAATCCCAAAAGAATTTTAAGCGGCTAAGGTGAAAATATATAATACTTACTGCCACACCACAGAGCCTCTCATGCTGAAGCCCACACCTTACATACATCATCCTTAGTGTCTGTTTGTCACCTGCCAGCCTGCCCCTTGTTTTTGATGCCTGACGCCTCTTCACAGGTGCTTCCTGAGTTGGATACATTCACCGTACTAACTCCAGGCCAGATAGAGAAATTCGCCTCTTCCTCACCTAGTGGCCTCACCTAGTTTAATTTTTCTTTAGCCCCTGAGCTTTGATTGAAGTCTTATCCCCCGACAGAAGCACCAGGTTAGCATCACCCTAGAAAGCCAGCCTCATTGCACCGCAAGTTTTTTTGTAAATGTCACCGACCACCACAGGCTGGCATTGGCATCCTCCTGCTCAAATCCAGGCCATTCCACAGCCCCCCTTGCAGCTGCCTCCTTCACCTCTGCAGTGACCTGGAAGCACTGACCTCGCTTTAACCTCGCTGCTCAACAGCACTGAGCGCAGTGAATCACACCCTTCCTCACAGCTGCCCTCCCTTCAGCATCCGGGCTGCTTTTCGGGATACTCTTGGTCCTTCACACCTTCCCTTTCCCAATCTTTCCTTCAGCTTTCTCTGCACGTCCAACGTTCTGCTGTAGGCAGGGCCTTTCTGCCTGCCTTCCTAAAATGTTTTCATTTTTTTTTTACTATGACAGTCTCATCTACAAAATAAATGCAGCTGCGCTCCACAGTCCTGAGCTCAAAGTTGAGACGACCAAAACAGAACCTGTTTCCTGTGCCCGACCCTGCTTTTCGAATAATTCTTGTAGATGTGGCCATGAGAAGAGTTGCGAGTTGAACATGACACCCCAAGTACAGCTGGCGCCGGTCTGACACTGCAAGAACTAAAGAGGGGCACAGGAAATAGGAAGGGTGATACAGGAGTTCAGTTTCCAATGAGCCAAGACTAAACGGCCGTTAGGCCTTTTCCACATAATCAATGAACAACGGAAGGCAGGAGAAGGTCATGCTGTAAAAAAGTCATGACTAAACAGGAGTAACAATGAAGCAGTAAGGTTTAAAACAAAAACACAAACAAAAAACCACTCCAACCCAAGCTACCAAACTTTGTAGGTACTCACTCTATTGTACTCACTGCCCCTGCATGGCGAGTCCTGAACACAGACGTTTAAAAAGGAGTGGGGCAGACGCCTGGACAGCAGATGCGTTAAGCGGCCGCTGAGCCAGCGCTCTGGGTAACGGCGTCAGGAACACCTCCTTGGTGCAGAGGGATAGGGTACATCATACTTTTAAGAATTATTACTGATCCCTGTCAGACAGTCAGGAAAGACCTCAGGTCTGGCCTAGTACCACGGTTTTAAGATTTAAACATTACACAACAAACTGGAAAAATAAAATACAGCCCAAAAAGAAAGACTGTACAATTACAATTAAAATGATCTCACTTCTCCCCCTTCTTTGCTTGGTAAATGCAATTTGGTTTTGCTCCACCCCAATTAACACCACAAGAAAACTCCCAGTCGCAGGCCCTGCCTTTTAATTCCCATCCCTGGCTTTTCCGTAGCCATTTCATTGAACTGCTTACGCTTAACTTCTGGAGCCTGCTGGGAAGAGCTGCCAGGAGGTGCCTTCACCTCCGAGATCGGGCTCCCTCATCCGCCTTCTCAGTCTTCACGCTTCTCTCCGTGGCCAGCCCTCAGTTTTGTGAGAACGCGCCGGAGAACAATCCAATTCCAATTCTACTTAAAAAATCCAAGACGCTGACAAGGCTTAGCTGCCCAGTATATTCCGAGTCAGCAGCCCCAGCCTTTCACTCCCATCCACCCTCACTCCATCGTCTGTTTCCTTTTAATACTTTAACCCCCAGAAAGCAAAATGCAGAATTTGAGTTTCTGCCTGGGCAGCACTACAGGGTTCATTTGCCTCATCCAACTACAGGCAATTTTTTTTTTTTTTTTTTTTTTTTTTTAAAACTTACTGTATTTGCCTAACAGTGAGAAGACACATCCCGGTCAACCAAAGGGCACCCACCTTTTGGCCCCCACAGGGCTGGGGCTCGTTCCCTTGAGATGAAAGCACGAGAGGAAAAGGAAACTGTAAAACAAGTAGCTGTGGGTTAGACTGGGTTTGATTGCACTGATGAAAGAGTTCAAAAACTTTATTGACCTATAACCTGATTAGAATATGCCAGATGAGAACCAAATATTGTACAGAAAGTTGTACAGAATTTTTTTTTTTTTACATAGAAAACTTTACATATCTGTACCATATACATTTTGTCCATCTGAAAAAAATTTCTACATCCATTGTAATACAGAATGCTTGACAATCTCGTCTTTTAACCATCGGAGCACAATTCACAGTATGGATACATTTCCAGTAAGTTCAACCATCCCCAAACCATGCCAGATTTGTTACTTGAATATATTCAACATTAAATTCTGTACATAAGAGTGAAATCTACATCAAACAAAAAACATCTGACAGCAGACACAACCTAGACTTGTTTGCAGTGATTCAAGTTCCAGTCCTTGAAGGATCATCCTTTCAATGGCTCGTTATATTTAAAAGCCCTAAACCAAGTATATTACAGGTAGTTATGTCAGTCGTGATATTTCTACCTCTGTTCTTGACAAAAGTCAGCAACACTAACTGCTGGGCTACAACGAAACCAAAACCAAAAAAAAAGAAAAAAAAAAAGAAAAAAAAAAAAAAGAAAAGAAATCACAACCCCCCAAAATAAACCCAACCTTCTAGTGCATTTGGTTAACAATGAAGTGTTGTGGGTTTTCAGCAAATCAATAATACAGAAATAAAACAATTCAGGAAGAACTGTATAGTGTTAAAGAGTTTATATTACAGACCTGCATCTCTGTACATTTTTCACAGAAGGATGATTACCAATGTCTCAGACAGCCTGAGTGTGCAAAAAGTCTTAGAATATCAGACATAGTTGCTAAATATCTTTTACCATGAACAATAATCTCCATTTTCTTTTCACTATAAACATTTTATCCTTCAAAATACAGCTCTCCTGAGTTGTACTTCTTGCAGAAGCTCAAACCTTTACATATATAGTTCTTTGGGTACATTTTCCTTTCACACCCGCCATAAACATCTGTTGCTATACTGCTGCCTAGGACAGTAAAGGATACCGCAGCCCATGCTGACGAGAGGACTGTGCTAAAAACTGGCTCTGTGCTCAGCATGAGCCAGGCAAGAGAAACCGCTAGAGATAATCCATCAGGAAACAAAGGGACTGGAGCGTTGCAAGCCTTAATTACAGTGGTAAGCATCTGTACCGTTAACCCTTGGATACACATCGCCGGACAAAGAAACCATTTTTATGGATATCCAGACAGAATGGCTCAGCTACCTGGTCCTTTTATTTAGCTGAGGAATATAAACTTTTAAACGGAGCAATACTCAGTCACGACCTGCTACTGCTTGCTTAGTCCAGACTCTTGTTCCGGTGGTTGGGAGATTTGGAACACCACGCCAATCCGCAGGAAAAACCTTCGTAGAACGGCTCGAAGTTCAGGAATAAGGTCAAACTGCATAATTTCACACAACAGAGGATAGTAGAACGAGGCATGAGCCTTGAACTGAGGAGGAAACAGAAGAGGTTATTCCAGTACGCATCGCGTGTTGCAAGTGAAGAATCATAGAATCATAGAATCATAGAATGTTTTGGGTTGGAAGGGACCCCTAGAGGTCATCTAGTCCAACCCCCCTGCAGTGAGCAGGGACACCGCTAACTAGATCAGTTTGCTCAGAGCCCCATCCAACCTGGCCTTGAATGTTTCCAGGGATGGGGCCTC
>NW_009258952.1:7701460-7747075 GCF_000687185.1 Egretta garzetta | reverse complement strand
GACCTGCTGGCCACGCTTCTTTTGATGCAGCCCAGAGTACGGTTGGCCTTCTGGGCTGCCAGCGCACATTGCCAGCTCATGTCCAGCTTTTCATCCACCAGCACCCCCAAGTCCCTCTCGGCAGGGCTGCTCTCGATCCTTTCTTCCCCCAGCCTGTACTGATACTGAGGGTTACCCCGACCCAGGTGCAGGACCTTGCACTTGGCCTTGTTGAACCTCATGAGGTTCACACAGGCCCACCTCTCCAGCCTGTCCAGGTCTCTCTGGATGACATCCCGTCCTTAAAGAATTTTAAATACTCTCCCAAGTCGAGGTGAGGAACCCACACAGCAATGGGCGGAGACACCTCTGTAACCAAAGCCAGCAGTGCCTGCATACGGCTAAGCCCGCTGGCAGGTACTCTGCCCGAGGCTCACTGGCTACACACAGCTCCTTGCTTATTCTTCAAGAGGAAGGGGTTTTCTATTGTCAGTTAAAAATTTTGTTGTATTTGGCCCCTTTCACTTAATGTCTCAGCCAAGTTTTGGTAGAAATAGAGGGAGATCTAAATCTGGATTTATTTACTGCAGAATTGCTTTGGAGAAGGCCAAGGTGATGTACACGTACCACTGGAAGCAGAAACAGGAGTTATTTCTTTGAATAAAATATCGGCCACTAATCCTCTTCCTCAGCAGGAGAGGGGTAAAAGCAACTTAACACATGCTTCTAAAGGATTTTAGCATCTTCTGAATTTTCTCAGACACATTGTCTTTTATCACTCACTGCACCCTCGCTCTGTGTCACTACTGTCAGTATCTGCCACGTGCAGTTTCACTGTACACTCCCCCAACAAAGAGCATCTATGAGCAGCAGAAGCTTTTAAAGTCAAGTATGTAACTGTGCGTGAAGAACCAGTCTGGAACTACTTCTTAACTGTAAACGTTGTCTTGCAATACCATTGCAAACAGCTACTTACCCTTTCATCACTTATCTTCAGGACTTTAGTCAAGAATAAGAGTAACAGATTAGTCCAGGCCTCCCGATGACTTTCTGACGTAAGAGTGAGGAAATAACTCAGAGCCTCGCTGCAGACACTAGAGAGGAAAGACACAAAAACTAATGACCAACATTTCACTTTGAGCTCTAACTGCAGCGAGGTAGCTTTGCCTTTGCAACTCCACCAGTGCAGAGCCCTGGTGCAGGACAGCGTCCTTTTACGAAAGCTACTGCAACCCTGATCAGTAACAGAAAGCAATGATTTTGTTCAACTCAACCCCAAAGTTCTAGGACTTCAGTACTAAATATGCTGACAAAACATGGCAAACATACGCTGTTTGTGCATATATTTAAAGTGTATCAAGTGCTCTTTGGGGGGTATTAAAATGCACGTGACAAAATGACATGTAGACTTTAGAAGTTAATCATGTGCCGACATAACCAGGTAGTTTTCAGCTCTGCTCCCTGGCCTATAAACCTTAAAATACTTTCACTGTGTTACTGCCATGGTTTTGAGCCCTCTGTTATTCCAAAAGTTGCTTGAACAACTTTGTAAACTAAAAGCATTCAGGTGAACCATAGTGTTCACAGTAATGAACCACCAAAAAGCCAGAAAGCTGCTGTATGCCCACAGGCTCCTCAAGCCCAGCGCTCATTTCTGCAGATGAGAACAAACAGTATCGCTTCCCTAAAATATCTGAGGTTACTGAAAGAAAAAAGCAGAGCGACAGTTACTTTTCTTTTTGAAGAGGAGCTGTAACAATCCCCCACCTACCCACGTGCTACCAAAAAAAAGAAAAAGAAGGTGACAAAACCTTAGTTCTCTCCTGCAGAACATATAACGAGAACAAAAAGCAGAGGCAGCGTTAGTAGCTGGAGGCACAGGACCCTCCATACAACATAAAAACTCTTAATATCAGCTGTGACCACCACCACACAGTGTTAGCTCTAAGAAGTTTACTGCAAACATTCTTTAACATCAGAAATAACATCGGCAGGTTCAGCTACATGGACCTTACTTTAGGAGTCTTTGCTGGACTTCCTCCCATGCACTGGTACGGCTTTCATCCATGTACATACGGAACAGAATGCGCAAGCCGCAGGCAAGACTACTAGTCTCCTGTTTCAGAAGATTAGGCTTAGATTTGCCTTTGAAACCTAGAAAAGTTCCAAGCATCCATTTAGATTTTAGTTTCACCCGACATTTTTCCTTATGGTCCCCACTTCTCCTTCTAAGCATCTTCTGCACGTAGACAGTCAGAAGAAGCACCGTTATGTGATTAATTTCTCACAACATTCAGTACAATGGAGGACTGCTAAAAATTAACCTATGTATATACAAGGTAACTGTGTTTGGCACCCATTCTTATATAAGCTTCCAAGTAGATGTGAAACCTGGGTGTATGATCAAAGCACATTCTAACCACCTGAATGACTGAACATTTTGTCTCAATCGTGTATCTATAGCATATACTGTTTTATCACTTGTTTTTGATAAAAATGTCTACAATACTACTGTTTCCAAAGCTGTTACTGCAAAATTAAACTCAGTTTGCTGGTGGAGGCCAATACTAGCCAAAGGCGCACCCATAAATATTAACACTACCTCACTCAAGCTGAAGCAGTTCTGTGTATGCACACATGAATGCACAAAACAGCTTGCTGCATATTTACAGTATGCATTCACCATTAAAAATATGAATACAGCTAACTTTGGTGCAAGGAACAGATTAAACACAGTGCTACGGAGGGTCCATTTTCCATCCGTTTCAGAAAATGGCACCTATTTCACTTATACACAGGGTAGGTAAAACAACCCCCCTAACAAGTTTTGGGGTTGTGAGCCTGCAGCTTCCAAGCACAGGACTCACACCTACAGCCAGGGACCAGCTTGGCAGCCATAACCCAGCAAAACCTTACGTTTTAGGAAATGGAAAAGATGTTTGCACCTGCACAGGTGAGGTCTCCTCCCCCTAGGGATCCTAGGGTTACAAAGTTACAGCCTGATATTCAATTTTACATTCAGCATCAGCGCTTTTGACCTATTTTGGGGTCAAATCAAAGCACAGTAACACATTCTTGCAAACCATTTCTCCAAGGTGACTGACTCACCTGCCTTCCAGAGAGCAGTTCTTTGTTCGTTGTTTGAATTAAACGCTTTAGCAAACCTGTGAGATTCCAGCAGACAATCGAGAAGTTTGAAAAGCTGCTGTGACGTTAGAAAACGATACATCCCTTGATCTTGTGTATCCACATGGACATCAAAGTCTACTGCATCTCTCTATTAAAAAAAAAACAAAACAAAAGAAACAAGAGATTTGAAGTAAAAATTCACAACTGTCTTGAGCAAGCTCCTGTGATAACTCAATCCTACATTGTTTTCATCCATACTCGTATTTAAACTTAAAACTGTATTAAAAGTTATATCCATATCCCAGTTACGTAAGTCCCTTTCAACAACACATGCTTTAATCTCCACAGCGTGCTGCCCCAGCACAGCAAATGCAATCTGATGCAAGACGTAGAAGATTTCGACAGTCTGCTGGAAGTTCTCAAGCGCTTCTAAAAACTGTAAATTAGAAGATGTTACAAGAGTTTATGAAACTTTATCTACTAGAGAAAAAGCTGTTAAAAAGGGAGATCACCTATCAGTTCTACTTACTTGTGCTGCTGCTAGATTCTCTGCATCCTCTTTTTTGCTAGTTGCTGGGAAGAACACAATATTGTCGATAGTCTGAATGAGTTCCAGTTGTACGACGCATTTGATCAAAAGAGCAGCAAATAACTTCTGTTCTGGAAATTCTTCACAGGAAAGAAAAAGAAAATTGCTTGTTAACTAAAGATTTTTTTTCTTTTTTCAGCTCTTTTGGGGATAACTTGAAAAACAGCTTAACTTCAAGCACATTTGTAAGCCAAACCTGGAATCCACCCATCTGAATTAAAACCAGGACGGATCACCACATTAAAAACCAGCAGGTTTTAAAAAACTATTTCCTAACTTTAAAGCTGCTTACCATATATTGGACAAATATTCAATGTTACCTAAAAATCACCAAAATGAGTGACCTTATGGTTAGCATCCGTGCAGTGGCAAGGACCAGAGGCTGGGACTGCCCATGGGCAGAGGAGGCTTAGGATAGCACTAGTAACACCGAGCTTGCTTGCACTCGTGGCAGGTACTAATACCACCAGACATGAGCATTTTAAGCACCAACACATAACTTTGAACAAGTATCTTAAGGCTTTGATACACTCTCTTCAAATCAGTCTAAACCTTTTTTCCCAGCTGTTGCTTCTGCTGCATTCTGCATAGAAGAACTTTGCTCTTAATTAAAAAAAAAATAAATTACTCATTTACATAGCATTATATGGAGAATACTATTTTTAATATTTTGCTTTGGGTAAAAAGCCTGCAAGTTAGCAGCTGAACTCTAGATTGTTAAAACACAGGTCAAAAATGTGGACCCACGAGAGTCCAACAGAATTCATACTATGTGAAGACAAAAATTTCACCAATGGAATTTTCTAAACATCGTGTTTCTAAAGTTATAGCTGGGGCTATAACTAAAGATATCAAACATCTGCTAAATACTATTCTTAACAGATATAAAATGCCAAATCACTACAAAACACGCACTTGCTGTTGGCCTGGTTTTACTCATTTCTTCACCTACTGTGGGCCCTGCGCTGGGTTGATACGGACGTCCATCTGAAGATCTAGGCTGAATAGAATCGTGAATGTCTACTGACTTCTGTGAGATTGTATCCTGAAAAGAAAGCACAAGACAAAAAATTAACTTACAGAGAACTTCTGTGAGCTAATCATCAGTAAGTGTTGTGCTCCTCAGAGCTTAAGACACTTGCAGTTTCAACGTTGCACTTTTTCATTCACTTTAGTCATATTTGATATTAGCATTCAAGACAGATGTACTAAAAAGATGACCTAATAAGAAAGAATTGAAAATTTAACAAGCAACAAATACTTAATTGTACAGCAAAGTCAAAGAGTAGTATTCTGCACATAGATTTTTCGTATGCCACCCAAGCATTTAGTATGCCAGCCAGCAGTTAGTTTGACTTTTACCAGATTAAGTGAATGGCGTTTGCTGCAAGGTTCCGATACTGGGAAATGCAGTATCTACCTTGATGTACAATAAAAGCCTCTAACAGCTTCTGTGAGAATTTGTGTTCCTTCTGTAACGGGTGAAAATGCGAACGCACGGCTCTTCAGTGCAAGTCCAAACAATGTAAGATATCAGCAAACTTTAATCTTTATGTTCTGAATTATTAGCTCCTACTAACGTGTTTGTAGATGCTACAGGAATTTACCACAGTAAAATGATGGAGCAAAATATACGCATATCAAGAAAATGCTCCAATCTAAAATTCATTTGCCGGAGAGCTGCTTCAGCAGACTTCTGCAGTGTGTTCTGATTCTCCATGTTGTATTGTGCTGTCTTGTGAGCTCAATGGCTTTGGAAGATGACTTGTTGGGGTTTTGTTTTGTTTTTTAATAAGTATCTTCCTTCTTGATCAGTTGAATGTAAAGTATTAAAATCTTTGGTAATACCCATTGTTTTCATTTCAGAAAGCATTCACTGAAAGAGGGAAATGTAATTAATAACAAAATGTTATCATTAACTGCAAAGCAGTTATATATAGTGATTACTGTCCCTTTCGATAACCCGGCATTTCTATTGGCATTTGGTCCGTAAGTCCCACTGGAGACTACACATTAATTCCCTGCACTGTGTTGTTAGCAAAGTTTGTATCTACACATACAGTTCCTATAAGGAACATACCAACTTCTCATACCAGTAAATAACCATTCTCTATTAAGTATAAATAAACTTTTAATAGATATTATGTCTAAGTGTAGTAGAATGCTTCACTATATAAGAAGTACCTGAAGAAAAACTAGCTAGAATTACCTAAAGCCTGCAAAAATTATATCCTACCAAAAGAAAGGATCCCAAATATACCTCCTTTAACACTATTTATTATAAAAGTTCTGTTAATTTTTGATGTTAAAAATTCTGTTTTAGTAAGTTTTTAAAAAAAATTCTATTAATAATAAAGTTGTAAAGTGACTTTTTACACTGAATACAAAAAAGATTTTTGAAAACATTCACATTACAACTGTTTCAAAGAGAAAAGATCTTTCAGTTTATTCATGACCGAGACGTTTAATAATTCGCCATTTTTTGCATGCTATTGTATTTGACATAAAGGGATCAAAAACGTAGCCAACGTTTAGATCAAATGTTTTATACATCAAACCACTACAAATGAGTCAAGATATAGCAAGCACATTCAGTCACACGGATGTAGAATACCTACATAATGAGAACTGGCTATCACAAACCTTCACACTCTGTTTTAAGTACATTACGTTAACATTCCATAAAGATAAATGGAGGGAGTCGGTCTCTCTTAGTAGAACTCATCTGGGACCAAACCCTTGAACAATTTTTATCAAATGCTTCATTAATCTATGAAGAACTTCGTGCAGTGATCTTGTGAGAACATCCAAACTAATTCTCGTCAGTAGTAAAGGAACTACAGGGCTGCCACTTGTAGGCAAATCCAAATTTTACATCAGTTTATTTAATCAGTGCAAAGAAATCTGATTGTTATACATATTTTCTATTTTAAACACTGATGTTTAAGTTCTTATTACAGAGAAAATTTGAAGGAAAAAGAAGTCAATCAAACTGGCAACCTTTCCACCTCCGTCATTTTCTCATCATGCCAATATATCAAAGAGAATATTGAGCAAAATAAACAAAAACCACACCTCAAACCAGAAAACATCTCGAACCCTAAATACAGTATGACAGAGACCTACCAGACACGGGACATTACCTAAAACACACACTGATAACAACCTACAGCCAACTTCTGGAAGCCAACTTTGCTGCAAACAAACACATGCTTCTCTTTCTCAATTAATTCCTTGCCATTTTTAAGCATTAAATAGCACTTTATTTGGAAAAATCTTTTTCAAGTAAATAAAAATTGAAAAATGTGTTTAAACTAAGTATACTCTTCACTTATTATACATCACAACACATTTGTACCAAACTCTTGCAAGCTTTTAAAATATTTTTTATTTTAGCAGCTTACCAGTTTTTCTTTTGCATCAGAGGGAGATCCAGCGCCAAACTCCCCAGTGACCGGTCGCCAAGTCAGCAGCCTTGAAAACACAAAACCAGTACCAAATTTAGTAAATTTGAAATACAAATCAGAACCTATATTCTAAACAATCCACTTCAATATGGTAGGTTTTTTGTTTGTTGTAATTTAAACTGATGGAAGGTAAACATGAAAAGAGTCGGATATAGATACTTCCATAAATTAATAAACTGATTTCAGTTTGAAGCATACATTTTATTCTTTCACACACACTGAGAAAATGAAGTATTGTGTTTTTTGAACTTCAACGTTTCTGCCAATTGCCCTGGACAGACAACTGGATTACATGGAGGTGCATTAATTTTTCTCTGCAATAACTGGCTTTAGGCAGTGCTCTAGTGCCATTAGTGGGCCGCCTTCTCCCACACTGCCTTAAGCTTTACCTGGAATAAGAAACGAATCTACCCCAGAACAAATCAGCATGAACGTCTGGAGGTTTTGCGGTCTCTGTTTGGGCTATGTTCCAGCACTTAGGATTCAACACTTCCACTTAGGATTCATTGCTGTTATGAGGTACCAAGTCACTGACAATACTTCTGATCTCTTCCCTGCTATTTTCTTACAGCACGTTGCTGTCTTGAGGATCTTCGCCTTAAGCACTAAAAGGCACTAAAAAATTTCTACATGAATTGTAACTTATTGAGGCTGCCTGTGCCTGCCAAGAATTGAGGAAAATTGAATTAAATAACCCACGTGGTCCCATCACCTTTTGTTCTATCAAATCTATTGCTACAAAGTAAGATTAAAGTTGTTTGTCGTTAAGATCTCAAAGTATCTAGCCTCAATCTCTGTGTGGCAACACTTGTGGACATTTGTGTCTGCGTATCCGAAGTGAGATCTTTCCCACTGTGTTAAGGATCCTAAATTAATATATCACTGATCTCCATACAACTAAAGACCATATAACTAAAAATACACATTAGAGATAAGAAAAAATAAAATCTTGAGGCATGTAATGAAACAACAAATAAAACAGAGCAGAGACCTGAATTGATTCTTGAAAGCTACCAGGACACAAACTGCAGATTATTCTGGATTAGAGGTTGTTAAATACAGTGTAATTTATTTGGGGCTATAAAGTCTTAAACATCCATCTGCCAAAGGAGGTATTGGAATAACGAGCAATTATAGGCCAGATCATTGTAATTTATGCAAGTGACCAATTTTAACTTCTGAATTTCCCAAGGACAAGAGGGCATTCACCTTGGCTTTCTTGGCGCCAGCAAGCCAAGACTTGCCCTCATGAAGCTTCAGAAAATGTCAATTAAAAAAAATTATAAACAGAATAGAAATTAAACAAAAAGAAGAATCAAAGAAACTATTAAAATGAGCTAACGAGGTATGGGCTGGATGAGCAAACAGCAGGGTAGACTGAAAACTGGCTGAACAGCCAGAGCCAAGAGGGTGGTGATCAGGGGCATAAAGTCTAGTTGGAAACCAGCAACTAGTGGTGTACTCCAGGGGTCAATACCGGGTCCAATTCTGTTCAACATCTTCATTAATGATCTGGATGATGGGGCAGAGTGGACCCTCAGCAAGTTTGCTGATGACACAAAACTGGGAGGCGTGGCTCATACACCAGAGGATCATGGTGCCACCCAGAGGGACCTCGACAGCCTGGAGAAATGAGCTGACGGGAACCTCATGAGGTTCAACAAGGGGAAATGCAAAGTTCTTCACCTGGAGAGGAACAATCCCATGCACCAGTACGTGCTGGGGGCCACCCAGCTGGAAAGCAGCTTGGCAGAGAACAACCTGGGAGTCTTGGTGGACATCAGGTTGTACATGAGTCAGTAGTGTGCCCTTGCTGCAAAGAAAGCAAATGGTATCCTGCGCTGCATTAGGAGAGTTGCGAAGAGGTGGAGAGAGGTGATTCTGCCCCTCTACTCAGCACTGTGTTCAGTCCTGGCCTCCCCAGTATGAGAGAAACATGGACATCTTGGAGAGAGTCCAGCAAAAGGCCACAAAGATGATGAAGGGACTGGAGCATCTCTCCTGTGAGGAAAGGTTGAGAGAGCCGGAACTGTCCAGCTTAGAGAAGGAGCAGGCTCAAGGGGATCTCATCAATGTAGATAAATACCTGAAGGGAGAAGGCAAAGAGGATGGAACCAGGCTATTTTCAGTGGTGCCCAGTGACAGGACCAGAGGCTGAAAGACCACACACTGAAACATAGGAGGTTCCCTCTGAACATCAGGAAACACTTTTTTGCTGTGAGGGTGACCAAGCACTGGCACAGGTTGCCCAGGGAGGCTGTGGAGCTTCCCTTCTTGGAGATACTCAAAAGCCAGGACATGGTCCTGGGGAAATTGCTCTGAGTGGCCCTGCTTGAGCAGGAGGATTGGCCCAGATGACCTCCAGAGCCCCTTCCAACCTCAGCCATTCTGTGTGATTCTGTGTTAGTATCTTCAGCTATCAACACCTCAATGATTTTGTGGAAGCTTGGCAGGACTACAGTTTGGGCTTTTCTAGTAAGTGATCCTTGTTGGAACTGGTAGCTAAGTAAATATTCTAGTACTAAGTTTTCCAAACAAGGACATAATATGGTCATCTCTCTTTGCAAAAAAGGTAGCTTGCCAAAAACCACCAGAGGCTAGTACCACAACTAAGAACTCCCGCAGGCAATGCTGCAACTGTTAAATTGAAGAAGTAAGTTACACAATACCTGGATGATGTTTTATAGGAATGCTAAAAAAGATCGTATGTAATCCTACCTGATCAGATTAATAAAAACCTCTGCCAGAAGATACTTTACGCTCCAGAGATTCATAGCATCTGACTATTTCAAGACAATTAGCAATAAAGCACTTGCCCGTAGAACTTTCATATATACCACAATGCAATTTGACTCTGTCTTAATTTCAACATTAACTCCTGTGTTACTTCCATAGATGGGAAAACAAAGGTAAAAGGGGCATTTGCTGCCTCCTCTAAGTGCTGGGGTAGCCTCCACAACAAGCTGAGTATTCAAACCGTGTTGGGCAAAAAATCCCCCCCAAAATCCCCTAAGGCTGCAAGGGCAGAAAAAGCTCCATCACAAAACCAAGGCTAATAAAGGGCCTAAGAAATATGAATATGAAATGCCAGCCAAACTAGGAGCCACAGAAAAGAACCAGATCCCATAAAAAGGGAGCTGTACAGAAGCTGTATGGAAGGAGAAAGAAGTACTCCTAGGGCTCATAAAGAGAAGTCAAAAAAATAAGTACAAAGTCTCCACTAAAAATATGAATGAATACCTGTATATTGTTACCATAATTTTTTCTCACCCATCTAAAAAGCCTCAGCTTTAATCAAATATGGTCCAAGTGAAAAGACTGTTTTGAGCAGTTTTGTGTCACCCAACAATTGTTTGGAAAAGAGCAGGCATATTTTCACCATGGGATTACATACGCTCAAGGGATTATTCATGTATAAAATCGAGGTAAGATTTACTTTACCCTGCAAAAGTTGGGAACCTCCCAGAAATATAAGGAGGCATAATATAATGAAGGCATAGAAGGCATAGAAAGATTAAAAAAGGAGATGGGAAGTCAAGAATGTAAATCTACGGAAGGAGTGAGATACCCTCCTAGGAAAAATAACCCATTTGAAAGCAGAAGTGACATAAACATCAAAAGGAAACACACACATATTTCAAATAAGATATGGCTAAAGGCAATGAGAGTAATTTTTATGTATCTAAATATTAATATCCAAAATGCTACTCTAGAAGAGTTTCTAATACTCAACTGTAAGAATACCCAGAAAGCTAAGCTTTGATCATATGTGGAAACCAAAGCAATGTTCTGCCAGTGAGTATACACTTCAAAATCTTTCCAAGTGTGGAACATAGTAAGTTATGGCTAATTCAATTGGAATTTTACATCCAGAGATTTGGTCTCAAATTTTATTGTTGGCAGTAACCAAAATGCAAAAAAAAGTATCTTGCTAGGTCCCAGTATTATTTTTTGGATGCAATTAATTCATAGCTACTCAACATTGAAAAAGTAGGTGAGGTAGTGACAGATGGATTAACTTATCTTTTAAGCATGAATGAAGCTCTCTTACAGTGCTATCTGATACATAACTCTAAAATTAAGGAAAGACTGAGGTGTAGAAGGTTGCCTTTTGCTTCAGTTTTCTTCAGGCCTGAACTAGGCGATACCCAGAAGCAAACGCTATGAACTCGTTGACAGACACAGGACAAGTAATAATACAACGGTTCAACATTGAAGCTATCAGATTTTAAAACAGTGTTTCACCGCAGTGATGGTAGGGTATGGGAAAATCACCTCATCTTTGGTATGATGCTGGATGTGGTTTCTTGTTATTCTGCCCTATGGTATATACACGTAACATACTACTCAGAATAGTGCAGCCTTGTTCCAAGAAACTTCACACAGAGTTATAACACGAAGGGAAAGACTGTTACCAAATATGCAAGATGATTTTCATAGAAAGATTAGGATTCATAGGAACATACGATAGAAGTTAAGCATCAACCACAGAGACTTAAATTTGTTGCATTATTTTAGTGTTTTGTGGAAAAGCTTCACATGTAATTACAAATTCTAAAGTCTGCCTATCAATAGCATTCTTCTATTACAAAAAGTGAATGACCAGAAAATCAGATAATATTTCTCAAAAAATCCAACATTTTAAAATTGAATAAAGTTACATTTATTTGTTTGTTTGTTTTTTTTGCTTATCTGCTATATGGTATTTCTAGTTTTTAACAGTTTATCATTTACAACACAAAAGTAGTATATCTACCACCTAATTTATCATTATGTTCCAAGAAAGTCTGCTTCTATTTAGATCACACATAACAGCTTTTTGTTCACTCCACCTATTAGATATCTAACATTTTGAAATCAGTAAGTCATCTAGCTAAACTGTTTTACAAAGTATAAATATTTAACAGTCATCTTACGCATGAGGGATTGTAGTTTTGAAAATATCCAGCATGCAAGTACAAGTTTTATCCCAGATTTCTAGGGTAAACTTTTCACCATTTAGGATGACAACATTCTCCAAACAATTTGTACCAGACCGTGCCAGTTGTTCATTGTCTGGAAAAGACAAACAGGGCATTTGTTTATTCACATTCAACATATTAAAATGTTAATTAACATTGTTTAACGCAATTTGGTACAGTCCTACCTTGCTGCACACACCAGTACAGCTGTGCAAATATATCATCCAAAAGAACATCACTAAGTACTTCTAAATACTGTGTGAATACATCACATATTGCATAAAGTGCGTGGTTGCAAGTAGTTGTCATCCATTCAGCTTTCTAGGAGGGGGGAAAAAAAAAAAAGTTACAACTTTTTTTAAGGTGGACCTTTTAGGATACACACCCCTGCAGGCAGACAGATATATGTATTTGCTCAATTTTAATTGCTTTATAGTGACATGCCATTCCTTTCTAGATCTCAAAACCCCCAAAACTTGGAGCTCCAACTTTTGCCTTGCTAACTAGCAGGTTTAAAAAACTAAAGAAACAGAGAAACAACTATTCTTGGGGACCAGATCATTGGACTGACAAGCACTTACCATCATAAGATAACTGAGTTTGACATTGAACTTGGTGTCTAACCTTAGCTCAACACAAGCCTCATTCCATTGAGTACGCTGCCATGAAATTATGCGTGTCTCAGATTCCAGACACCATGTGTAAAAGCTGCAGTTCGTCTTACAAGCCCTGGATATCTTGCATTTTATGCTATTCTTCTCTTGTTTGTAGTGTAAACTACTACGCCTTTTACACACATGGTTTAAAAAAAATTAGCAAAGTGACAATACTTCCAAAAGAATGCTAATAAAACAAAATAAGGCTACTGGAACCACAGGTCAACCATGCAAGTCTTGAGGTTTGCCTTACATTACTTGATAAGCTATATTACTAATTAGGTTTTCTACTGCAAGTATAGATCTCATGTAAATTATCTTCCCCCACTTTTTTCACCTCAGTCTGCTGTTCTGGCAGTTTCATGTTGTCAAATATCCTGAAGACAATCCGAAACAAATCTTGCCACCAGTGTTTTTCGTAAGTATGGCCATATGTCTTCATTATTTCAAACATTACTGTTAAACCCCTGAAATGAAGAACAGCATATACTAAGAATTACAAAAAGACATGCACTAGACCAAATATGACCAACTGCAACAGCAGTAACAAACTCAAATACTCTTAAGAACATTACATATTGATCTGATGTGGATCAGTCACACTAGTACACTGAAATTAAATAGAAAATCAGCTTGTTTAAAAAGCACTTAAAAAAAAGTCACAGGCAATAGCCAAAAAATACTTTTGAGAACTGTGGCAATTTTCAATTAAAATAGGAAACCAACTTCTTTACAAAGGACCACAAAAATAAAGGAATGAGTATTTCCAGGCAAGAAATACAGAGGTCTAGAAACGAGTGTTAATCTTCACCAGCTATAAAGGGAGTCCAGATGCACAGCTCACATGTGGATGGGCAAATTTAAAATATACAACCTCTCATATTTAGCATCAGAACTGCAACAGAATCCACTTTATAAGGGAAAACCCCTATTCAAGGAAAACAAGCAGGTTTTACATGAAATCAGAGCACAGCTTTGCTTTTTCAACCATTTCTGCAATCCTCAACCAGTTAATGAATCATAGTATAAAACCAGTTTTAAAATCCTCAGAGTAAGTATGATGGGCAAGACATAGGAAGGCAGACAGGTCATACTCATTGCATGGAGCATTTTACATTTGTTTTAAATAGAGCAAAAATGGAAACGTGACACGAAGCTTACCCGGGTCAGCTATGACAAATCGCTAAAATGGAGTAAGTAACATGGCATCAAACATCATACACTTACATTTACTAATGAATAGAGAGATCAGTATTGCCACTGGAAAAATACAGATCTGGCTATAATCCAATATAATACCTGATTCAAAAAAAAGGGGGGTGGGGAATTTAATGCATATTGACCACTTAAAAGTTGACCTTCCATGTTAAAATAACATTTGCTTGTTATATGTTAGGGAAGTTAAAAGTTGACTGTTACATTTTACTGTGTTCTATGCATAAACTGCCTCCATCGCATCTGACTAAGTTGCACTGACCTGTTTTAAATAGTTACAGGTTCTATAATAAATGGAAAGAAGTCACTATATTTTAATTTACTTAAGCTTTAATTTATTTTCAAATGAACTACTTAAATAGTTCTTATCTTTGTGATTTCATGGTTGTTCATCCTAAACAGGCACTATTTCAATATTTAACTTTAAGGAAATGTAATACTTACCTATTTAACATAATGCAATCACAACCATGTAACTTCATTGTTTATTATAATGGAAGACAGAAATCTCATATGTAAAGAACACAGACTTAATTTCTACATTCCAGCATCTATTTAAAAAGTCTTTTTAAAAAGGCTGGTGTTCACAGTGATACCATCTAAATTAAATACATAAGTCATTTTACAACAACTACATTTACTAAGAGAGTTGTTTCTGTTTTAAAAGTGTAAAGTAAGCCTTTTAAAATTTGAATTACAAATACTGATTGTTACCTGGTTCTTACATCTAATTTGCATCTATTGATGATACAGGACAACTCAAACAGAATTGGGAACCATCCTCGCACCCACACTCTGTCTTCGGGAGCTACATTCATATCATCACTTGTGTATTCCTTGAATGCCTTTAGAAGAAAACACAGGGTTATAAGAGAGTCCTAAGAGTTAGATTCTTCAACATAAAACACAATTTGGACTGCAAATAACAATCTCTGCCATACTAATATTACTCCCTGATACCTCAGGTGAGCTGGCAATTAAAATAATAATACTGAGAAGGTGAAGTGTTTTTCAAAGTAATGCTTAATAGATTATGAAAAATAAACTAAAACAGCTAAACGAGAGGATACATTCAAGCATCAGTTTTTGCTTGCAGCTCAGTCTGAATCTCTTGTTCTCTTCTTATAGAGACAGCACTGAAAGCAAGGATCTACCATAACATTTTGAGGATATCAAACATTTTAAACATTTTTGCTTATGTCATTATCCATTCATGTTTCTCAGTAGAGAGCAGATCCAGAGATACATTGATTTCCAGCAGCTCTCAGGAAAGTGAACCACCAGCTGAACTGGGTGGATGGGGATGGGGGGAGGGGCATAAAAGGAAAAAACAGTAAGTTGCTGATCTTTTCAAAGCCCATGGCATTTTATACTCCTATTACTTCTGAATGAAGTACACTTCTCATTAATCTCTGAAAATTGAAGGGAAGCCAACAAGGTTAGCATGAGTACTTTTTTCTTTATAAAAGCACTGTTGATTAAAGCACTTAGAATTTAGTTAATATAGACTATACCTGAGGTCTATCAGATACATATTTTGCACAGTGACGAATGAGGCGGATCGCTTCCATACTGGTATCTGGAAATGCTGCATTGCAGGCAAATTCAGACAAGCACTTTACTGCATCCTGGAAAGAATCTATGGTTGCTGGGAAGTGTTTTTCAAACACAATTGCTGGGGAAAAAAGTGTGAACAGAAGAAAAAAGTGTTATGCTTTAAAATTTATTAATTCTAGTATGTACTGATTGTTAACAGTACATACTGTACTGTTAACAGTAATGAGAGACTGGCTCATTGATAGGTGCTGTCAAATGCTTGAGTAGTAATAAAAACTGAAAAATAAAAGCTCAACCAAAAAAAAAAAATCACCTAGAGAGCTTTTATTTGGACAGTAAATAAGTCTTTAAAATAAGTAAGTCTTTAAAATAAATCAAGGTACCATCTACTCTAAAGGAGGGAAATTTAAGAGTTAAGCAAGAAAAGAGCAATAGGCTTACTACTTAACACCAGTCTGTGTGATAAGAGCTTAAGAGGGCCACATAAAGCAGAGAGTTACATCTACAAAGGGACTTCCCTAAACAATATAGCCCTGTTGCCTTGCTTCTAAATAGTCTCTTTTGAGGAAAAAAAAAAAAATTATTCATCAATGCTGAAAAAGTTTTAGGAACTTGCAGAGGTTGAGACAGAATAGAGAGCTCCCTTATGGCACTTAAAGCCTGAGATATAGATTAGAATGGGAAGGGGGGGTGGGGTGGGTGGAAATCACGGTGCCACCTAGTACAGTACTTTCTCCTGAACAGGGCCACAGACAAGCACAATTCAGAAACAAGGAAAAATGTAAGCAAACAACATAATAGTAAAATGACTACACAATTCTTTTTTCTGGGGGGAAAAAATATAAAATACTTCACTTAAACAAAAATGTACACGGTAAGTAAAACTTTTACTACAGAATGCTACAAACAGGTAATTTTTTTTTTTTAAATGCATAAGACATAACTATAATCTTACTGAGTTATTTTCCCAAGTATTTTCCCAGAGGATTGGTTGAAAACTGTAAAACACTGGTTCTAAAGCAAGAAGTGGGTTTTACTAGGCAGGCTGTAGAGCCAACAGATAACAAAGCCTCTCAGTCTCTGGAGTCACATACACTTTCACGACGCCTGAATACTCACTGACAATGTGTCCTGTAGTCTGGAATGCAAGTTCCACTATACTTTCATCCTGATCTGAGGCTGCCAGATGAAATACTGAAAAAATGTTTTTCCAGCCAGAACGAATGTTAGCAGCCTGGGAATTCACCATCTGTGCAATACAGCGTACAACCATGTCTCGAATAGTAGGAGACCTAAATTAAGATAATAAACAATAATTGTTTAAACTAAATTACATAATTAATTAGGATAGTATAATTCTCCAGCAACTGATTTTACAAAAGCAATTTGAAACATTAATTGCAAAAGTTGGGTGCTCGTGATCCCAGGTGATTCATTAATAGTATGTTAGTACCTGTTTCTCTTCATGATATGTTCAAACGGTCTTAAGAAGTCCTTCTGGAATCGGAAGTTAGCAAGTTCTCCTTTTTCTAAGAACTTCATTGATAATTGCCTTAATGAGTCTACTGCAAAAATAGCTACATCTTCATTGGGATTGCAGCCAACCTGATAACGTAGAACAGAAATGCACAGTAAACTTGCATCAGTATTCTTACCGATTCAGCCCAAGCTGCCTTTACATTTGATAATGGAGAACCAAGCAGTACTGGAAAAGTAATAAACAGTAGTCAATTCCATAAACTACATTGTTAATGCAATTCAACAATCCCTAACCAATTCCAGATATTTTCTGCATTATATATCTTAGTATTTAAAACTTTCTAAAAATAAGCAAGCTGTCTAGAAAGGCTTCAATAAGCTGTATTAAAAATGCACATCAAATATTCACCTGATAAATAGTCAATTTAGACTTGAACAGAAAATAACCTCTTATCCTAAGCTTCAGAAAACACCCCCCAAAATTAGAGCACATAACTAAAGGCAGCCAGATCTAGACCCAGGTCATGATAAATAATGTATACTCTTGCTTTTACATTTATTATATGTATACCTCTGCCTTCTCACAGGCCTTTCCATTTTTAAAATTTTTGTTTTCCATCTTTACAATTTTTGTTGTTTTAAGCTACTTACACAGAGGGATAGAAAAAACAGTGTAACACAGATGAGCACATGCTTTTCCAATAAATCTCTAAATAAAATTTATTTGTATCAGTAATTCAAGGAGTATGCAGTATAATCATTAACAGGGATACCTTATTAAAATGATCTCCAATAACTTCCCAGATTCTAGACCACTGTAGCCTTATCCGGCCCATGTTGTAGTAAGAAATCTCTACTATCTTCTGCAGACTAAACATTCGAGGGTGGGTAGCAGACAGCAGTTCATCCATAGATACAGCACAAAGCCAGCGAACAAAATCCACTGTTAAATAACCACAGATTTTAATGCAGTATTTTTCCAAGGTTTAAGACAAAGCTGCTTTGTACTTTATGGAGCAGGGTGGGGGAAGATAAAACCTACCAATAGCATTTCCATCCAACCTTGTAGATCCCGTAAATATCCTGTAAAAAGCAGTTTAAGACATTGTTACAATTTCTTAAAATGTATTCAAGATTTTTTTAATATATACAGACACCTCCTGACTACTATTGTTTATTAAAAACAATTAGCAATTGTGCAAGAATACTGAGAAATCAGAAATATTTAAATTCCTTCTAATATTTAAAAGTAACTTCCTTAAGCATGCGTGGAGACTGGGAGGTGAGCATTGTTTCTAATGCTATCCGCTCACTGACAGTGACTGATGAATTATGTCAGTAATTTATAAACTATTCAGCCCTGCTTCAAATACAGAAGTCAAACTTCTCCAGAGGGCACAATTCCTATTTGCCATGACAAATAGATACTTGAAACACTTCCCATTACGAAGTGGGGAGAAATACTGCAAACCTAAAGAGCTGTTATGTGTTTGACATTAAGCCTCCGGTTCGCTTGATGTGATTTTACTGCAAAGCAACTTTCATTGAACTGACATCGATCTTGCTGCCTATACTCAATCACAGAAATGCCTGTGAGCCTTCAGAATGATACCCCTTTGTGACTGTCAATTTTGACAACCATGAAATAAATGATGTTTTCTGATTTCTTATACGCTGAAAGCACAAGATCCATTAACACTCCAGTCTGATCAGTTCTTTATGATATAAACACGGAATGTTTATTATATGCATTATGCCTGATCAAATCCAGTTATGATAAATATGATTCATAGAAAGGAAGACTGGAGTAATAATTTTGGTAATTTTGGACATCTACATAACCTAGAGGAAAGCAGGGAGTCAATAATTACATTTAGGAGAAAAAAGGTTCTGTCAATAATGCTCCCTGTACTAAGGCAAAATGAGATTTGCTATGTGTTACTATAAATAGCAAATCAAGATTCACTGGACAGTACAGCAATCTCCATTTGCAACTCTCCCGTAATAATTTTGTATCAGTAAAAAGGCTTCTTGCCTAATCTTTGTTGTGTTTCTTCTTGCAAAAATACTTCTGCTCCACAAAAAAAGGAAAAAACCCACAAAACCAAAAAGCACTTTAATATAGTAATATTTATGTAGTTTTTTCCAAATAGGGGTAAACTAATAATGACCTATTATTAACACAGGGTATTCAAATATTGCTTAAAAAGCTTGAGATGACAAGAGCAAATGTAATACAATACCTGTCTACAGCAACGACAACACTTTGGGAGCTAGTTTCACCAATGGATTCCTGAATACTTGCTATCTGCTTCCAATCCACGTTTCCACCAACTACAGTGAACAAAATTTGAAAAATGGGTAAGAGAGAACACAGGAAGAGCTGGGAAGAAAGAGGAAGAGAAGTCGTGCCACTACTGGCATAATTAAATATATTTTTAATTCACAAAAAAGAGAAGTACATTATTAACTTCCCTTGCATGAGCTGGGCATCTCAGTAAACAGCTGCATGTTGGTCTAAGTCCTAATTCTCTAGATTCTCTATCCATGTATAAACTGTATTAGTCCCAGGAAATTGTCCACATTTGGAACAACTGTATGAATAGATACAAGTGAAATCTCAAAAGCACAAGAACCACCTTTTTCTCTCCATCTTCCAATGGATCTTTGGTAATTCTGCTACTGAAAACATACAACATATGTCAGAGAACACCACACAGAGGACAACTTCTCACACTTTATTAGCAGCAAGTGAGTAAATCCATCCTGATAGGTTTTCTTTTTAATCATTCATAGAGAAGTGCTCCCAACAAAACTCCATCTTAAAGCTATAACTCAAGAACAGCAAAATTATCACCTGAGAACAGTGAGAAAAATCTGTAAATAAAAGTAGCAATACTTTTATTTATTTTGGAGGTTAGAAACTGTAACCCACACCTGGGAAAGCTCACATTAAGAAAATGCTAACTTCACAGTGAGCAAATTTCTGGCAATCTCTAAGCTCCCCTCCACCCCCCATCAGAAAAAGAGCAGGAATCTTGCAACCAGTCTAGGTAATTCCACCTACCCTGTATTTATTTTTTTTTTTTCTTAGGCAGCCTAACAGAAAGATAGGGGAGAACAGAAGACTGAAAGAAGGCTAGCAGTTCTGTTCTCAGAGCTTTGCAGAGACAAAAGTTCTCAAGTTTCAGACTGCCTCCCAAAAGTCTGCCTCTGAGTCTTGCTGTGCTCCAGATGACTGGCTGTCAAGTCTAGATAATCCGACCCATCTGAAGTAATTTTCTAGGGCATTTATGGAGTAACCTTTCTGTACATACATGCATACATACGTAACCTTATACTAGTATTTCAGCAACTTGTAATACTGTAGGGTTTGATCAAGACTTCTCTTGCAAGCACACAAGCCGCCAGCATCAACTAGCTTGAATCTTGGTAATGCATTAACTAAGAAATGTGTCAAAACCAGCAGCTGTGTAAAGTGAATTTGAAGGACTATTTCCAAGAAGTCAGGTAACCTTAACCAACTCTGTCAGTTTACATAAGAATTCCTTATTATTGTAAGATTTATGATTAATGGTGGAAAACCTAAACAGACAGAGTCATATTCCAACAGTTACGAGACCTTTTACAATGAAACAAAGAGTCACCTATGTAATTCTGCTTTACGAAGAAATGATTCCTCAGATTCCCATTGTCCAAAGAGGATTTCTGGTTACCTAAGTACACTTTGGCTATGACCTACTCACAGCAGCGTGTTTTGTCTTCCAACTTTGTGAATAGAAACTAGAATGGAAGAAAGCTGAACTTCATGCTTACAACTTCAAGTAAGACAACATTCCTACCAAAGAAGCAAAGGAATAGATGCTTATTTGTTTACTTTTACAACCCACATGCTTGCAATGCCCTGAGTTTTCAAGTAAAACATGAGACAGCCACATCAGGGAGATAATGCAAGAATGATGAAGCCATTCAAAAGTAGATGTCTGAAGAGTGTACACTTGAATCCTTGCTCAGACAGTAAATGAGCAAAGGGATTTCTGGGGTTGTTTTTTTTTAAAAAACACATACTTCTAGCTTCAGCAAGAAGAGTGAATGCTGCTGCTTATGCACATCTGATTTTGCAAGCAGGGTTGAAAGATGAAGCTTCTGTGTCACCAGACTGCAACTTAATTTCTCCAATTAAACAACTATTTTCCTGTAAAATAGTCTGTATATATGGACATATGCACTATTGGTTTTTCACAGGAATTTAGGTTTATAGAAAAGGTTGAAAGCCGTAGTTCCAAAGGATACTTCAAAGTTATCACAGAAAGAAAATTAAAGTATCTGCAACACACGAGTTGTGGAGAAGAGTGAAAAAACTAAAACAGTTGACAAAATTACTATGTTCTAACAGCCCCTAAGTGCATGAAAACCAAATTCCTTTGAGTTAGGCATTTTCATATTAGATTGAAGTGATATTATTAAAAAAAAAAGAAAAAAAAAAAAAAAAGGTTAAGTTTCCATATGTAGACTGTAACAAGCATTCCAGAAATTCAATTCAAAGAGAAACATTTTATGCATTTGGGCATAGACTATTTTCCTTAGAAATGCAGTTGACAAGAGGGGAAAAAGTCTTTATGAGCTGGATCTATACCAACAAGTAGCAAGTATGGTTTAGAGATACCTGACCACAGTTTACATTCTTGAGCTATTAGGACTTAAAATTTTTAAAGGCCAGTCACTTCAGCATAGAGAAACTGCCAGTATTGGAAAATAGCTAAGTTGGATAGGTCATCAGGGAACACTAAACTGGAGGCTGCATATTAGAAGGGCAGGAAAAAGCTCAGTATACGAGACATTGGCAGACACATTAATTTCCAGGCATAAAGTTTCCCTTCAGCAACCCTTGGCAAGGTGAGGAGGGTACATAGAGGCAGGCCAAAGGAGAGCACAACGGAAAGAAAAGGGCCGACTGCAGAACAAGAAAAACTGTCTGAGGAGAATGCAAAGCCAGACAAATAGGACTAGTTGAAGGCTAAGATCAGGTAAACTAGTAAAATAATCATTATTCCTCAAAAAAATAGCTACATGAAAAAGTGAGGGAGCACAAAGCTTTTGCTCGGCTGCGGGTGAAGTTATTCAAAAGGCAGGAGATACTGAGCATCATACTAAAACTGAAACTTTCTAACAGTCAAATGGAGTTATATATACTTCCTGATGCTTCCATAGTTTCCTAACACCCTACAGCTGTATGTCTTTAACAGTGTTCCTATTAAAAAAGAGAAAAATAAATAATTTTTTTTAAAAATCACCCTTTTAAAGATAATTTAAGGTAAGTCCTGCATACATTTCTAGGAGGATAGGAAACAACATCTCATTTATGGTGTAAGTTTTGGTCTCAGGCCAATCAAAAAAAAAAAAAAAGTACTTATTCAGTACCAAAGTAACGAGAACAAGAGGAAACAATTTCAGAATTTAAGCTAAACTAACCTCCCACTTGGTTTGAATACTGCACATTTCTCGCAGTTTCATAACAGGATGCTTAACCTACACATATCAACTTGCCTGTTTGTAAAATACTTGGTGCACTAATGTTGCGATATTATAAAATCTGGTCATACCATCAGCAATCTAAACTTACTTGGCCAGCTATATTTTAATAAACATTAATAATGTATCATTTTCTTACATAGCCCACTCTCCCATCCTAACAATAGTACTTAACAGAGCAAAACAAATATTCCAGAAACAGGAATACATCTATTCAAAGCCTAAGACAGTTTTGCAAAAACTACTTCATGGTCTCGTCTCCGAACCTCAGTCAACAACAATGAAAACAAAGGATAAACTTTAATATCTGTCTGAACAAAGCCAGTTAAATCAAATACTTCATATTTGCATTACTTACCCAGTCCCAGCCCTACAAATTCATCGGGTGCCTGATCTTTTGTTCCAGTAAAAGAACCTTCCCTGCCACGCACTGTCCCTGAGATGTAGCGAGGTTTTACTCCAGTTCCTATTAACTGTGCCAGTTCAAGTTGACTGATGCATTTCAGAATCTATTCCAGAGAACAAACAAGTTTTTTATCAACAAACAGCAGTTTGGAATAGTAAAAAATTAATAAATAAAAATCTTTAGGCAGATCTTTAGGGAAAAAAAAAAAAAAATCTAAACACTCAAGGCCAGACAAATATTTCTGTTCTTCTGTCCAAAATGAGTATCAATCTAAATGCTATTGGATTAGTCCATTTTATTTCTCACTTGGACATGTTTTGCTACTTTAATGCATAATGTGCAATTCTACATAATGTATGTACAAAAGTATATACTCGGCACTTATCTAAAAATTGCTGTATTTATGCACAAATAAGTACACTACTACTGTGTTCAAAATCAGTACACACTTTCTTACAGTTTAAATACAAATGACTCTTGTACCTCATGCCAGGAATTTCCTAAATAGTTTCCATCTGTATGAGCCACCGTGATGAGAGTTTTAATTGTATCAATATTCTTCTGCTTCATTTCAGTAATACCAGAACTCACTGTAAGTAACGTAAATCTTGCTAATGCTTGGACATAGGCATCTCTTTCAAGCTACAAATGGGAGGGAAAAGAATTATCTTGTAAGTATTTTAACAGTTACTTGTTCTTTGTACAATCTGTGTGATTTCAGCAACTATATCATTTACCTTTCTCCTCCTAGAAACAAATTTCCAAAGCATTCTACATAGTGAAAATCTCATGTTCTTCTGTAGTAAGCTGTAGGATAAAATCAAGCTCCCTCTATTCAGGAACATGAAGTGTAATATCTGACAGTGTAGAACACACATGTTGTTAGGCTTCTGGGTTTGGTCTTCTTGCATTTCTGGGGGGCTTTTTTGGGAAACAGGATGCTGTTTCAGAAGAAATGTTGCTTCTAAGCTAAACTTTTAATATTCTTGTACTATACCTGGTCATATTCTGAAAATGCTGCCTTAGCAGACTCTCTCAAGTCACAGGATTTTTTTGGCAACCATATCTAAACAATATATCTAAAAGACATGTTTTGCCAATTCCACAAAACTGCTCAAAATGTATTTGATTTGATCTACACTGTTTGGAGCATCTCAGAAGCTTGCGAGGCAAGACTGCCATGGGTAGGTAAACAGCAAGTGACCTATAATCGAGGCAGGTGAAATCAATCTCACAAAAAAGAATGTTCTACACGTAGGTACCTGATTTTTATGTGTAGGTTATCTATAAACACCAAAGGAAACTCCTCAGATCTCATATGAAATGATTACAACACTAAAACGGGGATTACAGTTGAGCTCACAAGTGCGTTTTACTCTCTTGTTTATGTATGATCCCATCAGAGAAACAAATGACAACTATAAAATATATTTACCTGTTTGGATGTTTAAGACTATTTTAAAATAAAATAAAAAAAAATAATTGAGCACATAATAAAACCAAATATAAAATATTACAAAAAAAAAAATCCCAGGAAGAATGTTTGTGTCATAGAGAAAACACAAACACCACAACAGTGGGCAATGACAGAAAGGATGGATTCTCAGAGGCACATGGCATGGCTGCCATGTTGAAACCCAACTGCTCCTACAGAGTGTGCTGGCAAACGCACAGCAAATGATGTATAAGCATAGAAAAATGGAAGTTTCACGGAAAGAGCACTAAGCAAAGAAGCTTTAGAGTCTACAAACTATGTATCTTCTGTGAAAGTAATATGTTTTCAGCCCTACCTTCCCTCTCTGTTCCATACAGATATTCCCCCTCTGCCCTTCTTTCTAAGCCATAAAAGTAGGAGAAAAACAACTAAACAATGCGTCCATCAATGAAGAAAGTAAAAACAGATGATATAAGCAAATTAAGTACATCCTTTTGATGCGTATCTTGTCCCAGATGCTTAAAGACAAAAGACAGACTGTGTGACAGTTTAAGATGAAAAGAATAAATAATGAAAAACAGAATCTTTAATTGAGGTTTTAGAGGTGAACGTGCACAGGTTAAACTATACTGTGTACTTTGAGAATTTTCTTAAAACTAAAAGCCTCCAGCTCCCTCCTTTCTCTCTCAAGGTGCGTAAATTAATGTTAACCATTCTTAGACACCAATCTTAACTTCTTATGTTTATTCAATGAAATAGAAAAGTTGCCAGCACCAGTCAAGGACAAGAGGAAAAACCTGCTTACAACAGAAATAATCCCTAAATCAGCTCAAGTACAGATTTGCCAGTCTCCTTAAAATCACCAGGGCTATCTGGCATCTGAAGTCAGACAACGTTGCCATCTAATCAGGACCTTGTGCAATGGAATCATCCTGTAACATACTGAAATCATCAACAAACCAGTATTGTTTTTAATGAATCAACAAAACAGAATTCCCACACAAAACCAAGAAGGAATATCACTTATACTGAAAATACAAAACCAAGTTTTTAAATTTCAGCAAATGAGAAGTGTTGTTTTTGAAACACATCCAGTTCAATCAAGTTTGTCCCAAACCAATGGAAGGGTTCGACCTTAGAGTAAACGTGTCCTTGCTCTCTCCACCCAAGGCAGACCATTGCAGGACAGGGAGCTCCCTCTGCAGCTGCTGAAACCGCTATTTGTATCAGTTCCACTTTTGCAGCTTAGAAACAAAAATAACAGGAATGTGAATTTCATTGAAGAGCTGCAGGCTCCAGGGAAGGTTCTGTTAATCAAATTTTTAAGTCTGTTCAGTTCGGGGCCCCGGGGGCGGGGAATGAAGTGGAAAGACAGAGGAAGAAAGCCTTACATGATCTCAAAGAGGCTTTTTAAGCAGCTGTATCAGATGTCCCAATGATGGGATTTTCCTTTCCACATCAGTGATAAAAAGTTATCTAATTTGTTAATTACAAGTGCAAGGGGAGAGGGAAGCAAAGCATTCACTATCGTATCACAGTTCGACAGTTTTTACTTCAAGTTAGTCATACAAGGTTGTTGGCTTTTCAGAGGTTGTTTTGGGTTTCTTTTAATGTTTTCAATGTACACATGAAATAATGCAATGTCAAACATGAATTTTGCTTGCCCCTCTCTTCAGCTATCCCTACAATGGACTTACGGCAGACCGGTACTCCATTTATTAACTAATAGTTTACAACAACATAATAGGACGTTCACTACCAATGATTTTAAAATGAAAAAAAAGAAAAAAGGAAAAAAAGTGCCCAAGTTTAATCAGAATTACCCTCTGGAGTCAGAGAGTCTGGAATTCTTGGCACTGTGCTCAATGCAAGATACATTCATGCATTACATCAGGAATGACATTTCCAGTGCCATAACTGTTAAAATGGTATCCAATTATAGAAGTTTCAGATTAGTATAATCTCTCTGAAGTTGAGAACAGTATTTCAAACATAGCTCACAGAGACACTATTTTACTTATGAAACAGGAAAGAAAGACTCATTTTATGAAACAACACAACAAAGCTCAACAGCTTTGTAACAAAGCTAGAAATAAAGTATTTGCCATAAAAGTAGTCCACGTGTGGGGAAATAAAAATTCAGTACATAGGCATGGCAACACTTGCCACAGAACACCGGGAAAAATAAAGGTCGCTTTATTTAAAACACTTTCAGTCAAATATCAGATGATGAAGTAATTGCAGAAGCAGGCAGCTGCTAGGCATTGTAGTGCATAGCTTCAGCAACAAGGACTCTTTGCACCCCACTAACATTTTTCCGGTACATAAACCAAAGTATTGTCTCAATCTTAATGTTTTTACCTGAATGTTGAAAATGCAAGCAATCCTGATTGCACATCGTATACCCTCTAAACAAAGAGAGGCAACTTCTGTGTCATCGCAGTCCTGCAGACCCACACTGAATGCAGCCAGAAAAGGTGTCCATGCCAACTGAAACGTATGCAAAATAAAAGTTACATTAGCAGCTGTTAGTACTTCAAAGGAATGCTATAGTTTCAACATCTTGCTAAAGTGTAAATTCCATCCTTAACTCACATCATTAACCTGAAGCTGCCTTTTGCCAAAAAGGAAATGGAATAGAACAGACATGAGACACAGAATAGGACAGAAGTATGGTTAGAAGAGACATGAGGCACAGAAGAGGATAGACACAATGCAGATTGACGCGCCCCTCAGAAGCACTCTCCCTCAGCAACCTCCATCACACATCACACAGCCCCATCTTCAGATAGCTGGAAAAAAAAAAAACCAAACCCCAAAGCTACATCCGTTAAATGTCTGTTGGAGTTTTGGTATTGGTATTTGGTATTTATTTTTGCACTGTGACATCCGTTAAATGTCTGTTGGAGTTTTGGTATTCCCAGAATAACCTTTATTTTTGCACTGTAAGTAATAAAGATAGTGTCAATAGTTATTGCGTAAACCAACAGAGATTCCTTTATGATGAAAAGTATGTACTTAAGACAAGTTTGTCCTGAGAACACCAGAAGGGGGGGGGGGAAAGGTAGGGTAAAATAGGGCAGCAAACTTTATTAGTTCCACTAAAATTATGGTAACACAACAACAGTAAGAGACAGGACACGACTCTTTCCTTGATCTCTCTGCTCTTAATTTTGTTGCCTTCAGCCCTCCATCTTTTTGTATCTAAGCCACTGCTGACGTTTCCCATTCTTCTTCCCTTAGGTGAGACTGAGAGTGCAATACACTCAACTGAAAGTTATTGCAGGAGAGCCCACATAGTCCTGTCCTTGTGGTCAAGGTTCCCTCTCCCACAGGCAGAAAAAACAATCAGAAAATGCAGAGGGTCCTGCCATAACTACATGTGGTTATGAAGAGGAAACCCCAGGGTACCCAGAACGATTTTAGAAATAATTTTACCTGAAGTCATCCCAGATGAAATACAGAGTCAATGGGCACAACAGGGAGGAAAAGATTTCACACTTCATTTCATAATAAAATGATGCACCACAGAGCTTTGGTTTCATTTAAGCCAGCAATTCCAAAAGCACTACCTCAGAAAAGCATTTAACGCTTGCACATGCTGCACCGTAACTCTGGGATAGTATTAAAGGCATCAGACGAATTCCTAGATCCAGGACTTAATTCCCTATTGCATGAACTTTAAAGGTCTCTTCCAACCCAAACTACTCTATGATTCTATGTTTCAGAAATGTATGTTTCAATCCCCCCCCCCTTCTAATTTTTCATTCCTTTTGAAACAAAAACTAATCTTAAAAATCACTAAACTGGAATACTTTCTTAAGAACTATCTAGAGATCCGTACAGTATGCTTTATAACTAGATTTATGCTGTTATTTACAATAGACTGTTTTGGCATTAAAGGTGAAAACAAAGGCTCTAAAATTGACAACAGATTTTGGGCTCCTTAGGTGGGTCCATAAAATGAATTTTTGTTCTGTTTTAATCATTTAGCAATGATGATAAATTTTATCCTGGCATCAATGGGTGAAAGAGATACAAAGTTTTCTTTATAAAGTTTTCCTGAAATAAAAATTATAAAGTCTAAATAAAAAATGTGAAATAAAATATTTAACTTGCACAGTTCTCACTTTTTGAGAGGACACCTCTCTGTTCAACATATTACACTGTCCTCAGTACTTTAATTAGTTTATGAACATCCTCAAATAAGATGACTTCTAATTCTTAGCACCTTCACAAAAGACGTTTAGGGTGTTAATGGACCCTGATGCTTCATATTTTGCTCCTTTGAAAACAGATTTTGCAAATGTATTTTTCAGATACTAAAGGCTAGAAATTTTATAGAGTAGTAGGGCTGGTATCTTAAGGAAAAATAGTCTATGCAGATGCCTGCATGCAAATTATTTCATTTCAGCCTTAAAGAATTCAACAGAGAGAAATTATGTGCAGTACACCTCTGTTAAGTGACACCCTGAAAACAGATCTTATACAAAGGCTTCATTTAGTATTATTCTGTACAGAGTGCTATCCCTACTTCTATTAATATGGCGATAAAGAACTCAGAAGTTTGCCTCATGGACAGCAGTCTTACAGCTAGATCCTCAGTGTGCCCAGGTGGCCAAGAAGGCCAACAGCATCCTGGATGTATCAGGAATAGTATGGCCAGCAGCAGTAGGGAAGCGATTGTCCCCCTGTCCTCAGCACTGGTGAGGCCGCACCTTGAATACTGTGTTCAGTTTTGGGCCCCTCACCACAGCAAAGACGTTGCATTGCTGGAACGTGTCTAGAGGAGAGCAACAAAGCTGGTGAGGGGTCTGGAGCACAAGTCTGATGAGGAGCGGCTGAGGGAACTGAGGTTGTTTAGTCTGGAGAAGAGAAGCCTGAGGGGAGTACCTTATTGCCCTCTAAAACTACCTGAAAGGAGGGTGTAGTGAGATGGGTGTTGGTCTCTTTTCCCAAGTAACAAGTGACAGAACGAGAGGAAATGGCCTCAAGTTGCAGCAGGGGAGGTTTAGATTGGACATTAGGAAAAATTTCTTCACCGAAAGGGCTGTGAAGTGTTGGAAGATGCTGCCCAGGGAAGTGGCTGAGTCACTGACCCTGGAGGTATTTAAAGGACGCGTAGACAGTGCTTAGGGACATGGTTTATTGGTGGACTTGACAGTGTTATGTTAATGGTTGGACTCTATGTTCTTAAGGGTCTATTCCAACCTAAGTGATTCTTTGATTCTTGAGCCTGGACCTGGAGCTCAACCTGACCTCACATCACTCCAGGGAACCATTTGTTTATTGTAAGGGTAGTGGTCTGAGACTTTCCCTCCCTGGAGCAGTTCACAGAGGGATCACATGAGGACCACTACTTGCACAAGGGCAGCAAATGAGAGCGCATGGTAAGGGCACAACAATTTATTCAGTGGCAGTTAACCGTGATGAGACAGTTATGCCAAACACCATATCCAATAGTATCCTGAGGCGTAATACACTACTGAACATACTCTACATCTACCAATCTGAATCACTAGTATGGAAAAGGCATTTGGGATGCGGACAACTTCGCACCTACACAATAGTGAAGACATTCTAACCAAGAATAATGATTTAATACAGGTCCAGCTACCTCCCCCAAAACTAGGTGACAGTCCTGGCCTTGCTGAAATATTACTTTGCAACAGACAACATCAGACGAAGTCTGTTCTGATAATTGCTTCCCCAAAATTCAATGAAGTAATCTCCCTTAGAAGCAGCAGGAGGGACTCAAAAAATGAACTGGGATTAGTCATTTCTCACTTTCTTAAATCTGTTGTTTTGACTACACCTCTACATCCAAAATAAAAATCCGTTTAACTACTCTTTATATACTTTTGTCCCCTCAACATACGCCTCGTAACTCCTCCATTACATCAAGATGCTGCTTCTATGAGCGTAGAAACTTCTTAAATCCCGGGGTAAATATAACTGGAGTAGAAGGCTCAAAATTCCCTTCTTTCCTGTAGCAAGCTAAATAACTTATGAAACGATCAAAACATAAGACACAAATCTTCAGTATTTTCAACAAATCCTGTCAGTCAATATTTTGTATTAAGGAACGATGCGATATTCTAGGTAAATAGCTAAATGAATCTCTCACCTTAAACATGGGTCTCACATGCTCCAGGTGTGTTGCACTAGTAAAAGGTGCCTGAACATGGCTCACTGCCTCCATAAGAGCTTTAGCTGTTTTAGCCATTTGTTCCATTTCCAAATTATATAGGAGTCTTCTCTGCTTTTCACTAGCAACACCTGTAAACACATTTTTTCCTCTCATTCGTCCATCTTTAGCAGTGGTGTATTCAGGAATATAGTAACTTTAGATCTTTAGCGCCATACTCAGATGCATTTTTGGTATTATATTTACTTTCTGAAATTACCACACCGGCAAGATACTTCTTTTACAAAACAGATAAAATTTAACTTAAGAAAAATTATGTTTGAAATGTAACCTAATTTTAAACCTTTACAGAATTTTAAGATTTGCACAACAAACATTTCTTCTCCATCATCTCAACTGACAGCATAAACATCATGTTCACTAAGCTAAATTCTAAGTGAACTGAAGTTTCACAGCAATCCATCAACACAGAAAATAACAATAAACATAAGTGGACATCCTTTTTCTGAGTGAGAACTACGTTAATCACCTTTTCATTTCAGTAATGGAACCTTCATCTCAGCAAGAAAGTGAAACGCAAGTCGAATGTAATAATCAGCTTCTTTAAAATGACAATAAAAACATTACGCTAATTGAAAGAATATTGAAAATAAGAGGGATTCTTTTTTCCAGAAGCCAACTTCCTGTAAGCAATCTGTTCATAAGGCTAACCTAGGACTTAAAAGTATACAAATTTGACTATGCTGGGAAAAAGTAAAGTCTTTCTTAATGTCCCCTGTAGAAAAGCTAGAACGAATAACATCTGAATCTTCACATTGTGAAAAACACAAAGAAGTTTTCATGGTATTTGAGAGAGGAAAAGATAACTAATTTTAAAAGTTCATAAATTAGGGCCCTACAAACCAAATAAGGCAGAACTTTCGAAGATGACAGACTCGTTATTGCAGGAACACACAACAGTTGCCTTAGAAATGGAAGGCACAACTACTGTGTTTGTTCTGCACTATGCCTATCAACATCACTGTTAATTCAAAGCCCTCAAATGCATTTCCCTATGTTGCTGTTCAACAGCAAAAGCTGTCTTTTCCACAGAAAATGCACCAAATACCAGAAATTCAGGTGCAAAGTGAAATGAAAACAAGAAGTTGCATTTAACACAGATTTGAAGGTACAATCATGCATTTATGTTAAAAGGAAAAGAATATGGAATTAGAAGTTAGGACACATTTTGAGTTAAGTAAGTGCTACTTGCTTCATTCATCTCATTTTAAAAAGGAGATAGCTTCACGAAACAGAAGTCAACACTTTCAAGAAAGCTAACAGTGCAACCACTTACTTTGTTTACTGGATTTTGTGGGTATTGTTAACTCCTTTGTTTCTTTCATTGAAATCTTCTTTCCAGCTATTTCATTATAGATAGCAGACAAATATTCTTCAGGGAGGTCTTTACTGTCATTGATACCTCTATTCATTTTAATATACTGTTCTTTTGTCATTTTATTCTTAACCTGAAACCCAGAAAGAAGCTATTAATATCAGCAAATATGGCAAGTTCCTGGCAATTACAATGCCACCTACAAAGCAGCCAAACAGGTGAAAAGTTACCGTCATCAAAGACAAATCTGCTGATTCAGAAGACATTAAGTATCCAACATATGCGAGACTACACTGTCAAATTTACAAAAATAATGCAAGGCCATGTGGACATTGCAACACTCACAAACATTCAGTAGGATACAGAGATCAATTAGACATACATTACAAAAAAAAAAAAAAAAAAAAAAAAAAAAGAGTATTTTGTCTTCTCCTACAGATGAAGCTATCTATTTTAAACATAATCCCATAATCTCTTAAGAGTTCAATACTCTTTCCAGATTTCGCTTAAATAATGGATGATGGCTAATCACTGCAACTTTGAATATTATGCACTGCAGAAGTGAGCTGCTATTTATCAAAATAAGGCCGCATTATTTTTTCCAGACAGACTGAAATCAGGAGCAGATTTCTGTTAAAAAAATCAATGGGTAAGTAATTACAAGTTCTGGCTTTGACTGTCACTACTGTGAGTACCATAATGTGAAAGCAAATTCAACACAGAGTAGGGAAATGATACCTTACAGAAAGGTCTAACCAAAACAACTTAAAAATCTTAACACCCATGAAACACAATACTGTTACTTAAGAGATGCACAAACTTAAGCTACCGTTATTTCTTATACACACATTGGTGTTGAATTTAACATCAAGCTGTTACAACTACATTGTCACAAAGCCTGGAAGTTAGAGGTCTATGGATTACACAAATATTTCTTCTAGCAACATACCTGTGGACTGTGAAGATCTGTTGTCAACATGATAATTGAGTAAGCTAAAACATATGCAGTATCTGCACTAGCAAAAAGAGTTTGCCTGAAGGGGGAAAGGAGAAAAGAACAGCAAATTTAACGTATTAGGATTTTTTTACTTATTATTCAGCTTTCCAAAGTTCTGAAGACAAAGTATGGCTTACCCTTGGTTACATTCTAAATATCTAGCAGCAAATTTCTCCATTAGGCGATCAATTTTTTGAGCCTCTCCTGGAAGACGAAATCCCTCTAGAAACATGCGCAGAGCTGAAACAAAATCCTTTCCTGAAAAGTCGTGTTGGTCTACATATGCATACATGACTTCTTTGTTAAATTTATCATTGTCTCCCAGGAACTCCCCAACCTGAGTCTAAAATAAGAATAGAAAAGACAAACTAGTGTGTTTACACTGGGAAGAAAACCCAACTAAATAAGAACAACAGAGTCTCACAAGAAGAGAGGTTTCTATGCAGTTAACTAAGACATATTCCTGCTTCTCCTCTATTCTCTAAAGCAAAGTATTTTGGCCATATATTCCATTATAATGCTCTTACATGCTCCTATCTGCCTACTTTCCTCCTCTGGTTTTACACATGTACCATTTTTTTTTCTATTAGATGAATTCCACAAGTACACAAGACAAAGTTAATATTACCAATAATTGATCATATTCGCTGCTGTAATGATTTTTGCAGTTAGAAACAAACTATAGGAATGAAAAGCTTACTAAACTCAATTTTATTCCCACTAGAGTATGTATCTCAAAACGGGTGCTAGTGCTGCTTGAATATAAATAGCCGGTACCCAAATACATCCAAGTTGGTCTGTCAACACAACACAGTACAGTGAAAAATACTGTGCATTCAGATAAAGACGCCTGTGCATGTAAAATGAGATTAAAAATTTGTTTTGATGGCTGATTCTAAATTCTAATACTGAAATTTGTGACTTCAGTCACAGTTGCAAGCCTGGGCATCTAAAAGCCTTTCCTTAGAAAACAATGGGGGTGGCTACTAAGCAATGGTAGCATATGCAATGGTGCAGATTGCCATTTCAGAAAGCTAAATTTTTCATTACAATACCAACATGAGATATTCCCACCCTCCTCAGCCAGATATTGCAGGACCCTTCCAAGTCCAGCAACAGCTGCTAGGTGTAAAAAAAAAAAAAAAAAAAAAAAAAAATATCAAAGACCTAATCTAGATTAAATAACCTTCCTTTGGAAGGCAGCAAAAAACACTTTTCATGTTGTTGCACCACATTATCTTTTAGCCCTTTCTTAAGGACAGTTACTTCTGTCAGTCCCCTCATTGGATTAAGTACATACAGTTTAGTAAGTTGCTTCTAGCTATACTAACAACTAAGTACAAGTTTTGAGTCAGCTCAAACAAGTCAGCCTTTTCCTTTACACTTCACTGAACTGCAGGATGCATATAGTACAGGGTATAGCTCTAATGCCTACTCCAATTCAAATTCCTTGAGCTTACAAATTTTAGGAAAGGGAGAAGTTTCCTTTTCTTCATTGTACAATAATGTTATATACTTTAAAACACTATCATGTGATTTGCAATTAGTATAAAAACATCAGCATGAGCAAAACCAACCATCAGGAAAAGAGTTTTCTTACTGAATCTAGTCTTTCCTCTTGATGCAAGAACTGAGCAATATCTTCAGGGGTAGTGCCAAGCATTCCTTGTTCTTGCAGGTACTGAATCCCCCTCTTTGGTTTCTTATTGAATCTGTACAATCAAGATCAAGATGGAATGAGAGTTAACCCTTTTACACATGCACAAAGCCTTACCAGCTTAAGTAAAAAGATACAGTAATTTTGGATGAGCTATTGAAAATCTAAGTATTAAGCATTTTTCCTTTAGCAAACTGTGCATTAGACAGGAATGAGCTATTCCTTTCTATGATTATTCCCTTCATCACTGGATGGTTTTATGGAATTTTTTTCCCCTGTAAATAGCCTCCTCTTCCTCTTTGCTACATAACTGCCAGCATGGCATCCAAGCAGCTCCCAGTAAAGACAACTAAACACTATCATTTACTCTGGCATTCATGAAGAAAAAAATACTCCACAGAAATAGCAAAGTCTTGGTTTGGAAAGGAGTAATTATGCTCTGTTGCTTTTTGTTTTAATCTGTATGAGACAATCAAGAAATCCATGAGTTGCCTGTAAGAATGGAAATGTGTAAGACAAGGAACTGAAAGAAAATTAAACCCTGAAGGACTAAGGCATGTTTGTTCGGGGTCTGAGAATTATACTACAGAAAACTTTTATTTTTCAATAAAGTGACCTCACTGAGGAAGTAAGGTGACAAGGCTGAAAACCTTGTCAGACAGGAAGATTCATGTCAGGCAGTACTGAGAAATTATACTATCCTCCAGTTCTAAGTATGACAAGTTAATTAATCAGAAGGAAGTATCAGCTTAAACATATAGGCACTTTCATTAGTAATGTGTATGCTAAAACAGGTCATATTCAACTGATCACGAGTGCAATGTTCTTTTTACCCAAATATAAAAATCTTATTTTTAGACAAGCAGGTCTGGAGAAAAAAGAACAAACATTCAGAGTACTCATCTTCTAGCTGTGAGGAATTAGGTTAACACAAAACACTGTTGACAGGCTCCAAAGGGGACACCATTCAGCACTCTTTCACCAGAGGAAGTGCTGTTACATCCAGAGTTTTTTTCCTAACACAAGATGAGTATCTATGAGGAGAAGGAAGAAAAACCCAGGAATCTTCATAGCTCCAAAAGAATCCACCCTCCCATGGGTGATAAAAGGGCACTCACAAGTCAATTCCTTGTTCTATTATTTCCTTTTGTTGCTTTAGGACCTCAAACTGCTCTGGGTTGTCAGTGCCAGACATCTGTGTGCTGTAACTGCCAATTCCTGATGAAGCAGTAGAATCCAAGGAATTTAAGCTTCCATATCTGTTAATTGTCTCAGGGTGTTTGGTTTCATTGCTGTCCTGTTCTGTTGGTTTTTCTTGGCCTATAAATTGGAAAGGGTCACATACATACAAAACATATACAGTGAAAAAAAAATTAAAAATCACAGATTATTCTTCAAATCCTCTCTGAAGGCTTCTAAAACTTTATTAGGGTTATCTTCAATGATTACTTGTTTTTATATACATATTCTTCTTTTGTTTTGGTTGGGAAAACAAAAATAAATTTAAAAAAAAAAAAATATCACAACATATCAGGGAGTATTCTTTCAGTCCATCACATACCTGAAATTTAAGCCTTAAATTACACCTATAATTTGTAGGCACTTGGAAAAAAATACACGACACCTTTGAAACCCAATTACAGATCTTTCTTTTTATTTTCAAGTCCGATGTTACTTTTGACCTGAAGTGAATCACACTATTCTAAGTTTTTGAAACAGTGTCTAAAAGTGTTTATGATCAGACATGCCAAGGAGCTGGTGCTCTCAGCTCACAAAGACAGACGTGCTAACCACCTCTAAAAAGGTTATTACTTCACCTACCAGTTTTAATTGCTTAACCTGAAAATTCTGGTATAACCTCAGTACTTTTCATCTCAGGTCAGATGGAAACAAGAGTAACACAATTAATAATTTACTGACATCACTGCTTACAACACTGATAGCTCCATAGCTATATATTAATAAATTAAAAAAATGGTCTCCATCCAGCCTGCTTCAGTAGTAATTTAATCCATAAGAAGTTAGATGAAATTAAGGGAGCTTCAAAGTTTTGTGATCCTTTTAAAATTAGAAATACAGAAAATAACAGTATTTAGTAATTTTCAGTGTAGTAGCTTTCTAAGAATTCATACAATTAAGAAAACACAAGTTAGACAACTTGTTCAAATGACACCAATCGAAACATACCAATATTTCTACCAAAGAAAAACAAAGTTTAGTCTCTCTCTTTTTTAATGCAAGAGGTTTTACCAATCTGGACACTCACAGTATCAAAATACTGGAAAAATGCACTAAACTCCTGCAGCAACTCTTTACTAAAGCCAGAAGAAACACATCCCATGTCTTACCAAGTGTTGTCTGAGAATTGGGATTTACGTATTGATCCTTACTCCACTCCACCATGCACTTCAAGATCGATACTAAGCATTCCAATCCTTTTTTTCTCAAACTTAATTCCTAGAAAAGATTTCAAAAGCAATATATCAGTGGAATGGAGAGTTTAGTCTTAACCTATCATGCCAAGAAACATGAAGCTTCATAAAGTTTGGTGGAATTTTTACCTGCACATTGGACATGCCAAGTTCTTGGCTACCCCTTCCTTGAGCAATCTTTGATAGGTCATTAACCAGCCTTTCAAAAATATTTGCTGCATTTAAATCACAATCATAGTTCACGTAGATGTCCACTACACTCTGGGCATCTACAAAAAAAGTGACATTGTCAAACTTGGAACGAAAACCAGAACATTCAGTGAAAGGCAAGTACAGTTTTGTTCTTTAGCATAAAAATGTCCAACCAAATGGTCCTTAGTACCTGCACATATCCTTGTCAGAGTTTGTATAACCATCCATTTATGATCAAATGAGCTAGTAGAAGTTTCCAAGATATACAGGAAAATTTCTTTGAAGAAAACCTAACAAACATTCCAGAAAGAGGGAGAAAAAATAAAACTATTATAAACACAGTCACTAACTTTGACGGCCAATATTCTGACATAATTCTGAAAGCAGCATTTTAGAGGTACAGGAGATAAGGGAAAAAAAAAAAAGGAGGAAAGGAGGAAATACAACTTATGATTGATACATTCAAATTAGGAATTCAAATTATTACTTATGTACTTCCAGAGTTTTGTCCAGAGGAAAAACTGGGTTTGTATTATGATCACTGAAAACCAGAAGAACCAGGAATGATGTGAAGTCCTGAAGCCAATTCTGCCTAACAAGAAGTCTAAGCTGCTGTTAAGAGTTCATTTGGGGTTTTGAAAGGAGATGTATTACCTCACTACAAAAGATTTTCTCTATGAGATGATATTATTATGGCACAAACATAACAAACAGCCACTTATGCCAATTTAAAGTATCAGACCTTCATTAGAAGGGAAACATCTTAACGCAGAAGAATCACTCTATGGTATTAGATTATTGGAAGAAGGGTACTGGTCAGGCACAGCATAAAAAATGCAGCAGGTCCATTAATAGGAAAGTTACTCTTCCCTAAAAGAGATACTAGCTTTCCCTGAAATCACTTTAGTACAGGTGCTTTTGTTTGGAACTGAGACTATTTTATCCCCTCTCAAATAGTTTCTTACCAGATCCATTAGTATTACAGGCAGGCTATTTCTGCTGAGCATGCTTAGCAGCTAGGGCAGGTTTTTTCTCACTTCTTCCCTAAGCAGCAGCAACTGCTGTAACAGCATATGAACTCAAAATGTGAACTGCTATGTGGCATTACATCACCATCCCACACAGCATTACATCACCGTTCTGCACTTCTGAGAGCTCACCTCTTTTCATAGCCAGTTGTGGCTACCAAATCCACCAACATATGTTTTTTCTAGAATGCTGCTGATAGTCTCAAGCCGTCAAGCTCCTCTTCTCTGATAGCAGCACACAAATATCTGAATATATAACTGCCCTTCTTTTAATATTAGATGTCCCCTTATACCACAGAATTTTTAGAGGTTTTTATGCTATTAGCCAGGTAGAGATAAACATAAGGCTAAGTTGTCACATGTTCAGGGAAAACCAGCAATACTGATTTTTAAGCACTTTGATGGTAAGCTATTTCCTTAAGCAAAATATGCTAACAGTATCTCAATTTTATTGGCCTCTTTAGAGCAAAAGAGACACACAGCACAATCCCAGTTACTAGTCTTAATAAGGAAAGCATCCCTACAAAACATAAGGAGTTCAACACATAACAGATCAAAGACTTTCAAGCGCTTAAATATACTCAAGAGTACTAGGCTGATTTTAGCCACAACTTTACGTAATACAAACAGAGGAAGACAAACAATTTTAATAAAGGTCATGCTATAAGCAATCCTTAGTTACATATTTGCTGTTTTCTGATTTTTTTACTGAAAGATAGTAATGGTATATACCCTCTGGAATGAGGAAAATAATGTTTTTCTGGTAGAGAATTTAAAAAAAGAAGTCACTGATGGAACAGAGAAAAGAGATCTAAGTATAAAAATTAGCCCCAAATCTAAGCTAGAAGAGAAATTATCTGGAAGGTCTGCATACTACAAAGACACTTTAGATGTCTATGCTTCTGAGACAGAGCCGACTTCTTGCTTCTGGTGTCAACTTTGGAAAAGCATACCTTGGAATGAACAGCTTCTCAGAACTGTACTGATTATTTACATTTCAGATATCTGTCACTACATTACTTATTGCAATTCATGTCACAGAGTTGAGACTTTATTCCTAGCATATAGGAAAAGTAAACCAGAAAGAGAGCTCATTGTTTAATTTGGTCAATTGAAAATAAGAGTTTTAAGATAGCTTATTCACAATTATGAAAGGATGGTAATGGTAAGTACAGCTAAATTACACCCCAAGCCCCCTGATACCTAGGACTTTATTTGCTGCAAATAATATTCATCGACCCATTGAGAAACACAGTTACAATACAATGAAGGTACAACTCAAACTATTTTAACTATCAGAGGGCAGTGTTAGCTGAATACCGAAGTCAAAGGACCAAGGGAGGGTCACTTTCAACAGAATCTGAAACTATTATTTTAAAAAAAATATCAAAAATTTCTTACACAGATGAAGAATGCAGCCTCAATCCCAAAATATATAGATTTTGCATATTATAAATCAGAGCATATGGCTCCCCTTACAGCTCCAAGACACAAACAGAATGTGAAGTTATCTACTTGTCTACCCACATCTTCTGAATAACCTTTAGGATCAGTAGCTGAAAGAGAGGAATTCTTAGCTCACAACAAGGAAAGAGAGTAAGTTTCTAGAAATTGCTGTCTCCCATACTTTGTAATAGATAGATACTTTGGCAGCATCAAGCTTTTGGCTTTCATATTTGTGAGGAGGAAATGCAGCCCTGCTATGTGGTGATGGTCCTATTTTAGCATATTCTAGAAGCTGCTACAATACTGTAAGGTATCCTATATCCAACTTTCCTCAGATGTGTCTTCATTTTCCGTTTGGAATTTGGAGAAAGGATGGTAGCGATGGAAGCTCATCAAATTTCTGTCAGGGAAGCCGGGTTGCAATGCATTTACCACCTACACGCTGACTTGTAAGCTCTGCGAACACACAGCAACTCCAACATTTTCTAGGAAGCAGGCTGTGTGACTGAAGAGCAGCTCAGCTCAGCCTGTCTGATGTGCTGAATACTGCACATGCATTACAGTCTTGTTGAACACACACAGTTTCTCTTGAAAGTCTTCAAAATGCATCATATTTTCAAGGCATATTCAATCAATCACCAAACCTGTATTTCTATCCAAGCTAGGCTCAAGAAAATAGGGGAAATCCTGTTGTTTCTTCCCCCAAAAGGCATCAAAATAACCTGGTAAGTGATCAGAACGCAGTACTTTTCTGACATGGTACTGGCAAAATAAGGTTCTTCCTCCAAAGCTGCCACAACCCATCAGCTTATACAATGACATCCACAGATGAAGAAATCCCTGAATTCAAGGGCCTTAGAACAGCAACAGTATCAACATTTCTCAGCATCTTTTCAGGCACTTAACTTCCACACTTAGGGTGCAATCTGTAGGCTTCAGTATTCACATCAACTCCCAAAACATAAAATTACCAAAATGAACAGCAGGAACACACTACTACTTTATTCACCATGGAATTCAGATCTGTAACACATGGGACACACAAGAGGGTATCCATGTGGTTCAAATGGACAGAACCGTTCCAAGAAGCTGCTCGTACACGAAGGCACAAGAGTTAGAATTCAAGAGCAAAGCCTCTACGTATGTCTTGCTTTCCCCTGTGACTTAGAATATATCACCCCAGTGATAAAATTCGCAATGTCTGTCAGGACTCTGATAACGCTTATTGCTAAGAATATGGACTTATCTCTACTTATGCCCCAAGGCATTAAATCACGCGTATACCTTCTGAGATCTGAAAAAATTAGATTATCTTATTCGGGACATATTATTGATGTAGGCCCTGATATACAAGGGGAAGTGGCTACAGTAATCCAATAGCTGGGATTTCTCTAGAGAAATCTGTCCAAGTGACCTCAAAGAGAATCCACAATGCATTTCAAGTCATTAATTTTTATTCTAAAATTCCTTTGCAAAACCATATTACATAGTCTTTTCATAAGCGTACTTATTTTCTTAATTTGCACTATGTCGCGCAGAGCTACAACTTCCTAAGCACATTATTCAACATTGGTTGACCGAGCTTATCCACAAACCGACTGATTTCTGAGTTTCAGCATCATTCTGCAACAATACCATGTCACAGCCAACAGAAAACTCTGCTTTTACATAAAGGAAACTAACTCATATAGTAACAGTAGTGAGTATGGTCATAATAAGTTATGATTGTAAAAAGTCACCTCAGTCACAGAGTAAATGAAAGCATGTTTTGCACTCTAAAATTTCTTAGTTTATGTTAATGTCTATTGTTAAGCGATGAAATGGCCTACCTCTTTATTATGTACTTCTTTTCATGTTCCAGTTCAAAAATGATGGAAATTTTTTTAAACAGCCCTACAAAAGTTTTCCCATCGCTTTCCACTTAACACTACCACATGCGTCACATTACTTTTGATGTTACAGAACAAATCTTGTTTAATCCGTAAGTACTCCAAAAGAAATGCTGCTTTTTTATTTGAAGGGGTTTTCAAGGGCATTGTTGCAAGCAATTGTTGCCACTGGGTGAAAAAGAGCTTCTGTGCATGGGAAGATCTGGCAAGTCTTACACAAAAGCTGAGATTCATAAAGCAAAACAAATTTATCTAAGGAAGACCAAGCTACACACCAATATAAACAAATGCTCACCACACCCCCCATCCCTTAAAATTAGAAATTCGTGTGACATACCTCGATCTGCATCTTTAGATGAGTCTTAAAGTTTGAGAGGAGGGTAAGAAATATGGAAAGTGAAAGTTCAAAAACTTCTGGAACTGATGAGACTCCGTTTTTTGACAGTGCAACACAAAGGTACTGTTTAATAGCATTAATAAACATCTCATTTGTCCTGAAGACAGGTCCTGCATTTTGCAGAATGGACAGAAGCAACTGCAATGAAAGAATCTTTGATCGCAGTTCATGAGATCTAGAATAAAACAATGCAGCATATCAGCTCAGTGCAAGTCATAAAAATACAACATTGTCCTGAAAAGTAAATACATACCACAATGATTTTTTTAAAGTGGAATGTTCATGAAATAAACTCAAATTTGACACAACCTGGTGTAGAAAGAGTAACAAAAAGATGTTGATCTTTTTTGTCGAAGCTGCCACTCTCCAGCCAAGAAGGTGGGCAAGAATAACCTTTTCCAGTTACTGTTTCTCCCCATTACTATTGAGCCACTCTCCCTTCTACAGCACAGCACCGCAGAACAGCAGCAACAGTAGGCAGTGCTGCCCATCTTAGCCAGAGGATGAAGGGAGCATTCTTTCCTTTTAATGAGTTTTGGAAGATCCCATCTAAAATATCCAGCCCATCTACAGAACCCTGACTAGCAAAAGATGGAAACTCCTCCTCCTCTATTTCCACCAGCATGGAGAGTTGAAGGACCATAAAGACAACAGCTGTACTGCCTCACCTACTTCCTCTCAACACTGAAATCTCTTTTCCCAAATACAGTATTTTATATTGTTTGTCAGTCACTGGCCCCATCCCACTCCAAGAGCAGCTAAGATAGATAACATGCCTATTTTAATCATGGCAATAACAAAGTCAGGCAACTGCCACGTTGTCAAGTGCTCCACGGTTAACATCATGCTTCTTACAGACTGAAGTAAGCTAGAATTCATGTCAGAACAGTGCTACTATTTATGCTAAAAGTGAAAAAGAAATCTGCATCTATGAAAATATAATGCAATTTAAATAGCATTCTGGGTGAGAGCATTCTCTCCTCAGACTCCTGATGCTCCTTCCCACTTCTGATCATGTCATGAAAGACTATAGCTCTTCTGAAGAGCAGGTATAGACACAAATGGCCTTCCCAACGAGACAGTCCACAGCTTTCATTGAACAACCACCCACTGACAGAAGACAGTTATGAAACATAAGGAACAATGACAGGAAATTTTTCATACAGAACAGCCCAGACATGGGTAAGGAGAGCAGCGCTTCAAGTCAACAGGTAACACACACACTAGTTGGCTATTTGCTGTATACTGCAAAAATATGAGTTTAATGAAAAAAAAAGTAATTCCAGTCTAGCCAAAAACAAAAATACAAATTAATTACAAGTATGTTGCAAATAAACTCAATGATTTCTGCACACTGGCAAACAAAGCCAACCAACAAAAATCAATCTGCAAACATTACAAACTCAGAATATAATCCCAAACTTAGACTTTCTGTCTGCAGAGACTTTTGAGAAGCAAAACACAGCCAGTCAAACTGAGTGAGGAACTTGTTCCTCTCATTCCTCCCAATGGGCTGCAGGTCAAAGTAAATGCCCCAAAACAGCCCTTTGCAGGAGTTCTTCAAGAAAATGCCTGGCCCTGGACACTGCACAGCTGCATGGAACCTAACATAACATTCTCCTTTGATGCAAAAGGCTTGATTTTTGCATCACATTGTATCAAGTGTACAGACAGCACATGACCAGACCACACTTTGCTATGAAATGTAAGAATTTAAATATGAAGACAATTTCAATCATAAACAAAATATTAAATATTGCCTACTTCCAGCAAGTGTCATCTCATAACTGAAGTCTTAACTTGCTGGCCTTACCAATTCTGTATGATATGTAAAGCCCACTTAATTTAAAACATGTTTAAGGACTAAAATTTAGCAAGTGAACCTTCAAGACATTTCTCCCCCATCTTATTCTATTCCAGGGAAAAAGGAGATAGACATTAAGCAGGTTCCCAGGAAGCATAACCTTGATCTCAATTCCCAGCCCTGTGATTCTGAGTTAAAGCTCCATGTCCAGTTACCTAAAATTAAAAAATTAAATTAAAGAACTAAAGAATTCATAGCTAATTTCACTGGAAAGATGATTTTAAAGAGGTAGATAAGACTTTTTTAAAATGCTGTAGATATCCTACGCCTCCTCTTCCAATTACAGCATGCTTGTAATAGTTCAAAAAGCCATCAATGCCTCAGAACCACTGATAAATTCTAGGCAGTTCTCCAAACACAGGATGTCTTTGAATGCCTTTGCAGCTAGTTCTTACTGCCCTAAATGCCGTTTCCTCCAATTTGTTCTATGTGAAGAGCTTAATCAGTTTGAATATGAACATCAAGGACTCCATGGATTCAAGATGAGGTGCTCCAAGTGCCTCAATAGCTATTGCCGCTCTTCTAGAGGTAGTTAATCCATTAAAGCCTTTAATAAATGGACAGCCTTAGTCTCAGAGAACTAACTAAAACCACAAAATTTTCATGGCATTTCCTGTAAGACAAATTCTCAAAAACAGCGAGGAAAAACCTCATGCCACAGTCTTCATTCTTGAATGTCCTGACTTTCCACAGTGCATCACTAGGTAACAATTTCAAAATGGTTCTAGACTAACCCTTCAAAACCTTTTCTACTAAACCGTATTTTTTTCAGCTTAGTAAGTCCACAATACATATCAGTGATCAAATTCAACTGTCTTAAGAGCTATTTTCTTTAAAAGCTAGACCTCTTGGAAATTATTACCAATTGTTCTTAACGTGCAAAAAAAGATGCATGTAAATTCTATCCAAGATCAGAAAAGCAAAGTTATTTGCCAGCACTCACAACTGACTAATACTGGCACCCATCCATAGAGGAGAAATTTTTTTTGTTGTTGTCTACAACGAACAATTCTCTAAGCCAAATTGATACCAACTGGTAACTTCTTTCAGAGGACAAGATGAAGACACTGTTTTCAAAAACATTTGTGTGTTGATTAAGGAGACTGTCAAATGTGTCCAACCTGAGCAAAAGAATGAAACACTAATAAATTTATCATAACCAGTATCAGACCAAAGTGAGGAGCTTATATTAAGATGATGTAGGTATATTAGGAGTTGGGTATGTGTACTGGATACCGAATATGCAAGAGCTTTAAAAAACTGTGGGGCATAAACAGAACAGTTATGAACCGAGTTATTACTTAAAAGCAGAGCAACATTAGCCAAGTCCAAAAAATACCTGAGGATCTTCTTTACAAACCCTTCTGAAAAGCATTTTAAAGAGCAACTAGGAAGAACATGATGTACTTAGAGGAAGCATAGGCATTGTTAAGAAACTTATAAACAAGTAGATAGGTAGCAGCATTTGCTTTCATTTAACATACAAAAGATGCATTAAAACATGAAAGTACCTTTTCAAAGTTTCTAGGTTCTTTTTACCATACTGTTATTTTCCCAGAAACTGAGGCCTCTCAAAATTATTTAAATAACTTATTTTTATTTTCAAATAGAAAAGATTCATTATGAGAACTCTTAATTCTACTTACTTTGGATCTGGTGGTCCATCTGACAGGGGCTTCATGGAGAGTTTACACAGTGACCTGAATACAAGGAAGGCATCCTTTTGTAAAATGTGGGAAAACTTAGCACCAGGGGTAGGTCCTGAAGAATTTCCAGATTCCTAAA